>NW_024081504.1:418524-809244 GCF_003009895.1 Hyaena hyaena | reverse complement strand
AAAGGGAGAGAGGCAAACCATGAGAGACTCTTGAATGCTGACAAAAACTGAGGACTGATGGATATGGGGGGGAGGGGGAATGGGCATGGAGGAGGGCACTTTGGGGATGAGCACTGAGTGTTATGTAGAAAGTAATTTGACAATAAACTATTTGTAAAAAAAAAAAAAAAGAAAGAAAAAAAAATTAAACTCATTTAAAAATCATGCCATTCAAAATTTTGATGTTCTACAGCAGAGGTTAGCAAACTTTTCCTGCCAAGGGCCAGAGAGTAAATATTTTAGGTTTTGCACTGCAACCACTCAATCCTGCCACCCTAGCACAAAAGCAGCCATTGGCAATATGTAAACAAAGGAGCATGGCTGTTTTCCCATCAAACTTAGTTTATGGACAACAATATAATAGAAGCAACAGCAATGTGATTTTCGAGACTGGATCGTGAAAGGCATGCAGCTTCTGCCCTGTTCTCGGAGACATGGCCACTGTGTAAGCAGTCTGGCCACTCTGAGCTGCCATGCTGGAGAGGCATTAAAATCCTTAATGAGATACTCCACACAGAGACACGTGAGGGGAGCTCCTCCTCACTGCCACCAGCACCGAATATTTCTAGCCCTGTGCTCTCCATTGCCACCGTCACTGGCCACATGTGGCTAGGGAGCACTTGACAATGTGGCTGGAGGGTGGCTCCGTGGGTTGAGCGGTTGAGCATCTGACTTCGGCTCAGTTCATGATCTTGTGGTTGACAGTGTGGCTGGAGCAACTGAAGAACCGAATTTTAAATTTTGGTTTACTTTAACATTAGAGCTAATGTAAAATACATCATTACTAATTTTTACACTAATGGCATGTTGAAATGGTAACATTTTGGGTATATTGGGTAAAATAAAATGTATTAAACATTAATTTTACTTATTCTTTTTTCCTTTCTTTTTAAATGTGGCTTCCAAAAAATCTAAATTAATTATGGAGCACATTATGTATTTTTTAAATTTTTATTTATTTGTTTGTTTTAAAACCAGTATGCTTAACATGGTGTTATATTAGTTTCAGGTGTATAATACAGTGATTTATAAATTCAATACATTACTCGGTGTTCATCAAGATAAGTGTAGTTTTAATCCCTTTCACCTATGTCACCAGTCCCCTCAGACCTCCCCTCTGGCAACTACCAGTTTGTTCTCTGAGTCTGTTATTTTGTCTCTCTTTTTTTAGATTGCTCATTTGTTTCTTTTTTTTTTTTTTAATGTTTATTTTTTGAGAGAGAGAGAGCTCAAGCAGGGGAGTGACGGAGATAGAGAGGGAGACGGAATCCAAAGCAGGCTCCAGATTCTGAGTTGTCAGCACAGATCTCATGAGCTGTGAGATCATGACCCAAGCCAAAGTCCAATGCTTAACCGACTGAGACACCCAGGTGTCCTGTTTTGTTTCTTAAATTCCACATATGAATAAAATTATATGGTGTTTGTCTTTTTCTGACTGACTTAATTCATTTAACATTATAACCTCTAGATCTATCCACATTGTTACAAATGGCTAGATTTCATTCTTTTTATGGCTTAATAATATTCCATTGTATGTATATACCACATCTTCTTTATTCATCTATTGGGACAGTTGGGTTGCTTCCATATCTTGGCTATTGCAAATAAAGCTGCAATAAACACAGGGGTACAGATACCTTTTCAAACTAGTATTTTCATTTTCTTTGGGTAAATACCCAGTCGTGGAATGCCTTTATATTTCTATTGGAAAGAGTTTCTTAAGCACCATCTCCAGGTTCAGGAGCCCAGAGCTGGGGAACTGGGGCAGATATTGCCCACCTCGCCAGGTGAGTCACTTGAACCAGATGACTTTCCACAGGACTTCTATTCTGCTCTGTCCCCAAACATGGAACAGACCTAAAGTTCACAGTAGGTCCTGTGGAAGTTGAAGGATACTTTGGGGGTATGGGGAGAAGTGGTCTTTCTTTGCCTGATGTTTATTGCTCCTTTAGAACACGGAGGCATTTTAGAAAGATTTTGTTTGCCTGCTTTAAATACCACCTAGTCTCATTACTAACTGTGTGATCTTAGGCATGTTACTATACCTCTCTGAATATCTTATTCTTCATGTTAAAAAAAAAAAAAAGATTTATTGTGAATCCATTTAACCTGCCCTATTAGATCTATGAGCTTCTTGAAGATGCAATGTGATCTTTACCTGGCAGAGATGTCCTGAGGATCAAGCATCGGGGTTTAAGTGGCCCAACATCTAATGCTAAGTAAACAAATAATATTCAGTACCTAAGCATTCTGAAGGAGCAGGAAGGAAAAGCCCTGGAGAAGACAATGGTAACTAAAGAGTTTACATCTGTGTGCATGCATATGTGTATGTGTGTGCATGCATGTGTGCACACATATGTACGTGTGCATGTGTATGCTGCTTGAGGGGGATGGGCTGCAGGAAACCAACAACAGGCAAATGAACACATAAATACATAACTCGGGATAGGGTCTGCACTGCCAGGAAGAATGAAGTAGGACAGGAAGCACCAGGGTGGAGACGCTGGTTGGGGAAGACTTCTCCCTATGGGGACCTCCCCTGAGGGTCAGCGCCGGCCAAGTCTCCACTTTGTCAAGTTCCAGGCCTGCAGGGAAGTAGCCTTCAGGCAGAAACCTGTCCTTTAACACTGTTTCATTTTACTTTTCTTGTATCCACCTATACTGTTTCTCTTTTTACTCCGAAAACTTCTGTGTAGCCCCAGAATCACCAGAGCAGTGCAGCTTTCTAAGAAAACAATTTAACTAAAGTCAGTTGGCCTAAAATCAATCCCTCTAAAGTGAATTTGCATATAGGAAACTTGCTCAGGGGTCCGTGTACCAGATGCTACTTCCACCTACATTTTTAAAAAATAACTATTAGAGCATTTTCTATGAAGTCAGTATTAGCCTCTTGTGGAATTTTGGTTTTTGCTAATTGTTTTTCTGTTTTAGTCATTTGCTAAAGACATTTCCTATTTTCATGTTTCTGATAAACATGTATTTGATTATTTCCATATGATTCATCAAAGTGATCACTTTTGCAATTTCTACCTGTTTGAGTCTTTGTTTCTTTATACCTGTGTGTCTCTCTGGGATTTCCTACACAAATCACTCCTCATGTGTTTGATGCATTCAGATTACTATTGAGACAGAGACAAACCATTCTGCAGAAAGCTTCCTAGTGGAAAGTTTTCACTATGTGCTTCTAGCTTCATAAAGTGTAAAAGTAAAATGACAATACCTGTGTGGGTGTGCCACACATGTTCACATGAAACCCATTTGGCAATGGTGAGTTGCCATAGCCCACATATATGGGCAGAGCCTGGGCCACAGGTTTTCTGACTCAGAGCTCAGTGCTTCAGGTAAGCATCTATATTACATTGCTCCCATTAATAATTTTGTAAATGTACTGATTATGCTGCTAATTAGTTAAGTAAAAGAGAGTTAATCTACCATTTGCTCAAACACTGTCTCATTTGAACTTCCAAAATGTCATTTCTTGTTACTACTACCATTTTAATGAATGAGGAAGAAACTTGATTGAATGAATGAACAAATTAATTATGGAAAACGGAGTTTATAAAATTAGTCCAATGATTAAAAAAAAAAAAAGAAAAACTGAGACCAGGAAATAGTTGAACATAGTAACCAACAACTCCTTTAGAACATCTAAGCAAGTCATTCTCAGCTGGGAGAGATTTTGTACCCCTGTGGTTTATCTAGAAAAGTCTGGAAACAGCCACAGGGACACCTGGGTGGCTCATTTGGTTGTGCATCCTACTTCAGCTAGGGTATAAGCTCACAGTTGGTGAGTTCGAGCCCCACGTTGGGTTCACTGCTGCCAGTCTGCCAGCAGAGCCGACTTCAGATCCTCTGTCCTCCTCTCTCTGCTCTTTCCCTGCTTACATGTTCCCAAAAATAAATAAATATTTTTTTAAAAAGCAATGTCTGGAAAGATTTTTTACTGACACATTGGAGAGTGAGTGCTACTGGCATCTTATAGGTAGAGAGGCCATGGATGCTGTGAAAACACCCGACAATGCACAGGGTAGCCCCCTCCCAAGAAAGTACTATCTGGCTCCAAATGCCAATAGTCACTAAGGTGAAAAACCCTGGCTTAAGGGCTGCATGTTCAAGGAGGTAAAAATGTGATGTACTCTGAAGACTAACTAATCTTGAAGGAAACGGTCTTCTCTGTGTAACCTGTTTGCCCAATAGGGCCTTCAAATGGTTTGCCATTTATAGCCAAGACCTCATGTCAGAAAGAAATCCATGTTCCTGTGTCCATTTTCTCAGCCTGCAGTCTTGGGTGAGGTTCTGTTTTGCTTGTCTGCTTTCTCTGGCACAGTCCCCTCTCCACCAACTCTCTTTAAATGAGCTTAACTCTTGCTCTCAGTGGAAAGAAAGGCCATTATGGCCTTGGGTTTTGTCCCTGCTTCCGGATCCCTTGTCTGCATGAGGCTTCCTGGTCAGGCAGAGTGGCCAGGGTCTCTGGCTGAATCTATTCCCTTCCAGCCATGGCAAGCCCAGGAATCAATGGAGGCAAGGGAGGGTTTTCTGTTTCTTTCCATCTGTCCTTCCAACACCATGCTCGCCATGTTTTTGGTCTTCCTCTTCTGTCTTCCCTCCCTCGCTCCTACAGATGACCTATGGAATCCTTATCCTTGGCTTTCTGGCCAGCCTACTCCATCAGTGTCTAGACCTCAGGACACTTTTCTTTCAATCTTCCTTTTAAACCTCATTCTCAGATAGGGTCACTCAGGAAAGAGGCTAGATGTTAATGACTAATAATTAATGTCTGACCCCTTCCAGGCAGACTAAGGACTAAGCTCACAGGCTAATGGTGGGCTATCAGACATGCTAACACAAAGTGCTTTCCCATCCTTCACCTTGCTGGCTTCCAGATCTCCTTTCTTGCACGAGGAGAGGGAGGGATCGTTAATGCTCAGCAAAATAGAGGAAAACATGCTCATAACTCCAGGCAACCCAGCTGGCTTCTAGTGGTGCCTGCATGAAACACCAGGCTACAGACCCTAAGCCTGATCTCCTCAGTGAAGAGACACCTGCACCTGCTTGGTGAGGTGGGGCAGAACCCTCACAGTCAGCATCTTCCTCCCTGAGGACACTCCCAGCAGGCGCCCGCTCCTCCACAAAGGGCCACCATGCTTACCATTTGTTTAATGCCTAGATTTCCCCTCATTCCTTCCTGACCTGGCAGGACTCTGGTTGAAATGGATCACATTCTTCCTCCAGATTCTCACTCTGTTCTCTTGTCCCACTAAGTAAAGGTAATTATAAAAAAGCAACACAAGGGGTGCCTGGGTGGCTCAGTCGGTTAAGCCTCCGACTTCGGTTCAGGTCATGATCTCACGGTTTGTGGGTTTGAGCCCTGCATCAGGCTCTGTGCTGACAGCTAGCTCAGAGCCTGAAGTCTGCTTCAGATTCTGTATCTCCCTCTCTCTCTGACCCTCCCCTGCTCATGCTGTGTGTGTGTGTGTGTGTCTCAGGAAATAAATAAAACATTAAAAATTTTTTTAAAAAGGTAACACAATACAAAAATGTTGAAGAAATGGTCTGAAGATCCCTAAGGAGCCCTCAGTGTAGAAGGGAAACAGAAAACCCAATTAAATAGAGTCTGAGAAGCAGCAAGAGCCCTGAGGAAGGAGATACTACCTGGGTAGGGTGGCAGGGGATGGGGCAGATGTCACCTGCCCTCATAACTAAATGATATAACATCCTCAGGTGAGAAACAGGGCTCTCCATCAATGGCACCACTAGTTTACTGGCTGGCTTTGTTTCCCACTGTATAAACGACTTCAAATATCAGCACCGCTTTACTAGAACAAAGTTTGGAAGTGATTTTCCATATAATTCAAGAGGTAAAATAAAATTGAGAAAATGTTTAAATTTTTGTTACTGTTTTGGCCCAAATCATGCTCTGCTTTCTATGTGCTTCTTTAGCCTATTGAACTTTACCCTGAATTAATCACCCTCTGATTCCAGATAAAGTGTTAACTCTACCTACAGCCACTACTGCATCCACGCCATCATGTTTTCACACAGTAATCATGGCCAAGTTTACTTCACACCAGCTATGGCAATGTAGGACAATTACCTAATACACCTCCAACAAATGATGTGACACTTATTTCAGGGCCTGCCTTGATGTTATCACTGCCATGGTTATCTGATCTTATTACTGCCTCCAGCTAAGCCTCCTTAACTCAGCTGGCCACTCCCTGCCCTTTCCCTTGAAACTCCCACAGCGATCCTAGCATACTTAGTCCAAAGTTTTGCTTTGTTTGTTTTGTTTTCACGGGACATGTATGTGTTTCAAATAACTTATTAATTTTTAACTAAACAAAGGAGCAAAGCTCTCCAAAGTGCACTGCTTTGTGAGAACACCCCATCCACAGATGCAAGGTATAATAATTAAAGATCATGGGGATTATGACCAATGATATATTGTCCTATTTTAAATTAGAAGTGGAACCAGACAGACTGACTCAAGAGAGAGCCTGTCCCCTCTTGCACCTCATGCTAAGCTCTACTGGGAAGGCTGTGACCACCATAACACAAAATGAGCACTCTGGAAGTATAGGAGAAGCAGTGATTACTAAAATCTAGGGAGATACTGAAATTGGGAACATGGGTACAGCTGGAACTTTAAAGTTGGGTAGGATTTCAAACAGTAAAGAATAGAATAAAGGGCCTCCCAGGAAATGGAACAACACCTCCAGCCTGACACCATGGTAGAGAAAGACCTGCAAAAAAATTAGTCCATCAGTATTGTTGGAGAGGGAAGCTCTGGGTGCAGAAGGGCATTGAAGGAGGAGAGGCTAGGTAGTTGAGTCAGAGAAGACCATGTAGAGCTCTAGACAATGAGCTGGATGTGGACTTTATTCTGTATGGATTCCCATGATAAGTGACAGGTTTTGGAACTTAAACTAGGACATTTGCTGGTGAGAGGAGAGGAGGGGGAGGGGAACTTTGTAGCAAAGTGAGCAGATTGAAGTCAGGTTGGATTGGTAGAGTAGAGCTGAAATGCTGGTATGAAGACACAGCCAAAGCCAAAGATAAGGCAGTCCATATCAAAATATTTTCCCAGTGCAAGACCTAAGGCAGTCACTCAACAAATATTTACTGAAATTGATGGTTCCAGGATTTGGTGTATAAGTCACTGGTGATCACATTCACTGGGATCAGGAAGAGAAAACTGGGCACTGGGAGGGAGATAATGGGGTGAGCCATGGGCATGTTGCATTTGAGGTGCTTAAGAAACATCCAGTTAGAGATGACTAATTGGCATTGGAATACAAATCTGGAGCTCAGGGGAGAGGTGTAGGACAGAGAGGAAATCAATAGTGTTTACAGCATAGGTGAAATCATAAAAATAAATGATATCTTCTAATAACCAGAAAGCTCATGGTTCTTCTGGGATTCTTGTGTTTGTTCCTTTAATTGATTAATTCATCATTTTCTAAGAGCCCCCACTGTACAACATATGGGAAGAAGACATGGCTCAGCCCACAACAAGCTTGACATACGGCTCATTCATGTGCACACATGTGTGTGAATATTTAACTGTAGTATAACCCATAAGTAAGCACTGCATTGTGATGACACATAAAAATCAGGGAGCCTAGTTCTAACTTAGAAGTAAAGATAAAGGTGGGAGATCATGGAAGTGTTCACAAAAGAAAAAATACCAAAACAGAGCCTTGAAATCTAAATGGGTCTTGGGGATTTTTTTTTTTTTTTTTTTTTTTTTTTTTTGTCATTGTGGTGGGTGTTTTTCCCAGGCAGAAGGGGCCACCTAAGCAAAGATGATGAGATACAAGGTGGCCTGAGTTTGAACTGTTTGAAAGGTGGAGCAGCAGCCCAGAAGGGTTTTAGTGTGACATGACTGGATGTGTGTTTTGGGAAGGCACTTCTGGCAGCAAGTGTGGATGGTGGATTAGAGCCTGGAAAGATACCTTAACAAAGAGCTTCATGCCAGGGTGCCTTCCTTTTCATCCCCTTGTCTGCTTCCCAAAGGCCTCATGAGGGCTGGGCTTTGAAGACCCACATTTGTGAATGAGTTGATCCATTAGAATAGGCTGTAGACCTGAGCATACACATGAATTCCTTTGTGGCCAGCAGAATGCCAGGGAGGTACAGACTCAGCATTGGAGTCAAAATAAGCCTTCTCAAGAAAGTAGCTCAATGATTTGGTCCAATTTGTACTTATAACTTGATTTATCATAATGAGATTTCTTCCAATCATTACTAGGTTTGACTTAACTTCTAAGTTCCCTTCTGTGTTCTAAAGAATTGTTTCATTTGTCAACACTGGCCCTGGCTCCAGCCCCAGCCCCAGCCCCAGCTATAGGGAAAACGTAAGCTCCTAACATGGAGTGACCCAAAGGGAGAGCGCCTGAGCTCAGCATAGATGCTCTTGCCAGGCTTTCCACTCAATAACTTGCATTTTAACAGCTGTTAACACGGAACATCATGCTACAAAATTCAGGGGGATTTGCAAAGAACATTTTTGGCCTAATACAGTCCCGAAATTATATGTCAGAATATGAGATCAAAATTCAAGTTTTAACTATCCAAAACCATTTTCTAAGTGCTGATTTAATTGCCATTGTGCTTAGCTGCATTTTCACACATGTGCTTTAAGCATTTTGTACATATGTAACCAAATGAACTGGAGACTGAATTTCTACAGTAATTTCTTAAGAGCCAAGAAATGAGAATGAGGGAGTTCATTCCACAGTTTGAGATGCAACAGCTCTAGCATGTCTGGCAACAGAGAGAAGCACAAAAGAGAAAAGCCACAGAAAGGACTGTCCTGGGGCACCTGGGTGGCTCTGTTGGTTGGGCCTCCTACTTTGGCTCAGGTCATGATCTTGCATTCGTGGGTTCGAGCTCCATATCAGGCTCTGTTCTATAAGCACAGAGCCTGCTTTGGATTTTCCATCTCCCTCTCCCTCTCTCAAAAGTAAATAAACATTTAAAAAAAAAAATCCTTTGCAGCGCTGGGATACCCCTAACCTATGAATTTTCTCTCCAAGCATAAAAATGCATTTTTCAATCTGGGCTTTAGAAAGTGACCTCCATCCCACAGTGGATGATGGTGTTAGGCCAGGTTCTGCAACAGAAAATTTTCAAACAATGATGACAGTCTAGCATGTGCCTTCTGAGTCCCATCTCTGCCTTCCTTTGTTCTGAGCATCTCCTCTCCCCTGGTCTACAACCAATGCCCCAGAGGGAGGTTTCTAAAATTTCCTACTAAGTAGCAACCCACATTGGCTCTCCAGAGCACTGCTATCTATCCACCCGGTGCAGAGTGTGGAAGAGAGATGTTTCTTCTAGGAACTCCCAGCAAAGCCTAGCAGACTGGCACTTTCACTGTACATGGGAGTGTATGCTGAGGGTCTCCCCAGTAAGAGGTACTAGTAAGAAAATCCACCCTGCTAACCAGTAGAGTCAATATTACCATTTACTCCCTCACAGGAGTTTTTTATTTCACAAAGCTTATTTTCACCTTATATCTGAATTAAAAAAAAAAAAATTTTAACTCCAGAAGTCTATTATAATGTTCACCAAATTTATTACATTTAAAAAATTTTGTATATAAACCTACCATTTGTAACAACAGATGAAAGTGAACTTATTTACCTCTTTCTTTCTTCTTAGGTTTTATTTTCCTCTGATGTTAGAACAAGAAAGAGCACTGGATGAAGAGTCCAAAGTTCTGTATTTCAGTCTGAAATGTGCCAATAATGCTGGAAACCTTCTAAGGTCAATTAGCTCTTCTAAGGTTCAGATTCCTGGCCCCTCAAAAGGCACAGAAACTTTCGGAGTCACTTGCCCCACAAGACTTTTGTGAGCTTCAGACAGGAACCATGTCTGTGAAAACAACTCTAAAACCCGTCATGAGCCAGGGCAAAGAAAGGGAATCTCATATTTTCCACAGATATTCGATATCAAGCATTATGTCGGTTCAATGTACTTAGTTTCCTTTGATATTGTCCATAGCTTTGGCCCTAAATAGTTCACATTCTTAGAATTAATTTAATAATAATCTGATAGCTGTGTGTGCTTCTTGTAATATTTATAGCCAACTATGAAGACAATAACTTTCTCACCTGGGAACTAAAGACTGTGATGGTTATTTTTGCATATTTAAGTCCATTTAAATCATGTAGTATCAGACCGTCATTGAAACCATTTCAGATCTAAGAGATTTGCCAATGTGTCCTCATGTACCGTCTACTCCTGCTGGATTATTCTTTGAGTCCACCCACACTGACTAAGCAAATAGTCCACAGAGAACTAGCTACAGACACCATGCAGCCGCTGGGTGCTAAGAAGTGAGTGAAAAGGAGGCTAATAAGGAGCTTACCTTATGGATAGTGAATCTTTAGAGCATTTTGAGGGAAATCTTTTTTTTACACAAACCCTATTTTCAGATGTCCATACTTTATCATTAAAACAACGATTGCCAAAATGTGTCCTTGGCAGTGGAGATCATATTTGGTTTAGTAAAAATCTTAGCAGCTTTCTCTTTTAACCAACAGCTCATCTAAAACCTTTTACTAAATTCAGAATGTAAAAGAAGTTATAATGAAATCTGGAGGGTAGGAGACCCTAAATCAGCTGATAGAAAACTAAGCTTTGCCCCAAGCAACCTCCTGTGCAAAATCATCTTCTCAGAGCAATGTCTGTGGCCCTGAATGCAAAAGCTCCAGGTACAAGGAGCAATGATTAAACTAGATCAAATCCAGGAATGCATTCTGGAACTAGAAAGAGGAGTATTCCAAAAATCTGAGTTTTGCTTTCATCTATTATAGTTTTGCAAAGAAACAGAAATTCTATTACATGGGCACCTATTTGGCTGCAAAAGAAGCATGTGTACAATTACTATGAGCTATTATACCTAGTCAATTCTAGATCACAGAGAAAGAAGTATAGATGCCTTGTATTGCTTAATGATCTCCTAATGAAGTATCATTTCTGCACTTCATTGATAAGGACAGTTTACTATTTATAACTGGAGACACCTGGGTGGCTCAGTCAGCTAAGCATTCAACTTCCACTAAGGTCATGATCTCACAGTTTGAGAGTTGGAGTCCCACATCAGCCTCTGTGCTGACAGCTCGGAGCCTGGAGTCTGCTTCAGATTCTGTGTCTCCCTCTCCCTCTGTGCCTCCCTCACTTACACTCTGTCTTGGTCTCAAAAATAAATAAAAATTTAAAAATAAATAAGTATTTATAACTGATTTTTGCATTTAATTTATCTGTTAAACAAGTATCTGTAATACTGAAGACTACGCTCCTGTTTGGGTTTATATCTTGAGAAAAATTTGAATTGTCTTAATATTTGCTAATCATGTCTAAAATTCAAGCACAATGTTTTCAAATTAAGCTTGCTTTTGTTTGAGATCTTTCCTTTAAAAATATATAGATTTAGCTGAGTAATGTATATTTTATTGTATTTTAAGCAAATACAGAAGGAAGTTTTTAGGAAAAAGTTGCATGCACTGCTTTCTTCTTCTCAATAGCTTTAGAGGAAAATAGTGTGATCAGTCAAAAGCAAATGACTGAAAGGACTGACAGGTTGTAAGACTATGGGTTTAGGAGTTGGGGAAGTAAAGCACACTGTCTTCTTCAAGGACTGCAGAGAAGAGATTAGCTCTCTTGCATTTCTAGCAGCATGGTGGATTCAATCCTCTGAATGAAACACCCTGATAAACATCACTAAAATTTCTGAATAAAATATTTTAAGCACTTTTTTAAACTTTACAAAAGGTTAGGAATCTTCAGAAGAAAAAAATGGGGAACAAAATGAATACCAGAGTCAGCTATCCGAAACCACATAAGCACTAGAACACATGTGTGAGCTCCATTTTAACTTCAATGGAGAAAAAAAAAATGTCTTGCTGCAACTCAAAATCCAGAGGAAATAAAACTGGGGGAAAATATTCAGGACCATATCACCAACAAAGATAATTTTAAAGAACTCCTAAAATTTGGGAGAAAAAAATGGGTAGAAACACAGACAATTCACCAGAAGAGTTATAAAAATGGCACCAAAACATATGAAAACGTGTCCTTACTCATGATAGGAAGAATAGGAGTTAAACCCACACTGAAATAGCATTTCTTACCCAATAGATTAGCAAAATTTGAAAATGTGGCAATGTGCTCTGTTGGCAAGGCTATGGGAAGTTGATGGTTTCATACATTGCTGGTTGAGCTTCAAAAGGGGAAGTACTCTGTAGGAAGAGGAGTTTGGCAACATCTAACAGAGCCTCATATGTTCCTTCAATCGAGAAATCTCTCTGCTAGAAATTTACCTAGAGGATACCCCTCCAATCACAAGGTGCATGTGCTCCTTTGAGTCAGCATTTTTGTATCCTTTGGATAAATACCTAGTAGTGCAATTGCTGGGTTGTAGGGTAGTTCTATTTTTAATTTTTTGAGGAAACTCCACACTGTTTTCCAGAGTGGCTGCACCAGTTTGCATTCCCACCAGCAGTGCAAACGCGTTCCCCATTCTCCACATTCTCACCAACAGCTGTTGCTTCCTGAGTTGTTAATTTTAGCCATTCTGACAGGTGTGAGGTGGACTCTCATTGTGTTTTTGATTAGTATTTCCCTGACGCTGAATAATGTTAAGCATTTTTTCATGTGTCTGTTAGCCATCTGTATGTCCTCTTTGGAAAATGTCTGTTCGTGTCTTCTGCCCATTTCTTCATTGGATTATTTGTTTTTTGGGGTGTTGCGTTTGATAAGTTCTTTATAGATTTTGGAAACTAACCCTTTATCCAATATGTCATTTGCAAATATCTTCTTCCATTATAATAG
Organism: Hyaena hyaena; assembly: GCF_003009895.1. Taxonomy (NCBI): domain Eukaryota; kingdom Metazoa; phylum Chordata; class Mammalia; order Carnivora; family Hyaenidae; genus Hyaena; species Hyaena hyaena. Next base: position 796,368 of record NW_024081504.1, on the reverse strand, counting down.
TTGCCTTTTTTGTTGATTGTTTCCTTAGCTGTGCAGAAGCTTTTTATATTGATGGGGTCCCAATAGTTAATTTTTGCTTTTCTTTCCCTTGCCTCCTGAGACAGATCTTATAAGAAGTTGCTGAGGCCAAGGTCAAAGAGATTGCTGCCTATTTTCTCCTTTAGGATTTTGATGATTTCCTATCTCACATTTAGGTCTTTCATCCATTTTGAATTTATTTTTGTGTATGATGAAAGAAAGTGACCCAGTTTTATTTTTTTTCCATGTCGCTGTCCAGTTTTCCCAGCACCATTTGCTGAAGAGACTGTCTTTTTTCCCACTGGATATTCTTTCCTGCTTTGTTGAAGATCAGTTGGCCATATATTTGTAGGTCCATTACTGAGCTCTCTATTCTGTTCCATTGATCTCTATGTCTGTTTTTATGCCAATACCATACTTACTTGATGATTACAGTTTTATAATACAGCTTGAAGTCTGGAATTGTGATGCCTCCCACTTTGGTTTTCTTTTTCAGGATTTCTTTGGCTATTTGGGGTATTTTCTGGTTCCATGCACATTGCACAATTGTTTGGTCCAGCTCTGTGAAGAATACTGGTGTTCTTTTTGATAGAGATTGCATTGAATGTGTAGATTGTTTTGGGTACTATAGACATTTTAACATTTGTTCTTCCAATCCATGACCATGGAATGTTTTTCCATTTTTCCATGCCTTATTTAATTTCTTTCATAAGCTTTCTATAGTTTTCAGAACTTTTACCTCTTTGGTTAGGTTTGTTCCCAGGTACTTTATGGTTTTTAGTGCAGTTGTAAATGGGATCTATTTCTCGATTTCCCTTTCTGCTACTTCATTATTGGTGTATAGAAATGCAACCGATTTCTGTACATTGATTTTATACCCTGTGACTTTGCAAATTCATGTATCACTTCTAGCAATTTTTTGGTGGAGTCTTTCATTTTTTCCATGTACAGTATCATGTCATTTGTGAAGAATGAAAGTTTGACTTCCTCCTTGTCAATTTGTATGCCTTTTATTTCTTTCTGTTGTCAGATTGCTGAGGCCAGGACTTCCAGTACTATGTTGAACAACAGTGGTGAGAGTGGACCTCCCTGTCATGTTCCTGACCTTAGGGGGAAAGCTCTCAGTTTTTCCCCATTAAGGATAATAGCTGTGGGTCTTTTGTATATGGCCTTTATGATGTTGAGGTGTGTTCCCTCTATCCCTACTTTCTTTTATTTATTTATTTATTTAAATTCAAGTTAGTTAACATACAGTGTAGTATTGCTTTCAGTATTCATCACTCACATATAACACCCAGTGCTCATCCCAATAAGTGCCCTCCTTAATACCCATCACCCATTTAGCACATGCTCCTACCTACATCCTCTCCAGCAACCCTCAGTTTATTCTCTGTATTTAAGAGTCTCTTATGGTTTGTCTCCCTTTCCATTTTCATCTTATCTTTCCTTCCCTTTATCTATGTTTATCTGTTTTGTTCCTTAAATTCTACATATGATCCCTACTTTCTTGAGGGTTTTTATCAATTAAGGGTGCTATATTTCATAAAATTCTTTTTCTGCTTCTATTGAGAGGATCATACGGTTCTTATCCTTTCTTTTATAAACGTGTTGTTTCATACTGATTGATTTGTGAACTAAGGCAAGCAACAAAAACAAGAAACAAAAACAATAGGGTTTCTATGAATCTTAAGGGCCTTGTCCCATTGGTTGCAGTCTCTCAGGGAGTCTAGGTAGAGGAGGGCATGTCTAGAGATTTGTGGGTGTGACTTTGGCCTAATGGAGAGGCTTACAAATCGATACAAAAAAATCTCACAACATTTTAAAGGAAGTATATCAACTTGGACAAAAAAGAGTGATACTCAGTGGAGTGTCTGAGTAGCTCAGTCAGTTGAGTATCCAACTTCAGCTCAGGTCATGATCTTAGGGTTCATGTGTTTGAGCTCTATATTGGGCTTGCTGCTGTCAGTGCAGAGCCCACTTTAGATCCTCTTTCTGCCCCTCCTCCACTTGCTCTCCGCCCCCCCCCCATGAATAAAAACATTAAAACAAAATAAAAAGAATGATGCTCAAGGAATTGTACCTGAGGGATGATACCCCACGGTGGACCTTCATCTGCACCTAGACCCCATCTAGATGGTGAGATCCTGACTTCAAGCTGACTTTTTGTTTTAAATGTTTTATTTATTTCTAGGAGAGAGAGAGAGAGAGAGAGAGAGCGTGAACAGGGGAGGGTCAGAGAGAGAGGGAGTCACAGACTGAAACAGGCTCCAGGCTCTGAGCTGGCAGTCAGCACAGAGCCCGACGCGGGGCTCGAACCCACGAACCGCGAGATCATGACCTAAGTGAAAGTCGGACGCTCAACCGACTAAGCCACCCAGGCGCCCCTTCAAGCTGACTTTTAAAGGGATGAGGATAGATGGTCTTAGGGATAAGGGATGGGCATATTCTGCACATGTAAGGGATGGCAACTCTTGTAGCCAGAGGGCAGACTGGGACAGGCAGTCTTTTCCAAATATGGGAGCAATAATACTCTCATTCCATTTGGCCCCCTTAGAATGTGACTTTGACTCTTCTCCCATCAATAGAGGAGGTCTATAAGAGGTTTGCCAGATGTAACCAGTGGAAATACAGAAAACCCAAATAATTTTTTAGTATATGTGTGCCCCAAAAGTTGCATGGGACACACATAAGACTAAAAAATATAGTTATTTACCTGAAATTCAAATATAACTAAGCATTTTTGTATTTATTTGGCAACCCTAGATTTTCTCCCTGTTAAGTCTGGGTGGGCTATGATGCTAAGATTATGCTTTGTGAGTTCCTGGGGTAGGTCATAAAAGGTGGTACAGCTGCCTAGTTCTCTCTCTTAGGTTGTTTGCTGTTGGAAAACAGTCACTATGCTGTGAACATGCCCAAGTAGCCTGTGGCACACATGGAGAGGAATGGGGCTGCTGGCCAAGAGCTCTGGTTAAGCTACCAGACAGCAGTTGGTACCAGCTTGCTAGCCATGTGTGAGAGTGATCTTAAACGTGGATCTTGGAGTGCCTGACTGGCTGGGTCAGTGGAGCACATGACTCTTGATCTCAGGGTTGCGAGTTCAAGCTCTGCATGGTGTAGAGATTGCTTTAAAAAAAATAAAATCTTGGGGCACCTGCGTGGCTCAGTCAGTTAAGTGTCCAACTTCAGTTCAGGTCATGATCTCACGGTTTGCGGTCTCAAGTCCCACATCAGGCTCTGTGGTGACAGCTAGCTCAGAGCCTGGAGCCTGTCTTCAGATTCTGTGTCTCCCTCTCTCTCTGGCCCTCCCCTGCTCATGCTGTCTCTGTCTCTTAAAAATAAATAAAATATTTTTAAAAAATTTTTAATAAAATCTTTACAAAAAAGTCAGTCTTTACTCCAACGCATCACTGAGCCAGCCCAGCTCTGCCACTAAGTTTTAGGGCTGTTAGTTTTTTGTTTTGTTTTGTTTTTAAGTTTTAATTATTTATTTTGAGAGAGACAGAGAGAGCACAAGCAGGGGAGGGAGGACACAGAGAGAGTGAGAAAGAAAGAGAATCCCAAGTAGTTTCCGTGAGCAATCAGTATGCACAGCCCAATTCAGCACTCAAACTCATGAAGCCATGAAATCCTGACCTGAGCCAAAATCAAGAGTCGGTTGCTTAACCGAGGGAGCCACCCAGGCACCCTGAATTTTAGGGTTGTTTGTTATGTAACAATAAGGTAACTAGAAAAACAGGTCACATGTTATACCAATCAGGGTTCTCCAGAAAAATAAAACCAACAGTATAAATATATACACATGACATATAGAGAAAGACACACAGAGACAGAGAAGGAGAGACAGAGAGACAGGAAGAGAGAGAGATACAAAGAGACCAAGAAAGATTGAGAATTCAAGGAACTGGCTTAAATGATTATAGAGGCTTGGCAGGTCCTAAATCTATAGGGTAGGCCAGAGGATGGGGACCCAAAGAAGAGTTGCAGCTGGCATCCAAAGGCCAATCTTGTGGCAGAATTCTCTCTTGCTTGGAGGTAGGAGGAAGCCAGTCTTTATTCTATTAAAGCCTTCATCTGATTAGATGAGGCTTACCTATATTACAGAGGGTAACCCAAGTCTACCAACTTAAATGTTACTCTCATCCAAATAACATCTTCACAGAAATTATCCAGAATAATGTTTGACCAAATATCTTGGCACCATGGCCCAGCCAAGTTGACATATAAAATTAACCATCACATACATTAAAGGCTTGTAGCTCATGATTTGTCTAAACCAGCACTTCTCTTCTGGGCCTTAGAGAGGTCTTGACACTTTTGTATATATGACTCTATAGGAAAAGACAGAGTACATGCTCTCTGCTGCCAAAATTTACCATGATTGGCATTGAAATTGCAACCCTGGGATGTAACATTCATTAGATGACAGAACAGGTTTGAAAAATCCCTTTAACACCATACAGAAAATGACCCAAGTGGCAGGTATCTTCATCAGAACCCCATACACTATGAGAGGAGGGCAAGTTATAGCATTGATAAAAGGCATATGTGTTTCCAGGCTTCGACATTAATGACCAGTGTCCAGAGATGAAAATGGATGGGAGGGTTAATTAGAACTTCCACCTCCCTCAGTACTTCCACTTACCGCTGACCTGTGGGGATGGGGAGGTGAGAACATGCAGTGCTACTCCAGCAGTATTTCTGCAAACTATCTCACAAGGGGTGAACATCACAAGGGCATCTCTTCCCATCTCGCAAGAGTCACATGGTGGGTGGAAGAGTGTGTTGATTCAAGGAGGCCTTTCTATTGATCTCTTACCTCTCTGCATTTGTGCCTTATTCTGGCCCCATTCCTTATCTTGCTTAGCCAAATCAATTTCCCGTCTTTGACAGAAAAAAACGGGAACTCTTTTTGTTGTATACCAGAAAATATTTAAAAGCCTAAACCCAAGGTCACAAGACTTTTGCTCTTACTCACCACAAGACTTACGGACAAGGACACTGGCTTCCTTCAGAGGGATTGCAGATACCTAGAACATCAAGTTACGAGGTATTTCCACACAATGTGATCAGGTAGAGTCCAATCAAAAGCTCTGGAAAGAAAGTCACAACTATTCCTGGTACCATTGGTAGCATGTTAACTAATGCAAGAGAAATTCTCTTTAAGAAGTTAGCCCAGTGAGCAAGTGTCTTGGCTCCTCAACCCCAGGGATACTCAAAAGGAGACAAGACATCCTGTGAATACCCTCTTAACTCCTTTATGGCACGTGGGTGGTGAATACCTTGGCTGTTTGCTCCACTCAGCACTGAATGTTCTCCAGATGCCATCTTCCTTCCTCTACCATGGTCCATCCCATTTCCCCCAGGTTCTTCCCTAATTAATCATATCTTCTGTTCTCTCTCAATCCTCCTAGCCTGAGGGATGCTTCCAAGCCTTCTCACCATACAGGCTTCCAGTCTACAGTCCAGGTCCTATAGGGGCGTTCCTTCCCTTTCACTGAGACTTAGAGTTTTGAAACACAAAAGCAAGGATTGACTTCTTTCTGCTTTCTGCTGTGTCTTTCCTACCCTGCTGCGGGGAATATGGAGTGTCCACTTAACTGAGTGGGAGAAGGGCCAGAAGAACACCCGGAACAAAACTGGATTCGTTATTATTTCAACAGCAGGATACCACAGCATGCTGGTTTGGAGAGCAGGAAGTAGGTATGAGACACCAGTGACTCGGTCAAGGTGAACAGTGACTTAGTAGAATCCATCTGCAGCTACACCTGGACCCAGTGTTGCTCCTTCAAAATGCTGCTCTTTCATTCACTCACTCACTCACTCACTCAATGATGTTAACATTTTCAAATTTATTTTGTTAGCTATTTTGAATAAAGGAAGTGTAATGCATAAAATGTCTAATAAAGTAACTAAAGAAAAACCACTTTGGAAATAAGCATAATTTTCAGAGTCAGCATAGGTCAGAAATAATTTTGAATGAGCGAGCTACCGAGTTCAAATCACCATGCTGAACTGAGCAAACACTTGTAAAGAACAAAGGAAAATCTCAGAACTGACTGAAGAGCACCAGGCCTTTCAGCGCAGTCAGTGCTGACAGAATCTAATGTTCATGCATAGGCAGGTAGGATCAGATATGGAAAACCCACAAGCCTCTGAATTGAGCACCTATTGTAGTAAAGGTATTTTCCCCTCAAAGCCTTAGTTACAAGTATAGTGAGATATCAAGGGAAGAAGATTACAGTGAAAATAAAAGCTACTTTCCTTCAGGAGAAACTGCTTGGTGGATGGAGTTAGGGAGTGAGAAGGACTTGTCTTTTGGAATCTCATTCACAGGAACTTGAACAAACACAGGAAGAAGTTATTAAAATTGCCATTCTCCATCCATTTACTATTTGTGCTATGGCTCATGAATGCCCTTGCAAATCTGATTATTTTAGGGGTGCCTGGGTGGATCGTCAAACTAAGCATCCAACTTTTGGTTTCAGTTCAGGTCATGATCTTACAGTTCACGGGTTCGAGCCCCATGTTGGCAGCAATGCAAAGCCTGCTTGGGATTCTCTCTATCTCTTTCTCTCTGCCCCTCCCTTGCTTGCTCTCTCTCTCAAAATAAAATAAATAAATTTTAATTTTTTTTGACTTTTTAAAAACACCTGCGGCTTTCTTCTCCATAAACATACACAAACATGCAATTTTTAAAATTAATTTTTTTCACTGAAAATTGATTTGTTCAGTAACCTGATATCAATATTGCATAGTGGAAAGAACCTTGGATTGGCCCTGGCACTAACATAGACAACTTCATGTAACCTCTGTGGATCTCAGGTCCTCATCTATAAAATGAGAAGGTTGGACTAACTGACCTCCATGTGCCCTTCTATTATGATGTGTTCCTAACTGAAGGGAAGTTCAGTATTCCTTAATGGAGCGTCTTGCATTGGAAGCAACACTCTTGGTGAAAGGTATCTGGCTCCTTAATTTGCTTTCCTCATTCTTTCCTCTTGAGTTCTCTCTTATTCTTATGGACCCTGGACGATTCTTGCGGCTACCATCATACTACTTCAGAAGGACTCTACATGGACACAGGCCCTTGCCTTGGCACCTCTGAATATTACTAAGATAGGGAAGAAACATTTAAAGTGGAAATACACAGAAAGAGGAGCATGCATCTAGAGTGAATCAACTTACAAGCTATGGCTTACTCACTTTTAATCTGTGATGCACAACGAGGGTCCCACTTAGTCTGGGTCCCCATATGTCTTCTCACCTGATAACATCCTTATGGAAACCTAAACTCCTCATAATTCAGGCTCAGAGAGGATAAGAAAGGCCCAGTTATTTATCAACTGAGTTCTCTCTTACATATGTTCTGGTTTTAACTGAAGACTTTGCCTGTTCTCTAGATGATAGACACCAAGATGACCTTCTGGGAAGTCTCCACTCTCACCAGCACCACCAATTCAAGGGGCATGCCCTGACAGAACTCAGCATGATAGTCCTGTTATATTAGAACACAACACAGTAACCGTGGCTCTCCTGTGAAATAACAGAGCAGGAGAGATGTATGTGATAATAGACCACTATTATAACTTTGGTTATATGCAGATGCATATAGTCAAGATTAGAGTTGGTGAATATAAGAGAACACCCAACTAAAGAGTGCATTCCACAAGCATATTTGAAAAGCATGAAGTAGATAAATAAACTTTAATCTCTCAGGTAAAAGAAGTTCAGAAGTACATAGTCCAAGGCTGTTAAGACAGCCTTACAGTGCCAGCCTCAGAGTTTTGCATCTTTTTGCCCCACCATCTCTAATACATGGTGTTCATTCTCAAGGGAGCCTTCTGGCTCAAGATGGATGCTGGAGTTCCAGCCAATACATCCACATTCCAAGCAGTATGTAAATATAAAAAGGGTCAGTGCCAGATAACTGTCTGCCTTTTGAGATTTCTTAGAAGTTTCACCAGCATATATTTGTAGTTCATTGGCCAGAGATTGGTCACTTGGCCATAAGACATTTGGGAACTGGGCAAAGTAACACCACAAATAAAATTAGAAATTCTTTATGAGGGAAGGAGAAAAGAATGGATATTGGATTGACAGTAAATTAGCCATCTCTGCTTCAGTAGGTGTGTAACAAAGTATAGTAGGAATTCTGGAAGATGTCCCAGGCAAGTAAAAAGGGCTTCCCTGTAAAGGTTTAGCATTTGACCTAAAACAAAAGAATTAATTAGCCTCCTCAGTTGGTGAAGGCCACCCAAGACTAAACACATAGATGTGTAAATACAAAGTCATCAAAATATAGCTTGCAGAAAAACTCCAGATTGTTTAAACTCCTAGAGCAAGGGAGAGAAGACCAGAATGGAAGATTAGGGCCAGATCATGGAAACCTTACATGCTGGGTAGAGGAGTGTGGGTTTCATCCTGTAGGTAAGAGAGAGACAATGGGCAATTTTAAGCATGGGAGTGACACAGTCTGATTTGCACAACTGTAAGATTATTCAGCATTTGCACTAGGATATGTCCATAGGTGAGTGGTACAGGGGAATTCTGCCTTACAAATGGTTCACTTCAATAGAGAGTTACTAACAGATGTAATAAGGACATCTTTGGTAATGGGGGTGGGGGAAGGAGGAGCAAGGCATACAACTGGGCTAAAAATACTTTGCAAAATTTCCTTGCAAAGACAACACACAGCCCAGAAACCCAGTATAAACACATTCCAAATCTGCAGAAGTTGACAGGGAGTCTTGGGACTCAGATAAACATAAAGGAGGGAAAAAAATTAAGAGATGGATAAAAAAAGTCACAGATTTAATTCTGATCTATTCCTTTGTGCAGTCTTTTACAGATCAGTCTTCCCCCACCACTTAAATTCTATCTCACTCTTAACATAATAGAGAGCCAATTTTTTAATCAAAAGCCATTTTTAGGATCAAAGAGAAACATATTTCTAGGCGGATAGTATGTTAGTTATATCTTGTAATATCACATGGTGAGGGGTATTCAACTAAAATTAGAGATGATATTTGCTGAAATTCTCAAAAAATCAAATGCCTCCAAATCCAGGGGAGGCAAATTGAATCTTTTTTCTTTCAGGATATTTTTCTCAAGTACTAGCGGAAGTGCTAATGAGAGACAGGCCTCCTTGCCATCCAGTGACAAATGTAATAGGTTACATGAAACCACAGAAAATGAGTCTATTTAAAAATGTCAGATACAACACTAAAGGAAAACTCAGTCTTGTATTTTTTCCTCTTGATCATGGCCTAATAGAGACAATTCAGAAATGATTTCTTCTGAACTTGGTGATATTCATGATTGAAATAGTGTTGCTAATGATAACAATGTGTAGAATTATTACATGGAAAGTACTAATAATGCAAATCATATGGTCTGTAGATGCAGTTCCCCGCAGATTATTTTTTCCTAGGCATATTTGATTACTCAGAGATTAGCATACTAGAACTCAGATTTGTACTAATATATTGAGAATTGGGGTTTATAAGAACAAAATTAGGCATTTAAAAATTGCTTCTCAGCTTTTTAGCTAAGATCAAGTGTAAAATTAGACATGTAACCAAAATTTTTTATGCCACCTTTGCCATATACTTTGACAATACAGAGAAGGAGGTATTGAACTAAAATTAATATTCTCAAGTATTTTTGGATCTTATGTTTTTGCTTAGATCTACCACAGTGTTCTGTAAACCATAATGTTAAAATAATTATAAAATTATATGAGTACTTGCTAAATAAAAGCACAACTCTTAATCTGTGGTTTCAAAATGAAATGCATATTTTGGAGTCTTTAAATATTACCTGACTTCTTGATTATTGCTTCAAGAAAAAATGTTTTCTGGGGCGCCTGGGTGGCTTAGTCGGTTAAGCGTCCGACTTTCGCTTAGGTCACGATCTCACGGTTCGTGGGTTCGAGCCCCGCGTCAGGCTCTGTGCTGACTGCCAGCTCAGAGCCTGGAGCCTGTTTCAGTCTGTGACTCCCTCTCTCTCTGACCCTCCCCTGCTCACGCTGTCTGTCTCTCTCTCTCTCTCCTAGAAATAAATAAAAAAAAAAAAAAAAAAAAAAAAAAAAAAAAAAAAAAAAAAAAAAAAGAAAAAATGTTTTCTTCTTCATATTCAGAGGAGTTTTTTAAAACTATCTTCACATATCATGCTGATAGTTACAGGAAACACGTTTCTTCTGTAAGAGACAACATTTATAAAAATATGTTACTATGATTATGGGTTATTTCCACTCGTTTTAAGGAATAATGAAATTAGAACTTTAAAACTGCAAACAAGTAGAGCCAGCGTTTTATTTTCTGTTCTTTTCTTTTCTTTCATATTAGTAGCTTTCTAGAACCATGTCCCTAAGCTAATGGGTATAGAACAAAGAATTTTCTTAAAGAAAAAAAGTTGTAACAGAGGAATTTTCTGACCAAAGACTTGGCATCAAACAAATCATGGATATGACTATAGATGTGTCATAAAAGCAAAGACAGAACTATAAATTTTTGTAATGATTTAATTAGCAAATTTGCATCTGAAGTCCCATAAAATTTACTTGTACCCTATTTTTCAAAAGATGTTCCTATATCATATTTAGGTGTACATGATATATAGTATATAGTACATGAAGGCACATATGAAGGAATATAGAATATATCCCTATACGTGTCTGTATATATATTCAGTACATGCTGTAACAGACAGTTTTAATAGCTTATGATACAATAGCAAACAAATTAAAAATCTCAGCAATTTACAACAACAAAGATTTATTTTTTGCTCCTATTATATATCCTTCACTAGTTGGTTGCACCTCTATTCTATATCTTCTCCATTCTGGGACCCTGCTCAAATGAACAGTCCCAATCTGGGACATAACTGATCTTGGAGTACAGAGGAAAGAAAAATGGCAGAATGCTTCAATGAACCATCTGTTAACATTTCATTGTCCAAAACAATCCATGTAGCCAAGCTTGATACCAATGGGTCACCAAAACCAAGTCTCTCCGTGGAAGGGCAGGAAATTATTGGGAATAACTTTGATGCTTACATGACTTCCTGAAAACATATTTATCCAAACAATAGATCATTCAACTATCTCTTTCACAGGACAATAGATCTCTCAACTGGGCACATCTGCTTGTTTATCAAATAATTTTACCTATCAGAGTCATGGGATAAAAGCAAAGCTCAGGGGAAAATTCATAACTAAAAAATTTATATTTACAAATAAGACTCAAGTTAGGAGAAAGAATGCCAAGGAAAGCAGAAAGAAAGAATCATAAATAACACATATTCAATAATGAATTTAAAAGGAGAAACATATAAATCAAGGAATGCTTTTTCCAAAAAATCTTAAACCTACATTAACATAAATCTTTAGGTCATCTGATCAAGTGGGGAAATGGGCAATACCATAAAAGCACAAAAGGTGGAAGTGATAATGGAATAACCACAAATAGAAGAAATTGCAAGATTCATAAGTGAACATTTTGCTCAACTCTTAGTAAATTAATTGGATAACCTGAATTATCAGGATGATTTTAAGAAAATGTAAATTACTGTTAGTTCCAATACTACTCAAATTGTTCCAGAGCATAAAAAATAAAAAGAAAGAAAATGTCTAAATTCTTCTTGTGAAGCTAGTGTAATCCTGGTAACAAACCCTAAATGAAAGCCACATGTTAATCCCACTTATGAATATCAATATAAAATCCTACATAAGATATTAGCCAATATAGTAGTGTATTAACATAACATTTTATGATTGTTTATATTTTTACTCCCAAAATAGTACCCTTCATTTCTATCAGGGTTCTAAGAAAAATTGAGAAGGCTAGGAATAGAACATATGGAGACCAAAACAGCATCTGGATTTCCAATAGAGGCTATATTAGCTTTTATGGACTCCATAGCTGACATGTGAGTCCAAAGGGACTGCACAGTGAACCATGATTAGATTTACCCAAATAGCATTCAGTTAGCAGGGAGACTTGCCCAGGTAATATCATGGAGAAGCAAAGACCTCCTACATCCTGTGAGAAGCTAGCTCGGAGAAGAGAACAGAAACGAGATAAGCTTGCACATCTTAAACTTATATATCAGGCAAGCCACTCCACTTTCCTGGGGCAGAGAGAGGAAGGGATTGAGAGGAGCCAGGAATACTACATTCATTTAGATCCTTCAACTTGGAGAGAAACATTGGGAATGGAAAATATATTTCAGCTTTTTTTAAAAAAATTCATTTGGTTTGACCATGAGTCTATGGTCTACGTCCCTCAAGAAAGAGACCCATAAGGAGAGTCCTGCTCTTACCCTGAGGAGGCTATTCTACCTAGAACAACTCTTTTGAGTGACCTGGGGCTCCAATGAACAAGATGGATTTCTCCCCCAAAAGGCTATGAACCAGCTCAGGAGAGAATATTATATAATAAATCCAAAGCCATGCTGCCTTCAAAGTTGAAATTTTATTCTCCATTCTTTTTTCTATCCTAATTTTTGTCCCTGCTGTGCTAAAACAGAGGTTCTGCAATCAGTTTAAATGACAGTCTTAAGGTATTCCAATGGTAAAGCACAAATCCTTATGTCATCCTAGAAGCTCCCAACTGGAACCTTGAGGATGTAGTAAGCTAAATCCATTTTAGAGAAATTCAAGAAATTGAATAAGAACTGGGTAATAAAAAGATATTACAGAGTTATTGTTAATTTTATGAGATGTTATAACAGTGCTGCTGTTTCTGGTATTAAAAGTCCTTATCTGTTAGAGACTTATACTAAAATATTTAAGGTTAAGGTAATATCATTTCAAGAATTTTTATTTTTTTTCATTTTTAAAAGGTTATTTTTTTCTTCCTTAGTTTATTTTCAAGTTGGTTTCCATATAACAGCCAGTGCTCATCCCCACAAGTGCCCTCCTCCATGCCCACCACCCCCTTCCCCTCTCCCCCACCTCCATCAGCCCTCAGTTTGTTCTCAGCATTCAAGAGTCTCTCATGGTTTGCTTCCCTCTCTCTCCCCAACTATTTTTCCCCTTCTTCTCCCGCATCGTCCTCCGTTAACTTCCTCCTAATGCACTTATATGTGTAAACATATGTTATCTGCCTTCTCTGCCTGACTTATTTCGCTCAGCATAACACCCTCTAGTTCCATCCATGTTACTACACATGACCAGATTTCATTCTTTCTCATTGCTATATAGTATCCCATTGTATAAATATACCACATCTTCTTGATCAATTCATCAGTTGATGAACACTTATGTTCTTTCCATGTTTTGGCTATTGTTGAGAGTGCTGCTATGAACATTGGGGTACATGGGCCCCAATGCATCAGCACTCCTGTATCCCTTGGATAAATTCCTAGCAGTACTCCTGCTGGGTCACAGGGAAGTTCTATTGTTAATTTTTTGAGGAACCTCCACAGTGTTTTCCAGAGGGGCTGCACCAGTTTACATTCCCACAATAAAGACCCTTGAGAATGTCAAGATAGAAGGAACTTACCTAAACATAAAAGCCATCTATGAGAAGCCCTCAGCGAACATCATCCTCAATGGGGAAAAACTGAGAGCTTTCCCCCTGAGATCACAACAGGAACACGACAGGGATGTCCACTCTCACCACTGTTGTTTAACATAGTGCTGGAAGTTCTAGCATCAGCCATCAGACAACAAAAGGAAATAAAAGGCATCAGAATTGGTAAAGAAGAAGTCAAACTTTCACTTTTCACAGACGACATGATACTCTACATAGAAAACCCGACAGACTCCACCAGAAGCCTCCTAGAACTGATCCATGAATTCAGCAATGTTGCAGGATACAAAATCAACGTACAGAAATCAGTTGCATTTTTATATACCAATAATGAAGCAACAGAAAGAGAAATCAAGAAACTGATCCCATTCATAATTGCACAAAAAAAAACCAAAAAAAAAACAACCCACAAAATACCTAGGGATAAACCTAACCCAAGATACAGGAGATCTGTATAATGAAAACTATAGAAAACTTATAAAGGAAATTGAAGAAGACACAAAGAAATGGAAAAACATTCCATGCTCATGGGTCAGAAGAATAAATATTGTTAAAATGTCATTACTACCACAGCAATCTAAACATTCAATGCAATCCCAATCAAAATTGCACCAGCATTCTTCTCAAAACTAGAACAAACTATCCTAAAATTTGTATGGAACCACAAAAGACCCCGAATAGCCAGAGTAATATTGAAGAAGAAAACCAAAACAGGAGGCACCACCATCAAGAATTCTTTTAAATGTTCCAGCAAAAAAAGCAAACAAACAAAAGACAGTCATATAAACATACTGTAGATGTAGTAAATGCTAGATGGTTAGACATGTTCAAGGTATCTCAAAAGCCCAGGAGCCTAATTCTGCTGCCTGGGAAAATTAAGGCAGTGCTACTTGAGTATTGGAAAATGTGTAAAGACTTCTCTGGACTATTTGGGGGTAGGTAACCAAGGAAGAAACCTGTTTGCATCCTAAATCGAGGACATGGGATATGTAAGGGCACACAGGTTTGGAAGAGGATGTTGAAATAGACATGGAAGAACTCAGGGCAATTCTTTAGTAAAAAATGTACACAACCCTAGTGAAAACACATAAAGGAAAAAGTGCTATTTGTTTTGATTGTGCAGAGTTGTGACTAGAATCAACTTTTTTCCACTGGACCATGCCATTTCAGACCAGCTAATTTTGTTAAATTATTTCCTCATCTATAATGCCATTTTCCTTTTCCTTTATGAAAATACCAGCTATCTTTCAAGCTAGGACTCAAGAACTCCCTTCAGTCAAAAGCTCTAATTACCCAACATATAGTTAACTGAATTCCCCCTTTTCTGACTTAAGAGCATGCTATTCGATGTGGCACCGGATGATGAGTTCATCTACCATATCAGGATGGGTTTTATATGGGATAATCTCATCTCCTTGGCTAGAAGAAGTCACCTCAAACCAAGTCTAGAATAATACTTAAGATCTTCTAGGACTTATCTGTGGGGCATTTCCCCAGACAAAGGGAGAGGGTCAGATGTGAGCAGTCAGTTCATGCATCCACTCAATTCCCACAGATGCTCTTTGGGGTTGATATCTCAGTTTTACTATCTGGGGGGAAGAATCACCCCCAAAGGAATGTGGTTCTTTGACCTTAAATGTTATAAAAATGGATAATGCGAGAACTAAAAGCTGAGATGCTCTAGTAATATTGGAATTTCAATATTTCTTTTAAAAATCTTTGTTTAATTTTGTCAATTTCAGTTAAGAATTCTAAAGGAAAGCATGAATAAAAATGTAATCTAAGAATGGATTTGAACTCTATGCTAATAATGTGACTACGTTTTTTGTTTTTTTTTTGTTTATTTATTTATTTATTTTTTTTAGGAACTAGATTATGAAAAGACAGACAAGCATGAAACTCTTTTAAAGGTATCTAAATCTGGGGCACCGGTCAGTTAAGCATCCGAGTTAGGCTCAGGTCATGATCTCGATCCCCGTATTGGGCTCTGTGCTGACAGCTCAGAGCCTGGAGCCTGTTTCAGAGTCTGTGTCTCCCTCTTTCTCTCTGCCCCTTCCCCGCTCATACACTGTCTCTCTCTCCTTCAAAAATAAATAAACATTAAAAATTTTTTTTTTAAAAGGTATCTAAATCCTGGGGCGCCTGGGTGGCTTAGTCGGTTAAGGGTCCGACTTTCGCTTGGGTCATGATCTCGCTGTTCGTGGGTTCGAGCCCCGCATCGGGCTCTGTGCTGACTGCCAGCTCAGAGCCTGGAGGCTGTTTCAGTCTGTGACTCTCTCTCTCTCTGACCCTCCCCTGCTCACGCTGTCTCTCTCTCTCTCCTAGATATAAATAAAAACATTTAAAAAAAAAAGGTATCTAAATCCAATAAGGAAAAAGTTTAACAGAGAAACCATAATACAGGGCAGTAGAATAGTAGACATTTTAGTAGCTCTGTTATGTGTTACCCAGGGTCATATAGAGGGCAGTATCTCTGGTGGATAATTAGAGAGCTGAATTGTAGGCTTGGATCTCATCAAAGCTATTAAATATGTTAGCTTGGTTGGTTTGGGCTGAGAATAAAATGACTTTGCAATTTTTAAGGTCACAACATAATCCATTTTTAAATTATAAATTAAAAAAAACTAACACATGTGGCTAAACCCAAAGAAAGCTCAATATTAGAGAAAAACATAAGTTAGCTGAGTCAGTTGGTTTTCTCTCTGTTGAGACTAAATATTTGTCTAAAGTCACATCAGACAGGAATTTTCAGTCAATAGCAGGACAGAGATGTAGTGAGGGAAAATATTCAGTGGAAGAGAAGGCATAGTGTTTTGGCAATAGCTAATACTCTGAAGCTTGAAATCTACTTGTTTAATATTGTTCACTTGTTTATAAAACAGAAATTATCTAAGCCTTTATTTAGTCGGTATATTCCTTTCCTATTGCTGCTGCCACAAATTACCACAAATCTGTGGCTTAAAATAACCCAAACTTACCTTCTTACAGTTCTGGAGGTCAGAACTTCAAATTTAGCTTCACTTGGCTAAAATTAAGGTGTTGACAGGCTTTTGTTCTTTCTGGAAGATGTAGAAGAGAATCCATTTTCTTGTTTTGTCCAGAAATTGGCTGCCTACATTCCTTGGTTTGTGGCCCCTTCCTGCATCAAGAAGCCAGTACCTTCTTATCCGTTTCTCTGACTAGGACTGTTGCTTCCACCATCGCATTCTTCTCTCTGATTCTGCCCCCCTCCACTTTCCTCTCTTGTGGCTCCTTGGTATTACATCAGGTCCGACTGGATAATCCAAAATACTCTCCCCATCTCAAGATCCTTAACACATCTGCAAAGTCCTTTTTGTCATGTAAAGTAGCATATTCACAGGTTCCAGAGACTAGGACATGGACACATCTTTGGAGTACCATTTTTCAGTCCCAGACTGTTCAATAAATGGATGGTATGGGAAGACATTTTAATTTATGAAAAATTCCATTTGTATTTTACTAGGGAATTTCCATTAAAGTCTCCATTGAAAAATAAGAAGGGATAATTTGTAAGAGTAACAATATGATTAGTCTACAAAAACTAGGTTGAACAGAGCAATTCGTTTCTGAGGAATCCAATAAAATGGAAACATACTGTACTCTAAAGGAATATTCATGTGTAGCCAGTCTCAACCTCTACTTTGTCTTTAATTTATAATGATAGCTCAACTACATCTCCCATATTTTTCTTATCCTCACCATACCCTTCCCTGCCATTAAAAGCTTCTTTATGATATGGGCTTCATTGAGGGGAATTAATGGATCCTATTGATGGATTAAAACATTTGGAGTTGCAGTTACCTTATATATGGTGAATGACTTCGAAAGTCTTAAAAATATTATTTTAGTCTCTCTTTAATGTATATGCATGTGATATGTATCAAATATCTAAATGTTGATGTTTGCCAGATTTTTAAAAATTCATTCTTTTTATAAGCAACGAAGGCAATGCTATCACTGAATGGTCCTTTCACAAGAATTTCCAAGTTTCACAGCTCAAATGTGCTGGATTTTAGGGCCATCTATCTCTTTGGGTGTCTGCATAATTAAATGTCAGCTGGTACAGGATAGCTATAATATAGGAGTTAAATATGGCTTTATCAATGATTTACCTATTGATTTTTAACTTATGTTTAAGATAAATCATTATGTGGATCACTTTTCTTGATCTAAGGTGTTTGAAAAGATATTAATGTGGATCTCAGGGTATACCAGAGCTATCCTATAGAGGCTGCATGAAGCAATCGTATGTTTTACAAGCTTTTAGAATTGTCTATACTTAAAAATTTACAAAGATGAAAATTCACTATTAGAGCCAATGGAAAAACATAATTCAAAAGTCACTGATATTTATGACTAGTGGTTGTATCTCTAGAACATATACTGAGAATAATTTTTAGTTGTCTTTTACACTTAGAAAAAAAATATTTTCTTCTGTGTTGCTCTTTTTCTTCCTCTTGTTCCTGTTTACATACTCTTCACTCTACATATCCTAGTTCAAAGAGCATCTAACCAAAAGTTTCAACTTCATGTGCAATGGAATAATGAGTAAGAGGGGAACATATTTTACAAGTAAGTGCAGGTCCTTCTGACATCCTTATAACATCCACCAGAAGTATTCCTTCCTATCATAAATATCTAAGTGTTACACTTTTCTCGGTTTCATTCTCACTGCTATTGTGGGCTCTCCATCCCTTCTGCAGTGCCCCTAACTACTCTCTTACTTCCACAAAAGGGTCCTTAACAACTGTGACAGTTTCTAGTTGTCGTCGTCAAGTGTCCCCACACAGCTGATTGGGCCATATCAGAAATGCAACCATTTCCCCTCTTTCTCATCAGCAACATTGCCCATGAAATGCCAAGAGACACTATCTCCACTGCAATTTCTTCCTTGTAAGGGCTGCATGTGGTTGACAGTCCCCTGAAACCATTTCATGTCCATGGGACACTGTACAGACATTTCTCTGCTCAACAAAAGACATATTTCCTTGGTATATACTCTGCCATGGTAGTTCCTGAAAGGCACTACCTTAGGATCCCAAAATTTCTCATAGATTGTGTGGGAAAATTACTTCTGTCTGCTTCCTGCTATAATCCTTCTCTCTCTAGAACTCAGACGTGAATTTGAATGGACAGAGAAAAGAGGAGACCATTATTTGAGACCATCATCCTGAACTTTGTCTTCAAATTTATCTTCTTCTTCCAGAACTAAAGTGTCTGGCACAAAACTTGGCATGTAGTAAATGTTCAATCAATATTAGTTGACAAAAGTCTCTCTCTTTCCTTTTGGTCACTTACATTCCTTAGAGTTCCATAATTAGCCTATTCTACATAAGCCTCAATTTACATTTTGAAGCTTTCTTTCCATAAATGATTCTTTGCCACTCAGTCATAAAGGTATATAATCAGAAAATCTTGCATCGCATCTTTTTGTGGACATTGCTACATCAATGAAATGTGGAGTCAGCTCTTAAATGCTCTTATAAATGAGCCCCCAGATGTGTTTAGAGTAGGTCAGCCACTGGCCAATGGCCAGTGGGGAACAGTGACTGGCCAACAATCACACGATTGAGCTCAGCTGTGGATTCCCCAGCCCCAGTGGGGCTTTGAGATGTCTGCATCCCTGACCATTGAGCTTGGCTGCAACATCATGAAAGACTTTGAGCTAGATCCTCCCATGTATGCTACTCCTGGCTTCTTGACCCTCAGAAACTCTGTGAGATAATAAATGTCTGCTGTTTTAAGCTTCTTTGTCTTGGGTAATTTGTTAAGCAACAATAGGTAACTAATGCATTCCTCGCTCTTCATTCTTACCCTTTTAGCTCCCCATCATCAGACATCAATGCATTTCTTTTTTCTTTTTTTTTTTTTTTTTTTTTTTTTTTTTTTTTTTTTTTTTTTTTTTTTTTTTTTTACAAATAGTTTATTGTCAAATTAGTTCCCACATAACACTCAGTGCTCATCCCCACAAGTGTCCTCCTCCATGCCCATCCCCCCCATCAATGCATTTCATTTGTTTATTGTGTTTCTGTGAGACCAAAAGTTTTCTCTTCAGATTGCCTTTGTGCCCTCAGTGCCTGGAGGAGTTTGGAATGTAATAGGTGGTCAATAAAAATTGAATGAGTAAGGAGAGTCTAAAATTTTCAGTGTTAAAATGTTTCCATTTCATATACTGTTTTTAAATCAGTGTACAATTGTCTAATTTTATAGCCATGTGTGTTTACAGTAGACACTCTTGTGGAATGTTCGCTTACTCCCTATGATCCCCTTCACTGTAGCAGAGGGCTCCTCTACATAAGGTACAATATGACCCCTAGCCCTTGTCATTGATGATTGGACAATTGCTAAAAACCAGATCCAAGATGAGCCAATCAGAAATTCTCCCCCTGAGTATTTGGAATTAAAATCAAGAGAGTGAGAAGGAAGAGGCTCCCTGAGGGGCTGTACCTGTGTCACTCTGCACAGGCTACATTGTACTACCATAACCACACCAAAAATAACACAGAGGTGTATTTCTTTCTTCTATGTGCTTATCCCAGGATGATCAGTAGGCTTTATGCAACAGCAGCTACTCAAGGATACAGGCTGTTGGGACAGACACCATCTTGAATGTTGTCATCACCTTGCCAAAGAAAAAGCTGAAGCTTTGGAGGCTCTCACATGAGGAATCAGCTACTCAGCCTAGAAGTGACATAATATTTTTCCTCACAACTCATTGGACTGAGCTGCTCACATCCTCTTGGTCCCTCTCCCTCTCTCCTCCTCCCCACAGCTATAAGGGAGGTACATTCCTAGCAACTGCCTAGAAGGTAGGAAGTAGAAACTATTTGCACAGCACTAATCACTCCTCAATCTACAACATACATTGCATGAGTCATAAACAGCCATATTCTTTCATGCAGCCTAGGGATCAAAGAATGATGACAAAACAGATGCCCAGAGAGAAGTGAGGTCAGGAGAGAATTCTACCTTGGTTCCCAACTGTTTTTTTTTTCTTTTTCTTTTTTTTTTCCCCAGATCCAATTCCTGTGTTTGTTACAGCACTATGTACAAGAGCCACATTAGGGAAGCAGTCCATGTATCCATTGACAGATGAATGGATAAAGAAGATGTGGTATAGGGGCGCCTGGGTGGTTCAGTTGGTTGGGCGTCCAACTTTGGCTCAGGTCATGATCTCACAGTTCGTGGGTTCAAGCCCCGCGTTGGGCTCTATGCTGATGGCTAGCTCAGAGCCTAGAGCCTGTTTCGGATTCTGTATCTTCCTCTCTCTCTGACCCTCCCCTGCTCACGCTGTCTCTCTCCCTCTCTCAGAAATAAAACATTAAAAAAAAAAAGATGTGGCATATATATACAATGGAATATTATTCAGCCACAAAAAAGAATGACATCTTACCATCTGCAATAACATGGCTGGATCTAGAGAGTATAATGCTAAGCAAAATAAGCCAGTCAGAGAAAGACAAATACCATATGATTTCATTTATAGGTGGAATTTAAAAAATGAATGAACAAATGAAAAAAAAAGAGAAGAGTCAAGCCAAAAAAACAGACTCTTAACCATAGAGAACAAACTGATTCTCTATCAGTTTGTTCTTACCAGAGGGGAGGTAGGTGGGAGATGGGTGAAATAGGTGAAGGGGATTAAGGGTACACTTATCACAATGAGCACTGAGCACTATATGGAACTATTGAATCACTATATTGTACACCTGAAACTAATATAACACTGTATGTTAACTATAATGGAATTAAAACGTTTTTAAATAAATAAAATACACACAGGGAATGAGAAGGAATGCAAGAATTATCTTCCACTAGATCTTCTGGCTGATTTCTTACCATCTAGGTAAGATGCTTGCCTGACTACTCAACCTAATTTAGCCCCTCTCTTTCACATTGCCATTTAATTTCCTTTTATTACTTTCTTATTTCTTACTTCTCACTTATTATCTACTGTCCTTCAAGAAAGCAAAGATCTTTCTTGGAGAAGATATTTACAAATGACATTTCAGATAAAGAGTTAGTATCCAAAAATCTATGAAGAACTTATCAAACTCAACACACCCCAAAAACCAAATAATCCAGAGAAGAAATGGGCAAAAGACGCGAATAGACACTTTTCCAAAGAAGACATTCAGACGGTGAACAAACACATGAAAAAAATGCTCAGCATCACTCATCAGGGAAATACAAATTAAAACACCTCACACCAGTCAAAATGTCTAAAATTAACAACTCAGGCAACAATAGATGTTGGTGAGGATGCAGAGAAAGAAGATCTCTTTTGCATGCTGGTGGGAACACAAACACATGCAGCCACTCTGGAAAACAGTATGGAGATTCCTCAAAAAGTTAAAATAGAACTACCCTATGATCCAACAATTGCACTACTAGATACTTACCCAAGGGATACAGATGCGCTGTTTTGAAGGGGCATATGCACCCCAATGTTTATAGCAGTATTACCAACAATAGCCGAAGTATGGAAAGAGCCCAAATGTCCATTGATAGATGACTGGATAAAGAAGATGTGGTACATATATACAATGGAGTATTACTCAGCAATCAAAAAGAATGAAATCTTGCCATTTGCAACAATGTGAGTGGAACTGGAGGGTACATGTTAAGCAAAATACGTCAGTCAGAGAAAGACAAGTATCATATGACTTCAATCATATGAGGAATGTAAGAAACAAAACCAGATGAACATAAGGGAAGGGAAGCAAAAAGAGTATAAAAATGGGAGCAAGACAAAACAGAAGAGACTCTTAAATACAGAGAACATACTGAGGGTTGCTGGAAGAGTTGTGGGTGGGGGGATGGGCTAAATGGGTGAGGGGTATTAAGGAGGACACTTGTTGGGATGGGCACTGGGTGTTATACATAAGGGATGAATCACTGGAATCTACTCCTGAAAACATTATTGCACTATATGCTAACTAACTTGGGTGTTTATTAAAAATAAATAAACAGAAAGAAAGCAAAGATCTTTCTTTCTTGTCCTTAGCACCTGAAACAATATCTAGCACATAACAGGCACTCAATATATATATATTTGCAAGAATAAATAAATGAATGCTGCAGTGCAAATCCATTTCACAAAAATATTTTGTGGATCATCTGTTGTAAATGCTAGAAATGATGACCACTATACATATTCTTAGGTACAAATTACTATAAATCAAGACTATTGCCCTCCCACCAAGCATTTTTTCTAGGACTACCATAAAAGGCAGCGCCATGAAAAGTATGACCTGAGAAATAGCAGTAGCAGCAACATTATCTCTGAGTTTGTTTGAAATGCAAATTCTAGGCCCCACTAAAGGCCTACTAAATCAGTATCCCTGTTTTAACACTCTGGATGAATCTTATGCACATGAAATTTCAGAGGCAGTGATGGAGGATAAAACTAGAAAAGATGATTTGATTTCAAAATAACTAGACCTTCAAATAAATGAATATATGCATAAGAACACTGCACAGTCTTTATTCAAGGACTGTATGAAGCATAATTTGCAGGGAAATCTCTTTTTTATTTTTTAATTTTTTAAATGTTTTATTTATTTCTTAGGAGAGAGAGAGAGAGACAGCGCGAGCAGGGGAGGGTCAGAGAGAGAGGGAGTCAGACTGAAACAGGCTCCAGGCTCTGAGCTGGCAGTCAGCACAGGGCCCGACACGGGGCTCGAACCCACGAACCGCGAGATCATGACCTAAGCGAAAGTCGGACGCTTAACCGACTAAGCCACCCAGGCGCCCCGGAAATCTCTTTCTTAAGTAGATCTGGAAACCAGTGTGGAAAAGAAGATACCTATATAAAAACCCCATGATGCAAGTTCACCTGGAATATGTGCCAAATGGATCCTATATGCCTCACAGCACATTCCACTCCCACTACTTGAGTGGAATGATTTAAACATAGATTTACAGAACGCTCATCATGTCTCATACCCTACTCTAGATCTAGGGAATACAAAGATAAAAGACGGAGGGGGGTACTTGTTAGTCAAGGGATGGGGGTGGCGGTGGTGGAGGGATTAGGGAACAGAGGGAGAAGAGCAAACCAGGCAGAGGGAATAGTGTGCACAAAAATATGAAAGCTTTAGTGAAGAGAGCATGAGCATTCCAGAACCAGCAAGGAGAGAAGACGTGGAAAACAATGAGGCTGCTTCAAGTAATCAGGTATAGAAGAGTAAGTGCTTCAACAATAGCAGAGGGAGTGGGAACTCTTCCAAGCACGATGTACCATATAGAGTTGTAGAATCCAGCTCTGCCAAGTGAGGTTGGGCAAGTTAATTTTCTGTGCCTTACTTTATCCTGCAGATAAAAATGGAGATAATCATAGAGTGGCCATCAGTCTAAAAAGAGAGGTTTTTTTTTTTTTAATGATTGAACTTTCTTGGTTAGGTTTTCTGGCATAGGCTTATTTAATGAAACCAGAGACATAAATCACTTGAGCAGAGCACCACAAATGCATTCACAAGGATTAAAAAGGCTGCATTAGTTAATCATGTTCATTGATGTGTGCATTAGTAATGAGAAAAAATACATTGATGTGTGCATTAGTAATGAGAAAAAATACTTGAATATATCAAGTAACGCAATTGTAATGTAATCACTCATTTAGTTTGTGTATTTGTGTTGCCAGATTCTATGGTCACATGTTAATACTAACCTCATTGGGCTGCTGTCAGGATTAAAAATGAGTTAATTAAAAAAAAAAAACTCTTAGGCAGTGAGAGGCTTTTTCTAAACTCATTGTGTTAACTATTGTATTAAAAAATAAAACTGAAAAATGGAGAGGTAAATGAACAAGAGGTACCAGTCCACTGTCAACAACTCATTGGAGGGTCGTCCTATCACTGAAATGCTCAATTCAATACAGAAGGATCAAGGCTTCTTTCCTAACTGTAGGTAAGATTAACTGGTTTGCCAGTCTACCTGTCTGCTCTTCCCCCGGCTATAAAGCAATGTCACATTCACTACTGCATTTTTGGACAGATGAACACTAATCAGCTACTACGCGCTGGGTGCTGAGAATGCAACAGTTCACAAGACTAGTGTGATTTATGTCTTCCTGGAGCTTGGATACGTTAAGTTCGAAATACCTCTGGAATCGACGGTTTCCACATTTTGCTAAAATGTGGAGTAGCAGAGCCTGGCCCTATTAATGCTAATAAAGAAGGTCAACTGAGAATCAACCGTTAAAGGAGGAAGGGGGGGAAATGAGCGTGGACAAAGGGGTAGGGGAAGCGGAAGTATACGAGATTGATTGAAACAGGAGGCGGATAGCGTTCAAATGAAAAGGAAGACAGAATTCCTGAATATCTACCCCGCTCCGACGCTCTCACTGGAACTGGAACACACGCCCCCAGCCACCCACAAGGACCTCCCAAACCTGAGCACACCACCCGTCTTCAAGGGACCGCCTCTGCGCAGTGGAGGGCTGCGCCGCGCCGCGCCGCGCGGCGCTGTGACGTAAAGGTAGGCGGGACTTCCGTTCCCAGTGCTGTCTAGGAAGGAGCGTTGCGATAGAGCCAGCTACTTTCTAGGCCGACAGGTGAGGCACGGCCTTGAGGGGACGACTTTGCGTAAGAACTAACGGGCAAGCGGGCACCTGGGAGCCAGAGCCCTTCCTCTGTGTGGCCCCTCGCAGAGCCTGTGCTGCCCTGGGCCAGACGGCCCACAGGGTGTAAATAACTGCTGCGACCTCTCGGGGTTCGGATCCACTCTGGTCCTATCACAGCAGTGGCTCCTCTGGGCGTGGTGACGCGCCATTTGTACTAAACTGCAGCCTGCCTGCGGGACGTTTATGGCGGCCCTTTTGGGGAGTAGGGGCTCGCACATTGGGCATTTGGCCGGGAAGAAGTGACTAGCTGGGCTGGAGACCCCAACGATCAGAGTTCTTGTACCTCTAGGAAGTTCTAAGAGTTCTAAGCCTCTTTTCCTCTGGAAAAGTCTCTGACTTCTCTCTGTGCCTCAGTTTCCCCCACTTGTCCATCGGCGGGGTCATTAAAGGCTGTTTTGGTTTGATCTCAGTTTTCTCCGTCGGATCAACCTCTTCCCCCATCCTCTTCCAAATTTGTTACACCAGGTACCCTTGAGTTTTGATGCGTGGGCCATTCTCTGAACTCGACACTCCCCTACCACATGTTTGATGTTCAGTATTAATTGCTCAAGTATTTTAACGTGGCACCAAGGTCGGAGCCGAGCTCCTTTCCTTGAACTTAGAGTGCAGCGTGTTGGGGAAACCTTTGGGGCTTTCACTTGCCTCTACCGCTTGCCTTGCATCATGGTATTTTAAGGAAGGAGTTTTTGCCTGAATTTTTCCCATGTATAAAATGAAATACATTGATATCCTTTTGTTAAGATTGTTTTATCAAATGAGATCACTCATGTGGCACCAAGAACAGTGTTTTACACACAGTAAGCACTCAATAAATATCCACTGTTATGAATGACACATCCATACAACACCCACCTCACAGCTAGTGCTCACACTTCTTTATAATCACCCTTTACCCTAAGGCCTTAACTGTAAACTCTCACCCTTGGGGCTTTTTTATTTTTTTTATTTTTTTATTTTTTCACACAAGGCAAGATGAGACATGTGTTCCTTGATTCATAAATTTATTTCTTCCCTCAGGAGTCGTAACAGCACTTGCTTTGTGTCTTGTATGCCACACTGGAAGAGTTCATAGTCTAGTATGTGAACCCATAGTTTTAGCCACTTTTGTTCTAAGAGCAAATCCCTGTGGAGAAAGAGGTAAATGTAACAAAAAGAAACCCAGAAAAGTTAGGGGAAATCTCTGAAATCTTTATTCATGGGATTTTTTTTTTTAAAGCTTCTTTCCAAAATGATAAATAGGAAAGTCTCTTTTGGATTTTTTCCCCCGTGTTTCCACCGAAAGGTGAAGGCCTGCAGGATTTTGTTATAATGTGCATCATGCCCATTCCTTCTCTGACTTTCTCCTACAATACTGTGCTATTTATTCAAATTCCATAGTACTGCATACAATTTCAGAGTGATTTGTGACTGGAAAATACTGGAACAGGAGTCAGAAGACCATAGAATTGATTTTGCCATTTAAAAGCCTCATAACCTTAGACAAATAACATAACATCAGCTGTCCTGGCTGTCGTGTAGCCATTGTTAAGATCAGATGAGAGGATGAGAATGTCCTGCACAAATGAACTACAAAGAAGGTGGTTTTGTTGCGACTGGTGAGATTACCATCAATTCAATATAGAAATTGATGACTTCCTCTAATATGTTATTTGGAAAAAGATGAATATAAATTTAATGGTAAGCAGACTAAAAAAGGTTCTGTTTATGCATCTGTATTATGTGTTGACTTGCAGCTGTATGTTTTGAAGCTTACACATGACTGTGTGGTAAGATTCCCAGTTTTTCTCTATAATTCCACTTATACCAATTACAATTAAATAAATGTTTCAAAAACCTTTTTATTCTGACATAATTATAGATTGAGAGAAAGTTGCAAGAAAAAAATGTGTGAAGAGGTCCCCATGTGCCATTCAACTAACCTTCCCTGATGGTAGTATCTTGTATAACTATAATATAATTTTTAAACCAGAAAATTGACATTAATATATTCACAGAATTTATTGAGATTTCCCCCCATTTCACAAGCACTCATTTGTGTGTGTATATAGCTTCTTGTAACCACCATTTTCTTTATAGCCACAACCATCTTTTCCTACCCCAGTCCCTCACACGTGGCAGCCACTAGTCTGTTCTCCAACTCTTTAATTTTGTCTGTTTCAAGAATGTAGTATAAACACAATCATACAGTGTATAACTTTTTGAGATTACTTTGCATTAATTCCTTTGAGATCCATTCCAAGTTGGTTTGAAGGTTTTGTGTGAACATGTTTTTATTTCTCTGGGATAAATGCCCAAGAATGCAATTGTGCTGGGTCACATGGTGTATATTTAGTTAATTTATATGATATGCTTTTTCTTCTTTACCACCTTGATATGGAAGATTACATTGATTTTTTGATGTTAAATGTACCTGAAATAGATCCCACTTATTCATGGCATATAATACTTTATATACATTGCTGGGTTCTTTTTGCTAATATTTTATTAAGATATAGATATGACAGGCATTGATATGTAGGGGTTTTTTTTGTGTGCTATCTTTGTCTCGTTTTATCAGCACACTAGTATTCTATAGTCTTTAGTGATAAACCTGATATTAGTAATTTGTATTTTCTCTCTTTTTATCTTAGTGGAGTTTTATTGATTTTATTGATCTTTTTCAAAAAACTGTTCTTTATTTAATTCATTTTTCTCTACTTCCAATTTTTAAAAATTTTTAATGCTTATTTTTGAGAGAGAGTGAAAGAGCATGAGCAGTGAGCAGGTGGGGGCCAGGGAGAGAGGGAGACACAATCTGAAGCAGGCTTCAGGCTCTGAGCTGTCAGCACAGAGCCCAGCGCGGGGCTCCAACTCATGGACTGCAAGATCATGACCTGAGCCAAAGTGGGACGCTGAACCGACTGAGCCACCCAGGCATCCCTACTGTCTTCACATTTTATATATAATTGTCATATTTCCTCTATATACATTGAGCACCACATCAAATGATGCTATGAACTTTTGGTTCAACCATCAAATATGATTTAAGAGGTTCATAAGGAGAAAGATAGTCCCTTATATTTGCCATTGCTTTTAATCATTCCATTGTTCCTCCTTGTCTGAAGTTAAACCTTATTCACTTATTTCTTTCTGTTTAGAGAACTTCCTAAGGATATGTCTGTTAGCGACAAATCCTTTAGTTTTTCTTCATTTGAGGATATCTTTATTTCACCTTCATTCCTTGAGAGGTTGTTTTTCCTGATACGAGATTTGGGGTTGATAGTTATTTTCCTTCAGCACTTGAAAAATGTTGTGCCACATTTTCCTGGCCTCCCTGATTTCTAATGAGAAATCTG
Organism: Hyaena hyaena; assembly: GCF_003009895.1. Taxonomy (NCBI): domain Eukaryota; kingdom Metazoa; phylum Chordata; class Mammalia; order Carnivora; family Hyaenidae; genus Hyaena; species Hyaena hyaena. The sequence continues at coordinate 767,833 of NW_024081504.1, read as the reverse complement.
ACATTCTAATTATTGTTCCCTTATAGATACTATGTCATTTCTCTGTGGTTTCTTTAAAGAGTTTTTTCCTTATTTTGGTTTTCTGAAGTTTGACTATAAGGTGCTTTGTATTTCTGTAGGTAAGAAGCTGTATCCCAGTAAGTATAAAGATTTATTATATGAAAAAGATTGTATTTTAATTCAGCAGAGGAAAGATGATTTCTTTACTAAATGGTATTGTCTTGAAGAAAACAAAGCGGATACTTACAGGTGGATGCAGGTGGATTAAAGGTTTAAATGTAAAAACTAGAATAACAAAAATAAACATCCAAGAAGCTAGATGTAAAATATAGGAATCCAGAAAAGAGGAAAGGATCAGCAATATACAAAATCTCTTACAAGCCAATAATAAAAAGATAAACCATTGTGAACGTTGGCAAAGGATATGAACAGACAGTTCATAGAAAAGAAAGTCCAGAAGCCCAGCAAACATGAGAGGATGTTCAAATGCACTAGCAGCCAGAGAAAAGCAAACTAAAGAGTGAGATATTTTATACCCGAAGACTTAAAAGAATTAAAAATAATAGTACCACTTATTGATGATAGGATTATAGAGGGAAAGATAGCTTCCTAGATTGCTAGAGGAAATATGATTCCTACACCCTTTTGAAAAGCAATCTGGCAAAACCTATTAAAATTCAACTCTTGTAATTCCACACTTGGGAATCTGGCCATTAGAAACAAAAGAACTGGTGTATGTGGATATATGTAAGAACATGGGGATTTAAGAGTACTTATTCCAACATTGTCTGAAAATACTGGGAGTTAATTGAGTGCCTGTCAGCAGGGAAATGGTCACATGAATTATAGTGTATCCATGTTATAGAACCATTAAAAATAATGAATTAGATATACTATTTGACTTGGCAGGATTTTTGTGTGTTCTTATGAAAGTCAAATGCATTGAAGTGTGTATAATATGCTCCTATTTATCAAACACTGACAGTTCATATTTATCAGAATGCATATAAATGTTTATGTATATTTGCATGTGATTAGAGAAAGATATGGAAAACTTTATACTGAATTAGTAACTTGAGTTTAGAAGTGATACGCATGGACGTGAAAAGGAGAGGTAGAGATGAGGCATATAGAAGATTAAAAAGTAACTGACTATTTTTTAAGAATCCTAGGATATATTATATCACATTTATACATTCAAATAAAATTGTGTGTGTGTATGTAAAATTTTTCAAAGAACATGACTTCTGGAGTCATTCAGACATCTGGGTTCAAATTCTGACTCTACCACAGTCCAGATTACTAGTTGTGTGAACTTCTACAAATTCCTTAATATCTTTCAGTTAATTTTCTTCTCACATGTTTTGTTGGGGTAGAGAGAGGAAATAGTAGTACCCATCTTGTAAGATGGATGCGAGGGTTAAGTGATAATGATACGTGTAAAGTGTTTAGCACAGTGCCTGGTTTATAGAAAGTACTCTTAAAACGTGAGTTCTTATTATTGCCTCACTTCTTTTGCTCTTTGACATTTATATTTTTTAAAAAGTTCATTACCAGCTCCTAACTTTCTCAAAACATTCCCCTGTGGCTTATATGAATTTACGTATCTTCTCAGGTTCATGCCTCTTTCTAATTGTTCCTTTTTAGTCTTTAACTGGCTTCTTTTTTCTTGCTTAGGGAAATTCCCCTCCCCCCAAATTCCAGCACGAACTGTCAAAGAATCTTTTGAGTTAGGTGACTAGGTGAATAATGATACTCTGTATGATAACAGAGAAGTCAGGATATAGGATAGGATCTATAATTTTTGAAATAAGATGATTTTTAATTTTTGACACTTATGAAAATTTGGTGTTTCAGTGAGGCACCCAGATGAAAATGCTCAGTAGTTGGCACTCAAAGGGATAAGAGGGCCCAGGAAGGAACCTTTAGGTACAGGGAATGGAGGAGGAAAAGTTCTCAGAGAAGATGGGAAGGTATCATAGAAGCCAAGATAAGGGAGCTCTTTAAGAAGAAGCTGGGCAAATCATATCTCTACTGTGACCTTTCTGGAGCTTTAGTTCTGTGGCTCCCACTTTCTTCTGATCTTGTCCCTTATTTTCTTGAAATTTACTGTGTTCTTTTTTTTTTTAATGTTTTTATTTACTTCTGAGAGAGAGAGAGAGAGAAAGTGTGAGCAGGGGAGGGTCAGAGAGAGAGGGAGACACAGAATCTGAAGCAGGCTCCAGGCTATGAGCTAGCTGTCAGCACAGAGCCCAACACGGGGCTCGAACCCACAAACAGTGAGATCATGACCTGAGCCGAAGTGGGACTCTTAACCGACTGAGCCACCCAGGCGCCCCGAAACTTACTGTGTTCTTAATGAATCCGCTTCCTTTCCTCCAACTAACTTCCTTTCCCCAGTAGTTCCCTTTTATGTAGAATAGTGCTTCCATTCTCCTCATCTTTAGCATCAGAATTGAAGTCATTGTCACTTACCCTTCCCTAGTTTCTCATACAGAATCAGTAATAAGACTTTCGTCTCTCATTCATTTCCTTTATTCCCACCCTCATTTCTTGCTTAGGTTATTTTGATAGTGTCCAAACTTTTAGTGTATTCTTCTGGGGTTTTTTCCCCCATCTTTCACAATCTTTTAAAAGAAGTACATTAATCAAATCCTTCCCATTATTTTAAACACCATCAGACTTCCTGTGCCTTCAACACTTTCCCAAACTGTTCAGAAAAAGAAAGTGAAATGAAGAAAGGGAAAGGTTAATAGGATCACCATTGACAAATTGGTTAAATCAGCTTTTAGAAGGTTGTATGTATATTTTGTCCCTCTCTTCAAGGTTCAGAAATTCTTATTAGTGTAATTTAAAGGTTCTGCAGAACTAAAATATATGTGTCTTTGTTTAACCTATTTTGGTAGGTTGTGTTTTCCAAAGTTGGCCACAATAACCCCACACCACATATTCTTCTTGCAATATGACTTTGACATGCTTCACTTTGAGAGAGGTTCATTTTTCCTCCCTTTGAATATGGGTAGGCTATGACTAACATGCCACTGTTGCTATGTGACTTATGAGGCTAGGTCTTACAAAGTTACAGTTTTAATTTGATCCTCTTGAGACAATTGCTGTTGAAACTCAGCCATCATGTTCTGAACAAGCCCAAAGTAGTCCATGTGGAAAGACAGTGTAGGTGTTCCTGGCCAACCTGTCTGACAGCAGCATCTATCATCAGAGATGTAAATAGAGTTACTTTCAGATGACAACATCTCCTGCCTCCACTGAACATGTCACACACCCAGCTGTTGAGTCTTCTCAGCAAAGGTCCCCAACATTATGGATTAGGGATAGGCTCTTCTTTTGCTGTGCCATTTGTCAACTCCTGACCCACAGAATCCAAGAATGTAGTAAACTGGTTGCTTTAAGCCACTAAGTTTTGGAGTAGTTGTTATTGTAACGGGTAACAATATTATTTATGAATAAGGACAGCTTGCTTCTTATCCAATCTGCATACTTTTATTTCTTTTCTGTGTCTTGTATTGGCCAGGACCTCAAGTACAGCCCAGAATAGAAGTGTTGATAGCAGATTTCTTTGTCTTGATCTCAAACTTTCAGGTGAAGTGGGGGAGGTGGTTTGCAGGATTTCACCCTTAGTAAAATGTTTGCTGTAGGTTTCTTTTAGAGATACTTATATTTCATCAAGGAAGATCACTCTATTTCTCCTTTTTTTTAAAAGAGTTTTTTCATGATTCTTTATTGGATTTTATCAAGTATATTTTCTGTATTTTGAGATGGCTTTATGGCTTTTCTCCTTTATTCTGTTAATGTGGTAAATTGACTAAATTTTGAATGTTTAAACAATATCACATTTCTGATATATACACAGTTTGGTCATATGTATCACTGGATTTGGTCTGCGAATATTTTGAATAGAGTTTTTGCATCTATGTTCATGAGCGAGGTTGGCCTGTAATTTTTCTTTCTTATAATGTCCTTCTCAGGTATTGATACCAAGATATGCTGGGCTCATAAAATGAGTTAGGAAGTGGTCCCTCTTTTTCTGTTTTCTGGGCAAGTTAGATTGGTGTTATTTCTTCTCTAAGTGTTGACTCTGATCTGGACCAGGAATTATGGACTCAATGTCTTTAATAGCTATTGGACTGTTAAGAGTCTTCTAGCCTTTTTGTGTTTGTTTGTCTTGGAATTTGCCCAAATCAAATGTATAAAGTTCTTCATAATGTTCTTTATCATATTCATGATATAACCCCATTATATTTTTAATGTTTGTAGAATCTAGAGTGATAGCTTCTTTTCCCATCCTATTGATTATTTGTGTCCTTTTTCCTTATGAGTTTTCTCAGGGGGTTATTCATTTATAACTCTTTTGAAAGGCTAGCCTTTTGACTTTGTTAATCCTCTCAAATATAAACTTTTTTCCTATTCCATTAATTTCTCTTCTTTATTATTTCCTTTTTTCTATTTTTCTTATTTGGATTCATTTAGTTTTCCTAACTCCTTAAGACAAATGATTAGATCTTCAGTGTCCAGCTCTTTTCCCCTAATATGTTAGAAAACATTTTAAGGCTTTAAATTTTTCTGCAATAATACCTTTATCTGCATCCCATACATCTTGATATGTCTTATTTTCATTATTATTTAGTTTTCAATTACGTTGTGAATTCTTCCCCCACTCATCAGTTATTTGGATGTTTGTTGCTTAATTTCCAAATATTGGGGGATTTTCTTATTATTTTTACTTTTATCTTATTTCCACTGTGGTTAGAAAAAATACTCTATTATTTCATTTTTTTGCAAATTTATTGATACTTGCTGTATGGCTCAGTATATGGTCAGTTTCGGTAAATGTATCATATGCACTTGAAAAGTATGTGCATTTTGTAATTATATGATATAGAATTCTACACATGATGATTGTGTTAAATATGTTAATATAAATATATTATTCAAATTTTCTATATTTTTATTGACTTATTTCTTTATTATTTCAGATACTGAGGTATATCAGAATGTTCTACCATGTTGTGGTCCCATCTACTTCTTCTTTTACATTTGTCAATTTTTAATTTATCTCTGGAGGCTAAAATATGTACATACTTATTTAGAATTGTTATGGTCTCCTGGTGGATTGAATTTATATATATATATATATACACACACACATATATATGTATATGTGTATATAACTATACCACCTCTTCTTTGACTAGTATTTCCATGGTTTATTGTTTCCATCCTTTTACTTTTATTCATTATGTATTTTTATTCTTAATGTGTATTATTTATAAGTAGCACACAATTACTTGTTTTATTTTTATCCAATCTGATCACCTTTGCCTTTATCTAATTAGCATAATTGGTCTATTTATTTACATTTAATTTATTACTGTTATACTTAGTTTTAAATATACAGTTTTACTGCTTTTTTAATTCATTTGTTACACTTGTTCTGTATTACTTCTCTGCTTTCTTATCTTTATATTAAATATATTCTCTATTTCCTCTTTTATTACACATTCTTGAGCAGTTCTTTTATTGGTTACTGATTTTTTTTAATATATTTTTTTATTTTTTATTTCTAGGAGAGAGAGAGAGAGAGAGACAGCGTGAGCAGGGGAGGGTCAGAGAGAGAGGGAGATACAGACTCTGAAATAGGCTCCAGGCTCTGAGCTGGCAGTCAGCACAGAGCTGGACGCGGGGCTCGAACCCACGAACCGCGAGATCATGACCTAAGCGAAAGTCGGACGCTTAACCGACTAAGCCACTCAGGCACCCCGGTTACTGATTTTTTTAACAGATTTTTTTTTTAGTACCATTTTTTTCCCTCTAGCTTTTCATATGGTTTCAACACAAGCAAGGCTTTCCTTACTAACATGGGATTGATTGGACTTAATTTTAATGTACATTTTAAACTAAATTTAAAACAACTCCCAGCCTCACCAGATTCATATAGCTCTCCAATATGTTAATATTCACTAATAGAGTTACTAAAAATTTACAGAACTTTCAATAAAGCTTCTGCTGCTGTTTTTGTAGATATTTGTACTTCTTTTGTTGTGTTTTGAAGACAGTTAGAAATTTTAAATCTCATCCCTGGGACTTAAAAAGTTCAATTTTCACTTGCTTAGTTACTAAATATTTTACAAGTAGTTTTAGGACTAGTGCCCAGAAACAACATTAATTAACTGTCAGTCAGGGCTCAGACACATGCAAAATATATGCTTTGCTCTGTGTAGTTGCAGGACATTAACACAGCCCACAACTTATATTTAATAATGTCATGTATAAAGTTTTTGTCATCTGAAAAAGCTTAAGAGCTTCTTAGCTACCTTGTTTGTATATATGATAAATTGTACAAGTTATTGTTACATAGTGTTAGTGTTTTAACTCTGAAAGAAAATCACCTCACTACCTCTGTTTCAAAGTTAATGTAGTTTAATTGAAGACTATCTGGACATTGCAACACACATTTGTTTTTTCATTTGTTTCAAGCTTTTATTTAAATTCCAGTTAGCATATAGTGTAATAATTAGTTTCAGGAGTAGAACGGAGTGTTCATAACTTATCTATACCTCCCAATGCTCATCACAACAAATGTCCTCCTTGATACCCATCACCCATTTGGCCCATCCTCCACCCACCTCCCTCCATCAACCCTCAGTTTATTCTCTATAGTTAAGAGTCTGTTTTATGATTTGCCACTTTTCCCCCCGTCATCTGTTTGATTTCTTAAATTCCATATATGAGTGAAATTATAGTATTTGTCTTTATCTGACTGACTGATTTCGCTTAGCATAGTATTCTATATATAGCTCCATCCATGTCATTGCAAATGGCAAGATTTCATTCTTTTTTATGTCTAAGTAATATTCCATTATATACATATACCACAACTTCTTTATCCATTCATCAGCTGATGGATATTTGGGCTCTTTCCATAATTTAGCTATTGTTGATAATGGTGCTATAATCATAGGGGTGCATGTGCCCCTTCAAATCAGTATTTTGTACCCTTTGGGTAAGTGCCTAGTAATGCAAATGCTAGATCATAGGGTAGTTCTACTTTTAACGTTTTGAGGAGCCTGCATACTGTTTTCCAGAGTAGCTATACCAGTTTGCATTCCCGTAACGGTGTAACGGAGAAAGAGGGTTCCTCTTTCTCACATCCTCACCAACATCTTTTGTTTCCTGTGTTGTTAATTTTAGCCATTCTGACAAGTGTGAGGTGATACTTGATTGTGTTTTGATTTGTATTACACAAGTTTTTTAAAAATACTTTTATCATTTGCAGTTCTTATATGTGTGAATAAAGCAGAATTCTTACTAAGTAGCCAAAATAAAATGCAAACATTATTTGGATTTGGATGCTAAAGCTAAATGAGACTCATTTATAACTCCACTTGCAAATATTTTTGTTCATTAATATAGCCACTGTTCTCATTGGCTGACCTTATAATAAATATTATAAATTTGAACCTCCAAAATTTATACTGATCAAATTCTGCTTTTCTATTTTATATGTTGCCTAGTTTGTGTAAGATTTATTGGCCCTCCTCTGAGGAGGGCAATTGTGGGGATGAGCACTGGGTATTATATGGAAACCAACTTGACAATAAACTATTAAAAAAAAAGATTTATTGGAAAAAAATTTTTACTAAATAAAATTAAACCCATTAATAAAAACAGGTGAACACCTGTATTTAGGTAAGTAAAGCTTACCTAAGTTACACAAATTGTATTCACACTTGGTGTATTCACGTGAACCCTAAGTCTTGCTGCTTATCAAAACTGATTGCATTTAAGATTGCTTAGAGGCTGTGTTTTGTAGGTGGGGCCATCAGCCTCTACAATTACATACTTAGAATACATTGTTCCTTCTTAATTGGACGCTTGTTTGCAGACCCAATTACTTTGGATTCTTAGGTAAGGAAGAACTTGAGGTTTCTTACTCTTAAGATTTCCTTTGCTTTTTATTTATTTATTATTTATATATTTATTTTTGGCTGTAGCAGAATCAGAAACATAAGAGCGAGTAAAATAAAAAGATGCTTTGTAATACATAGGTTTACTCCATGTTTCTTAGTTGTATTTTATTTGAGGTATTTTAGAAGCATAGTTCATTTTTTGTTTTCCAAATTTTATAGACTGATTGAGTTTCTTATCTACTTGAATTCTTATTAATATTGTAGCTAATCAAACTCCCAAAATGTCATTTGCTTAAAGTATTTATGAGTAGAATATAGTTACTAACTTTGGATTATCTTCTGGTGCAGGTATTTAGTTTAGCCAGTGTCTTCTCTGATGGTGCTCTAATTTAATGCAGTGTGGAACAGCTAAATCTCATTGTTTCCAACATTTTGTAAATGTCATAAGAGCTTTATAATATACTCTGTTTTGTGACAATTTCAGAGATTGGAGTACAGTGACATGTATTGGTGAACTAAAGATCAATCCTTAAGAAAATATGAGATGATACTTTTATTTATTTAGTCAATTTATTTTGAATGCAGAGGAGTCCCCACTTTTTGAGTGAGTTTTTTTTTTTTTTTTCTAAGTAATTTTATTTGGGAAAGTTTCAGACTTTTGGAGCTTTTTTGGAGTACACATGGAGATCGGGATATATGTTAACTTTTTCTTCCTTCCTGTATCCAAACCTTACCTTAACCTAAGGTGATTGTCAATCTGGGGAGGAATGTGTGGTACTGGCAGTGAGTTTGTTGACTGTTGTGCTGTGAGAGAGCACAGCATGACATGAATAACAAGTGCAAAGATTACTAGGTAAAGTTTACCTGGCTACCATTTCCACTGTTGACTTAATGATAAAGAAAGGTGCAGTGAGTGAGTTCAGAGTTTATTTGATGTGTTTAGGGAAGACCTCAAGTAGGAAGTAGAATTTGAGCTACCTCTAAGGTGGGAAAGATTTTAAGAGAAAAATTTAGATAGACAATGAAGGATGTAGCAGTCTAGATCCATTCAAGAGAGAGAAACCACACAGTAACTCAGAAGGTTAATTTAATAAAAGGAATTTTTAAGCTGTGGAAGAAGAGAAACTATAAAACTTTAGAAAACTCTAAAGATCGCCTAGGGAGAGGGAAAGTACCCAAGAAGAGACAAACTGGGAACGTGGCTTTAGATCTTACTGAAGAAGGTGTGGTGGCAGCCTATTGTGTGGTAGGGAAATTTGGTGGTTGCCTGGGCCAAAGCTGGTCCACAGTCATCGTGTCAGGACATGAACCAAGACTGGTAGGAGGGTGTGCAGAGTGAAGCAGGATGCTGGTGCAGGTGTGAGGTCTGAAGTGTGTGGAGCCTGCGTGGAAGGGCCACAGCAGCAACTCTGGGATCCAGGTGAGTTGAAGCTGATAGGCAGGTGCAGAGAAGGTTGGGCCACTGCTTTGGGCACTACTGGAATGGGGAGTTGGAGAAGCTTCCCTTTTTTTTTTTAAGCAACCCAGAGCTCTATTGGGCAAGGCCCTTCCAGGCTACTGTGTGCAACAGAGATCAGGTGGCTGGCTCCTTAGTGTGCATGTGGGCTGAGGAGAAGGTGCAAGGAGCAGCCATCTGGTCTGAGGCACACACCTGTGCTCTCTGGGACTCTTGCTACATTGCCGTTGCCACCAGAACAGAGAGCTAGAGAAAGAGGAAACACATTGCAGCCCGCCAAATGCTGGACAAACTGTACCCTATAGCCACCTAGTACTAGAGCAGGTTTGTTTTGTTTTGTTTTGTTTTGTTTTGACAGTCTTGGCGCTATTGATTTTTGGGCTAGAATATTCTTCTTTGTGAGTGCTGTCCTAGGCATTATAGGGTGTTTAGCAGGATCTCTGGCCAATCTGATCTTGATTCACACTCCTGTGGAGTCTTTCACTTCACTGAAGATGTGTCACTCTGTTTCTCCTTACTCTTGTGGTTTGTTTTAATTTTGTGTGTGTGACCCTATAATCCAGAATAGTTAAATGGTCATATACCCGCCATATTTCCTTGTGTGTATTGAAATTTGCCTTTTTTTAATTTCTTGAATATTGTCTTTGGCCCAAGGTTTTACACGTTAGCAACTCATTTTATTGTTTTTCTCCTCTCATTTAGAAATGGATTCCAATATCAAGGGAGAAATTCCTGTGCATGAGGAATTCATTTTATGTTGTGGAGTTGAAACCCAGGTTCTAAAATGTGGGCCCTGGACTAACCTCTTCAGTGAGCAGAGGACCAACAGGCCGAAGCTGCTTATTTTTATTATTACAGGTAACTTTAAAAATCTGGATGAGGAGGGGCGCCTGGGTGGCTTAGTCGGTTAAGCGTCCGACTTTCGCTCAGGTCATGATCTCACGGTTCGTGGGTTCGAGCCCCGCGTCGGGCTCTGTGCTGACTGCCAGCTCAGAACCTGGAGCCTGTTTCAGTCTGTGACTCCCTCTCTCTCTGACCCTCCCCTGCTCACGCTGTCTCTCTCTCTCTCTCCTAGAAATAAATAAAACATTAAAAAAAATTTTTTTAAATAAAATAAAATAAAAATCTGGATGAGGAGTCTTTACGCAGATACTTCTGTAACTTTTTCAGATTTTAAAGAGAATTTGATAAATTTAAAACTTTGTGGAAAGAAATAAAATTACTCACACCGTTGATAACAACCACTCTTAGTACTTTAGTGGCTGGGCTTTTTGTTTTTCTTCAGTGCATTTTATGTGTGTTATGTTTATGTGTGTTTTAAATCATAATTGGAAGTACACATGTAGTTTTGTAATCCACTTTTAACATTTCTTAATATTTAGAATAATTAGAACTATCAAATTTGTGACATTTTTCTAAATAATTTTTTTTGCCTCACTCCAAGATGATTATAAGTTTACTGTAGAACGTTTATTTATTCTGAGATGTGGCACCTGGGTCATTTGTGACTTTTGCAGGATGACTGTCAATAGAATGTCAGGGGTAGTTTCTTGATTGTAAATATTCAAAGCCCTTTTAAACTTGTGAGTTAGAACATATATATAACTACACACCCAAAAAACAAATCCAGTGAAGAAGTGGGCAGAAGACATGAACAGAAACTTCTCCAAAGAGGACATCCAGATGGCCAATAGGCACATGAAATGATGCTCAGCGTCCCACATCATCAGGGAAATACAAATCAGAACTACACTGAGATACCACCTCATGCCGATCAGAATGGCTAAAATGAACAAATCAGGAGACTCTAGATGCTGGCGAGGATGTGGAGAAACGGGCACCCTCCTACACTGTTGGTGGGAATGTAAACTGGTGCAGCCCATCTGGAAAACAGTGTGGAGGTTCCTCAAAAAACTAACAATAGAACTCCCCTATGACCCAGCAATAGCACTGCTAGGAATTTACCCAAGGGATACAGGAGTGCTGATGCACAGGGGCACATGGACCCCAGTGTTCACAGCAGCACTCTCAACAATAGCCAAAACATGGAAAGAACATTAAGTGTCTGTCAACTGATGAATGGATCAAGAAGATGTGGTTTATCTATGGAATACTACATGGCAATGAGAAACAATGAAATCTGGCCATGTGTAGCAACATGGATGGACCTTGAGGGTGTTATTCCGAGCGAAATAAGTCAGGCAGAGAAGGACAGATACCATATGTTTGCACGTACAGGTGGATTAGGAGGAATTTAATGGAGGACTATGGGGGAGAAAAAGGGGAAAAATAGTTGGGGAGATGGAGGGAGGCAAACCATGAGAGACTCTTGAATGCTGAGAACAACTGAGGTCTGATGGGGATGGGGAAGAGGGAAAATGTTTGGTAATCCTGATTACCCTTTCATTTTTAAGTGGAAGACACAAACAGCTAATCTTTGTGTTCAGGGATGAGGCTTGTCCTCAGGTTTGCCTAGAGTGACCAGCCATTGTAGTCTGAGAGATTTTCTGGGACACATGACTTTCAGTACTAAAACCACAATAGTCATATGCAAAACAGTGTGGCTGGTCACCCTAGGTAATCTTCATGCTAGGGCAATTGGGTAGGGACCCAGCATTTCACTAGAGAATTTCTAGCTTTCAGTTATCTGTACCTATTTCTTGAGTCATTCAGTTTTCCTAGGAAGGAATCTCCCTGTATCCTGTTTGATGAGTGGAAGCCTGTTTGTGAATATTCAGGGCTGAACAAGAGAAAGAAGGTAGGAAGTTTCAGTGTTTAGTAACAGTTAATCTAAACACTTCTCAGTATAGTGCTTCTGTTTTCAGTTGGCCTAAGATTCCTGATCCAAAACCTCTTCCATTTAACCTCTTGTCATGATTTAAGAAAGCAGTCTATTGGCATCTATTAAAATTAAAAATACACATGCCAGCAGCAAGGGACAGTTTGAAATTATAGACATGACAAATACTGTTTGATGGAGCAGAGATTTGAGGCCATGGCAGAGTATAGGATTGAGAAGGTAAGTCTTGGACTGGACACAGGATATTTCTTCAGAGGGTAGCATGAAGGGGGTGAAGTTAGTTACCGAAGTGGAGAAGTGTGAAAGCATATCAGAGAGTAATTTCCTGCCTCCTGAGCTCTGTTTTCTCTTCTAATTAAGAGTTGAAGTGATCTGTTGAGAATAAATATGGCAGAGGGTAGATAAGTTGTCAGTGTTGAGAATAGCAGATACACAGGATGAAAGGAATTATCAATTGAGAATAAGTAGATAGAGTTTGAGCAGCCCTGTGATGGAATAGCAGGTGTATTGGGAGTGAAGTCTAAAAGAGTAGAAGACCTATCAGAGGTAGAATGGTTTGAATGTTAACCATTTTTGGGTAATGGAAAAATCTAAGCCAGTGGTTCTTAAAGTTGGTGTTGGAACCAGCAGTATCATCTGAGAACTCGTTAGACATGCAGGTTCTGCGTCGCATCCCAGACCTTCTGAACTAGAAAATCTGGGGGTGGAGCGGTGTGTGTTTTAACATGCCTTCCAGGAGATTGTGATATACTTACCACTGATCCTAAGGTGTGGCTGTCAGAATTAGTTGCTTAAGTTTCATTTGCATGAAGTTCTTTGAATTTGATCAGGGTAATGAATTATAGGAGAAAGGTGTTGGCTCAGTGAATCTACCCAGATTTTGAAATCTCCTCATAAGGAATGGCAACTGAAACTGTCATTTAAGGGTCAAGGTTTTTGGAGAATATGTGAGAATGACTAAAAAGTTGATAGATGGAGGTGGAGGAGGAGAGGTTGTTGCAACAAGGTAGACGGGTAAGTGGAAATGACAGTTCCCTGTGCTTCCCTACTCAGAGGTGTCTGTTCACTCATTCATTTACCCTCAGAGCTGGGAAGCCTGTGTTGCAAAAGTCTTTGCTATCCTTGAGGTATATGAGGTGTTAGAGAGGAGTGCGGGCTCTACTGCAGAGGCTGGAAAGGAAGAGTCCACCAGAGGGGAGAGCCAGGTTTAATATATGATGAAGAGACGGATAGAGGGAGCATTCAAGGAAGACACTGTGAAGAAAGGGAAGCTTAGAACATTTGTTGCTTTGTGGTGTCATTGTTTTGTGGCACTTTGACATTTTCAGATCATTTTTAGTTTTTTAGTGTTCTTTTATGTTTGCCTTTCTATTCTTATTGCCCTTTTCCTTGGAGTTCATGGGAGCTGTAGGCTGGTGCTGCTCATTAGTTTTTGGAGTTCAGAATTGTATTGTATATTTGGGCTTAATCTGTTTATACTGTCGGGAAAATTAGGATGACAGTATTTCAAGGATTGTTAAACCACTAAAGACATCATATTTAATCCATCTCTGATAGACTGATGTAGCATTTCATTTTAAACCACTTTGCTTTTACAGCTAGCAAAATTAATCACTTTTAAGTGGGTAATGATACTGAGGAGTGATTTATTAGAATCCACAGATTGAGGAACTTTCAATTTAATTTTGTCTTTTCCACTGAAGCTCTGTTGTAGATTTTCTGTTAAGTAACAATATCCTTGGATTTTCTTTAAATAGAGAAATGATGAAAGGGAACCAATTTGAGAACTAACTATAGAATATATTGAGTCATTATAACTCTCCAGTGGTCGTATGGGGATAATAAAGTCATGTAATGTGTCTTAGATTTGAGTACAGTGATCAGAAATGGAGTAGACTAGGCTCCATGTGCAAGTCCAGCATTCTTTCCATTTGACAACCTTCTGTATAGATGCTATGCCACATTAACTTTATATGTGGCAGTTTTTGTCTCCTACAAGGTTAAGTGGAAGGCATAAGTCTACAATTGCAATGTTGAATAGTTTATTGGAAGTTGGAGTCTAGAGATGGTCACCACACCCTCTGTTATATGTTACTCAGGCATTTGACTATATGTTTGATCAAGCGTGTGTTTATATCACATTCTGATATCTTTTTATAAAAAGTTTTACTAGCATTTTTGTGTTGGAATGCTTTCAAACATCCCTATTGCTGAAGAAACGCATGTACGTACATGTGTGAATGTGTGTATATCTGATTTTAGCTGTATAAATGAGACCCTTTAAGTTTTTTGTGGTTTCTTAACCAAGAAGTTAAATTCATGGTTCATAAAGTGTAACATAAGCCATAATATTTAAGTGGTGAAGTATGCAATGACATTTAAACGGTTTGCATTACATTTTCAACTTCTCTCACCTGTCAGTTGGATCTTCATGATACATACTGGCTATGGTGGACTCTTCTGTTTCTTCAGGAGCCAAGCTCTTCATTGCTTAAGGGCTTTTGCACCTGTTCTTCTCCTGTCCTGGTATCTTCTTTCCTCAAAATTTTACAAGGTTGATTTCTTTTCATCTTTTGGGTCTTGGCTAAAGGCCATCTCCTCAAAAATTGTTCTCAGGCCACCCTAATCTCTTCTCTTGAGGATCCTCTCACGATCCTCATATAACTTATCCCACTCTTGAATTATCTTATTTACTTATTTAGTCATATGTATATATTTTCCCACTGAATATGAATTACAAAAAGGCCTTTAACTGTCCTGTGCCTGGCACAGTGACTTCCATGTAGTAAGTGATCGGTAAATAATTGATAACTAAAATAATATACAAAAGAAACAATAGTACTGAATAGAATGAAATGAACATGAAGTAGTTGAAAGTATCATTTACTTAATGATTATAAAATCGTGAACAAGAAAGCTACAAGGTATTTGCTTAAGATCTTATAGTCATTAAGTGAAAGAACTCAGAACCCAGAGATAGGTGGAAAAAAATGTTTTGTAGCAGTTCATAACTAGTACTTTTCAGTTTTATGTTGTAACTCATTGTAATTTATAGTAATTATTGCATCTAGTTCATGTAGGTGTTGTCTTTGGATTCTCCTTAAACCAATTTTAATACACTGTACACCTTAAACTTACAGAACATGACATGTTAGATTTATTCAATACAAAATAAATATGTAATAACAATTTTAGTAACAACAGCTATGATTTATTCAGCACTTACTATGTGCCAGGTATTGTGCAAGTGCTTGCCCATTCATTGTCCCTAATGATAAGGCCAGCTACTTTGTGAGGCTTTGGTAAGATTAACTAAAACAAGGTATGCAAAAGATCCTAAGCTCGGTAGTTTATGTTCTTTTATAAACTCAGTATTATTATTTTCTTTTGTATACTCTTACAGTCATCAAATATTTATGGAGCACTTATCATCTGTGTGATCTTGGGAAATTCGTTTAACCTCTTTGTACTTCGGTTTTCTCATCCATAAAATGGAAATAATAATAGTACTACCTTAGGTGGGGACTAAATGAATTAATATGTGTAAAGCACTCAAATGCTACCTAGCATGTTGTTAAGTTCTAGCACTTTAAGATGTTGACAGTTATTATTTTCTACCTATGTGAAAAAAAAGGTAAAACTTACCTGAGAGACATAAAACATTTAAATATGAGACATAACTCATTCCCAGATTTTACTCAGTAATATGAAAAACATCAAATCTTTCTAAATTAATGTATAAATGAGGTGATTTTGTCAGAATTCCAAAAAAATTTTTTTTTAAATTGAAGCTGGTGGAAATAATTCTAAAGGTTATGAGACCAACCTAGAAAAGTTAGGGGAAAAAATTAAAAGAAGGGATTTGCCCTTTCAGTTACCGAAACATTAAAAACAAAACAAAACAAAACAATGTAGTAATCAAGGCAGTATGGTGCTGGCAGAGAAGAAAAGGAAAAAAAGTAAATGGAATTATTTGGAATCAGAATTAGCAAGCTAATGTAAGAATTCAGGGTTGAATTCAGAAGACATTTCAAATCAATGCAGAAAGAACGGGTTATATAATAAATGGTCTTGGGACACTTGGCTAAGCATTTGGAAAGAAGTTGGATTGCTACTTAGTACAATTTTATACTAAAAAATATTCCAAACTTATTAAAGATTTAAATATAAAACATAAAACAGTGCTATCCATATCCACCATACATGTTACTGCCCCAGTGCTGTGCACCCCTCCTCTCTTCGTTCTCAGAACTACACCGTGGCCAGTCAGCTGACCGGAGAACATATTACTTCATTTAAAGAAGTTTCTGTATTATTTAGCAAAAGATGACCCTGGCACAATTACAAAATGGAATTTAGAACTCCGGTCATTAGGTCAGAATGCAACAGAAGCCGGGCGCCTGGGTGGCTGGTCTGTTGGGCGTCCAACTTCCGCTCAGGTCTTGATCTCACAGTTCATGGGTTCGAGCCCCACGTCGGGCTCTGTGCTGACAGCTCAGAGCCTGGAGCCTGCTTTAGATTCTGTGTCTCCCTCTCTCTCTCTCTGCCCCTCCCCCACTTGTGCGCTCGCTCTCTCTCTCTCTCTCTCTCTCTCAAAAATAAATAAACATTAAAAATATTTTTTTAATTAAAAAAAAGAGAATGCAGCAGAAGCAAACTTGCAGTTTGGATGACAAGGCCATTCATTGCCATCATGGCTAGACATGACACGTCTGAGTAGCTTACATTTATACAGCACTTGTGCATCAAGCAGTGTTTAGGTGCTTTACGTAAATTAATTCACTTATTCTCACATCAGGTAATGTGATTATTATCCTCATTTTGAAGACAAACCAATGCCCAGAGAGGTTAAATAACTTTCCAAAGGTCACACACTTAATAAGTGCAAAGCCGGGATTCCAGCTCATACAGTCTGGCTCCAGACTCTGTGTCCTTAACCACTTTGCTACATTTCCTATTGAGGAAACTGCAATGATGAAGAAATCAGTGTCATTTGATAAGTGTGGCAGAGGTTATCTCAGTGCAATGAAATCCATGTCATGTAATCAGAAAGAAACTAATAGCATGAAAAAATCATAACTTGGACATAGACATTGCTGGAAATGAAGCAGTATCTGTGAAAGCATTATACAGATGATGACTGCAAGATGAAACCCCATTTCACTGTCTTTTCCCCGTAAAGATGTATCAGATTGACTCTTTTTTCTAAAAGGTCATTATTCATTCCATTTCTCTATAGCAAACTCATGTCAAAAATACCTTCTGTACATACACAAAAATCTATATGTTGGTGGTCTTTTTCCCAAAAGGTCAAACTATACATCTGTTTACAATAGAAGTACTGTGATAAATGACAAGGAAACACTCCGTACACTCCTCAAAGTACTCTTTGTGAATGATTCTTACACTGACTTGTTTTCATGCAGCTTGGTAACTGAGCACAATAATATCTTGAAGGGCTTTAGAGGCAGAATTAATGACTTCAGACCAATAGGTTGATAATGGGAAGCCACTGGAAGGTATTTAAATAGAATCTGACTATGATTTGATTTGAAGTTTGAAGCTGTCTCTCTGGGTACCCTGAAGGTTGGATTCCCAGGGGACAGGAGGAGCTAGAAGGCCCGTTGAGAGATGTGCATAAAACTCAATGAGAGCTGATAATACTAATGGAAAGAAGTAGACAGTGTTGGGATATATTTTGGAAGCAAAGTTGGCAGGACTTATTAGTCAATTGGCTGTGAAGAACAGAAAGAAACCTGATGTTAGGACTTGAGTATTTGGTTTAGGATTGATGGTTCCATTTATTAAATTAAGGAATAAGGAGGAAGAATTTATCTTGAAACAGTTGGAGAACAAAGCAGGAGCAAGAATCTTCTGAGTGATCATTCCCAGACTTAAGGCAGAAAGGATATTAAAATTGAAGTGTATGTGTCAATGTTAGTAGCTTTGTAGAAGAAAGTGTGAGGACAAATAGATACATCTTTTCCACTCTGCACATCTTACATGAGCTTAGCTTTGGTTAACTAAGGTCTCTGTTTCTTTTCTTAGGTAATCCAGGTTTTTGTTCCTTTTATGTACCATTTGCAAAGGCTTTGCACTCCGCAACAAACAGACGCTTTCCAGTTTGGGTTATCAGTCATGCTGGACATGCTTTGGCCCCCAAAGACAAGAAGATTCTTACAACCTCAGACGGTATGTCTTTATTAACATCTGCCTTTCTTTACAGTGAGTGGATGTTCATGTATCTGGAAAGCCTGCTAAGGTTAAGGGTTACATCATTGGAGACCTCTGCTTGTGGCATTGGGCCCAGGCTGTCACATTTTGGAAATTTTGGGATTTTTAGAGTCATTTTCATTTTTGAAGGTAATTTTCTCAGAAAATTTGAGCAGATCAATTTGTCCAAAACTTGCCTTTACTGTTTACTAGCTAGTAATCAGCTATATATTTATTGATCAAGCATTACATTTCCAGGATTGTACCAAGAGGTGGTGGGAATAAAAAGTATTGTAAGCCACGGTCTTTACTCTAAAGAGGCCCTTACTCTAACATTTAGAGAATGATTAAGTGATAAACCGTGGCCTGCTAATCATGTAGATATTGAAGAAGTAAATAAAAGAAAGAACACAGTATCAGTTTAAAAAGACTTTGTGGAGTAGATGGGTTTTGACGGTTGAGTAGAATTTGGATATAGGGGGTGAGGTGAATGCACAGGTGTTAACAGGCAGAAAGAATTAGCATAACAGGGAGAGAGATTCAGTAGGTGTGCTAGTTCTGGGCAGAGCCAGACGTGGAGGAGCCTGTGGTATGAGCATTTTACTGAGCATCTGATTATAGGGGAAACCACATGTGGGTAGGGAGGGAGAAAGGGGCAGGTGATAAGGGAACTCTGTACTAATCTGTTCAAATTTTCTATAAATCTAAAACCATTCTTAAGACCTGTTAAAAATTACTGGAATTTAAAGATAATTTAATATTTACTTTTTGCTTTTTATCACTGTTTTAGCTTGGTCTGCCAGAACAGAAACCATAGACTAGGAAGCTTGGTTAATAGGAATTTTCTAGTAGTCTGGAGGCTATATATACGCCCAACATGAGGGTTTCAGCATGGTTAAATTCAGGGGAGAGCCCTCCTCCTGGCTTACAAATGGCCTCTTTGTCCTTGTGTCCTCATATACAGGGAAGGAGACAGAACACTTTCATCCGCTCCAGGAAGCTCTCTGATGTCTCCCCTTGCAAGGCCACTAATCCCATCATTAGGGCTCCACCCTTATGACCACCTCTAATCCTAATTACCTCCCAAAGCTCCTATAACCCAGTACTATCACATGGGGGTTATGGATTCAATATAAGAATTTTAAGGGACACAAACATTTAGTCCAGGACAGTCATTAGTAAGAATGTTTTATATATATGTATTTTTAAGTTTGTTTATTTATTTATTTTGAGAGAGCGCGCGCGCAGATGAGGAGCCAAGAGAGAGGGAATGAGAGAGAATCCTAAGAGGCTCCACACTGTCATCACAGAGCCCAACTCAGGGCTCAATTTCACGAACCTTGAGATCATGACCTGAGCGAAATCAAGAGTCAGACACTCAACCAACTGAGCCATCCAGGTGCCCCAGGAATGCTATATATTGATATTCCGAATCTGATCACAATGTATAGGTCGGCATATACATATGAATATTGCACCTGAGTAATAGTAAAATGTACCAGTTACTACTTGAAATATTTTTACTAAATATATAATCAGGTTTTAATAGTTGCCTTTGGTCTATCCTCGGAAGTATTTCAAAACTGATCCTTTGGGGGCACCAGAGTGACTCAGTCAATTAAGGCCCTAACTCTTGATTTCAGGTCAGGTCATGATCTCACGGTCCATAGGATTGAGCCCTGAGTCAGGCTCTGTGCTTAACAGTATGGAGCCTGCTTGGGATTCTCTCCTCCCACCCCACCTCTCTCTCTCTCTCTCTCTCTCTCTCTGTCTCTCAAAATAAATAAATAAACATAAAAAAAGAAACCCGTTCTTTGAAGCCTTGAGTAACAAGGGAAGTTTCTCTTTTAAGTGGAATTTCTTCCTAGATCCATGAGCATCTACAGGTGTGCTAAATTTGTAATCATTGCTTTATATGAAGAAGCGGGTGACAGTTAAGAGGTGATTCTTATTTTTATCCACATCCTGTTTTTGCTGTTAACTGGAACATAGGGTCAAAACACAATGTACTTTTTGCAGAATTTAGGAACCAGAACCACCCTGTGACTACAAGGTAGATGCTCTTTGGTTCTGTAATCAGTATGGAATTTGGTTCTCTTTTCTTTTCCCTCCTAAAGCCATAGCTCAAACTTTTTGTGTCACCTCACTGTGAACATCTCAATTCCCTGGCTCTTGACCTCCCCGCTCTACTCTCACATATGGTAGTAAAGATCAGCTTCCTGAAATGTTAGTTCTGGTTCCAGAATCCTGTGTTAACTTTAAACTGATTTTAACATGAGATACCAACTCTTGAGAATGGAATTTAATCTCCTTTCCTGCCCCCCCCCACCATCCCACTTCATTTATGTCATTTTAACTTGCCTCTTTGCTAGCACTTGGGGAAAAATGCACCTGTACTTAAATCTGTTGGACTTACATCAATTATTGTTAGGTAAGTCACCAGCCAGACTTTCTATGTCCTCCTCTTTAAGGCATCACATGTAAGATTGCCCTCCTCTCAGGGGTGCCTGGGTGACTCAGTGGTTGAACATCAGATTTTCGATTTCAGCTCAAGTCATGATCTCATGGTTGGTGAGATCAAGCCCCCCAACCCCCCCCCCCCCAGACTCTGTGCTGACAAGCGTGGAACCTGCTTGGGATTCTGGATCCCCCTTCCTTTCTCTCTGCCCCTCCTCAGCTTGCTCTAAGCAAACAAACATTTAAAAAAAAAAATTACCCTCATCTCAGGAAACCCTTTACTCCTCTCTGCTCAGTTTCCACTCTCAATGCCTCAGTGCTCAGGCCTTAGGTAAGCCAGACTTCGCTTCAGTACTTCAGTCACTCAGATTTCTTCTACTATACCTCTACCATCTTTTTTCACTTCCCTAATTACATTCTATTTAGAATTATAGATCTACAGATTCAGTGTAATCCCTGTATAAATTTCCACCAAAATTCCAATAGCATTTTTCACAGAAATAGAAAAAAATATAAAACTTATATGGAATCATAAAAGGCACCAAATAACCAAACTAATCTTGAGAAAGAAGAACAAAGCTGAAGGCATCATACTTTATGATGTCAAACTATCTTGCAAAGCTGGTAATCAAAACAGTGTTGCATTGGCATAAAAACAAACCAGTGGAACAGAATAGAGAGCCCAGAAATAAACATACACATTGAGAGTCAGTTAATTTTCAACAGGGGCTCTAAGAATGCACAATGAAGAAAGAGATAGTATCTTCAGTAAATGGTGTTCAGAAAACTAGATATCCAAATGTGGAAGAATAAACCAAAATATGCATAAAATTAATTCAAAATGGATTAAATACTTACATTAAGGGCTGACACCATAAAACTTCTAGAAGAAAACATAAGGAAAAATACTCCTTGACAGTAGTCTTGGTGGTGATTTTTTTTTTTTTAATGTTTTATTTATTTCTAGGAGAGAGAGAGAGACAGCGTGAGCAGGGGAGGGTCAGAGAGAGAGGGATTCACAGATTGAAACAGGCTCCAGGCTCTGAGCTGCCAGTCAGCACAGAGCCCAACGTGGGGCTCGAACCCATGAACCGCGAGATCATGACCTAAGCGAAAGTCGGATGCTTAACCGACTAAGCCACCCAGGCGCCCCGAGGTGGTGATTTTTTTAATATGACACTAGAAGTATAGGTAAGAAAAGCAAAAATAAATAGTGGGACTATCTCAAACTAAAAACCTTCTGCACACCAAAGGAAACAATCAACAAAGTGAAAAGATAACATGGGAATGGGACAAAATATTTATAAACCATACATCTGATCCACAATATATAAGGAACTTATACACCTTGATAGCAAAAAAAACTAAAAGTCTGATTTACAGATGGACAGATTTTTCCAGTGACCAACAAGTATATGAAAAGATGTTCAACTTCTCTAATCATTAGGGAACTGCAAATCAGAGCCACAGTGAGACTCACTTCACACTTGTTAGGATGACTATTATCAAAAAAATTAAAAATAACAAGTATTGCCAATGGCATGGAGAAAAGGGAACTCTTGGGCACTGTTGGTACAACCATTATAGAAAACAATATATAAGTTGAAGTTCCTCAAAAATTGAAAATAGAACTTCCATATGATCCAGTAATCCCAGTCCTAGATATATATCTTTTTTTTTTAAATGTTTATTTACTTATTTTGAGAGAAAGAGAGGGAGAGCATGCGCACACATGCAAGTAAGCTTGGGGGAGGGGCAGAGAGAAAGAAAAGAGAGAGAATGAGAGAATCCCAAGCAGGCTCCACACAGAGCAGAGCCTGATACCAGCCTCGATCTCATGAACAGTGAGATCATGATCTGAACCAAAATCAAGAGTTGGATTCTTAACCTACCAAGCCTCCCAGGTGCCCTGGATATATATCTAAAGGAAATGAAATCAGTATCTCAGATATCTGATATCTGATATGATACCCATATTCATTGCAGCAGTATTTACAGTCTATAGATAATTCCAAGATATTGAAACAACTTAGTGTCTGTTAATGGATGAATAGATCAAGAAAATGTGTATTTAGACACAATGAGCTATTATTCAGCTGTAAGAAAGAAGGAAATCCTACCATTTTCAACATATTGTTAAACCTGGAGGGTATGCTAAGTGAAATAAACCAGACACAGAAAGAGAAATACTGTATGATCTCAGTTATATGTGGAAGTGAAAGAAGGCAGCCTCCCAGAACAGCAGAGTAGAATTTTAGTTGCCAAGATTTGAGGGATGGGGAGAATTGGGGAGACATTGGTCAAAGGGTACAAACTTTCAGTTGTAAGATGAATAAGTTCTGGGGATCTAACATACAGCGTGATGATTCTAGTTAATAATACTATATTGTGTCATTGCAATTTGCTATGAGTACATCTTAGTGTTCACACCATCACAAAAAAGAGAAGAGGTGATTATTCCCTGCATCCCAAGCCTACTGATGGCAGTGCCCTCACTTAGGGATGCCTGCAGCACTTTCCCAGGCTCACATTGGAGCTCCACAGGCATTTCCTCCATCAGGGCCTGTATTTATGGCTATGCTGGCTCTTGTGGTTCTTACTGTGGTCTGCAGGATGCACTTAAGCAAGAAACCATCAGGAAATTCTGAGGAACTAGATTTATTACCTATAGTTCCTGGAAGGGACATGGCACGGGAACAGACCTGGGGCTCTGCCTTTATTAGGGTCCATGGGTGGGGTGTCTACAATTTTGGAGGCTTACTCTCTAGAACCAGAATTAGGACTTGGGAAGGGAGAAGTGGGTCACACAACAGTTAGTTAAGTTACTCAAGACTTTCTGAAAGGTACCTTCATGGGTGGCGGTGGTCTAGTTCCTTATCTGGTTGTTTTGCTAGCAGCTGTGTCCTACAGATGGCAATATATTTATTGAAGATAGATGTCTTTTGAAACAGATGCCTCAGCACTTAAAAGCTTAATGTCAGGCACTTACACTACACTGCATAGGCGGTGGATATATTCATTTGATTGTGGTAATCGTTTCACATTGTATACATATATCAAATCATCACATAAAAACAATCATGTACAACCTAAATATATACAATTTTTACTTGTTAATGATACTTCAATAAAGCTGAAGAAAAACAATTATAGAAAGTGGATGATGAGTACTTGAGGATTTATTGTGCTATTCTCTCTACTTTTGTATGTTTGAAAGTTTCCACTCTTGAAAAAAAATTTAAAGAAATAAAAAGAATTATAGAATCTTATATCTAAAAATCTTATATCTAAAAGATCTAAATCAATCCTACCGTGAACCCTTATTTTTTAAGGAAAGAAAGTGAGGCCCAACAGGGCTAAATCACCTTCTGCCGGTGAATGACAGAACCTTGACAGGAAGTGCCTTTTTCATAGTGTCTCTTTCTCTGTTATTGCATGTGCTTGCGTGTGTGTGTGTGTACGCGTGTGCGCGTATGTCCCTGTGTCCTTCTATGAGTGCAGTTCACCTGAGATTGAGAGTCTTACGCTTTGTGTAAAGAGTAGGGTATACTTTGAAAGGTAAATCAATACTGATTACCTAGCATGAGAGATTTTCAGAGCAGTAGTAAGTGAAACTAAATACACAGATCTTGTTGCCTTGGTTAAAAACATCTATTTCAACAGCCACTGTATTGAAATGTAACTGAAGGTGGACAGAATGTGGAGCAGATACTTGCTCTGTGATGAAATATTTTTAAAGATGCATCTTTATTGTTTTAAGCTATTTCTTCATACATGCCCAAAGAAATTTTGGGATTCAATACCATAGTTTTTCCTTTGTCAGGAAATTTGTATCGTTTGCTCGGAGTGTGTTTTTGCTATCTGTTTGGAAAACAGAGGTGTTAGAAGAATTCTTCTTAGAAAACAGACTTGGTTAACATGCTAACCCTCCAGAAGCTGCCAGCTATTCTGGCCTGTTATCTTACCTCTGGCAAGAGAAGAGACAAGCCTGCAACAGAGGGAGCCAAGAAGTAGTGGAAGTATCTTGGGATACTCAGGGAAGGATAATACATCTTTTCTGTAATGTAATGGTGATAACATGTCTGATTCCTACATTCTTAACCTGGGTGAGAAAGGCCATCTACAATAGAAGCTGTGTACTGAATTACCTAATGAGAGCAGAATTCAACTTAGTTATCAACAGTAAGTCCTTAAATGAAGACAAAAGCAAGCATTTTACCATGAAGAGCAACTCTGAGAGTTAAAAATGGATTCAAAGGGTAACCCTGGATTAGGGCTTCTCAAATTGTGGCTGGCATCAGAATCACCTGGAGGACTCGTTAAAACACAAATAGTGGGTTTCACTCCACATTGTTGATTCACATAGTCGTGGGGTGGGATCTGAGAATTTGTATTTTTAACAAGTTCCTGGGTCATGTTGATGTTGTTAGTCCCAGGACCCCATTTTCAGAACTGCTACTGTAGATCTTCACCAGTAACCACTAGTGAGGAAAATGAGTAGAAATTAACTGTTGTATGTCTGGATTTCTGGGAAATGTCTTTAGTTCTTGTTTTATTGTTTATTTATAACTTTGAGTGTGCTTGTTGCTTTGGCTGCTTGTGGACTATTGAATTAAAAACTTAGTAATTAGAGCCTGGTTCCCTAATGAGAACAGTGCCATCTAGAGGCATTAGCCCAGAGGGCCACCAGAGGGCCAGAGGAAGCTGTGGTTTCTAGAGAGGGTGAATGAATGGGCAACTCATCATCATCAGGGGTTTACTGACAACCTACTTGGTTATTACATGAAATTCCAGTATCCGCCTTTTAGGTTAGTGCCTTTCTAAAAATTTGTTTAAATGTGTATTTTATTTTCGAAAAAGAGAGCATGCGAGCAGGAGAGGGACAGGAAGGGAGTGAGACAGAGGATCTGAAGCAGGCTCTGTGCCAACAGCAGAGAGCTCAATGTAGGGCTCAAACTCACAAAGAGTGAGACCGTGACCTGAGCTCAAGTCAGATGGTCAACCAACTGAACCACCCAGGTGCCCCAGGTTAGTGCCTTTCTCTCTGTGTTCTGAGGAGCCAAAACTTCTGTGCAGGGCAGTGGGAGTGAGCTCTGGGCCCCACTAGCACCCTCATTTAACCAGAACAGTTCTGCTTTCATCTGTTTTACATAGTGAAGGTTATGTTTGCAAATGCATGCCACAGTAGATTGCTTTGGATAGGCAGGACAGATATATTATTCATCATCCAAGATTATTGCTCCAAAGTACAGGTTTTTTGACATGCAAAATATGGTGTGAAAAAGATGTAATCATTGAGAGAAAGGACATAAGCTATAACCACCCATCAAATGTTGAAAGTATGTTTTGCTTCATATTAGCACATGTTAAAATTATGAACAGTTGGAAATAATATTCTAGTTGCACCACATTATCACAATCATAAATTGAGTATAATTGGGAGAACAGATGTTCACCGATGTCAGGAGGGGGTGATTCAAGACCAAAAAAAAAAGCGTGAAAAGAAAATGTGAGGAATTAGAAGTGTAAACTCTTTCTGGCTTTGATTTACTATAGAGTCAGCTTACTTGATGGCAGATTCATTATCAACTATTTTAAGTCATTTGTTCAAAAAGTCTAACATAAAAGCTAGAAATCACAGTGGTTTAGTTTCAGCTGATAAAACATTACCTAAAAAAGTTATACAGTCTTTCAAGTAATGATGAATTTGGGTCATGCTTATCCAAAGAAACAATAAACCACTCCCATTCCAGCAAACAGAAGGAAAGAGAGAAAAATGGAGTTTTCTCTCTTCCCAGAACCTTGATTGGCAGAGGAACATGGAGGTAGAATGGAATGGCCAGATGAGCCCAAGGCAAGGACAGTCAGTCAAGGCTCAGGGCTCACAGTCATTGGAAATAAACAAGTCTGTATATGGGAAGAAACAGAAAACCCAAGGGCAAAGCAAGAGAGGAAGTTAAGAATGAAGCAAATTATAGAATCTTGGGGAAAACGAAGTAAAAAGCACAGCAGAACTAAAGAGAGTGGCATGACAGTTAGTGTCCTGTTACCAGGTCCCTGCCCCTTTCTCTGTGCATCTTCAGGATCTTCTCACCGCTCATGCAGTAGAACCCAGACTCTTGGTGATGTTCAGTGTCCTCCTTGATCTAGTCCTCCTCGGTCCTCCTTCCTGACCTCATTTGTGTCACCTCTCTATAACCACAGACAGCCACAGAGCTCATCACTGTCCAGAATTACACCTCAGACTTTGATGCCTTTGACCTTTGTTATCTGCTGTCACTAACAATATGTTCTCCTTGCTGAATCAATCTCTCTGTCTCTCTCTTGCTCTCTTTCTCTCTCATTTCTTATATTTTCCCACCATTGAAAACTTTAGCAGATCATTGGGTTTTGTCAGGTGGAAAGCATAATTTGATGACCCTGGTTTTCACCAACTATTTGGAGAATAATAATTAAAAATTATTTTACAAGGCATGTTTATGGTTTACAAAGGTTTTTCTTTGATAGTGGTTTTTAAAAAAAAAATTTTAAAGTTTGTTATTTATTTCTGAGAGAGGGAGAGAGGCAGCGTGTGCAGGGGAGGATCAGAGAGAGAGAGGGAGACACAGAATCTGAAGCAGGCTCCAGGCTCTGAGCTAGCTGCGGGGCTCGAATTCACGAACTGTGAGATCATGACCTGAGCCAAAGTTGGATGCTTAACCGACTGAGCCACCCAGTTGCCCCGATAGCAGTTTTAAATAGAGTGCCTACCTACATAACTTCACTGTGTTACATACCTCAAAGGCTCACAGAGTCATACTAATGTTTAGATACAGGCAGCTTATGGAAATACTTAGGGGGACAGTCAGGGCCTAAACTATGAGAGTATGCTTTCACATCGACTTAGTAAACTCAGGGCACCATTATAAAAGGAAGGCCTTTGGATCAGTAAATTAAATAAGCATAAAGAATTAGAGACAGTTCTCATCCACTCTTTCACTGATGTTTGGCATAAACCTAGATAAAATCCTTTGGGGCCTTTGTATTCCATTGAGAATAATGAAGAAGTGAAGAGTAGTTTTCCTTGTAAAACTAATGGAAGATAGGTAGGAACAGTATGCCAAAGCATTCTTAATTAAAACCTTTTATTTTGAGAAAAAAAATTTTAATGTAGAAAAGTACAAATAATAAGTCCAAGATTCTGTTAGTTGATTTTCTCTTGATAGTTAACACTTTGCCATAATTGTCATATTTGCCATAATTGCCCAATTTTTTCTGTTAATAAATAAAACAATGCAGAAAAATTTCCATTTTTATATACTATCTCTAGTTTTACTGTGATATATTTAGAGTAAATTATATATATAGTGATATGTATGTAATGATGCCCAACATATGTTTTATGTTTTTAAAGCTTTACCTGAAAAGTAAGTTGTATAGATCTTCCTCAAAGCATTCTTTAAAATATGAAGTGCTATTTTTAGTCGTTTAATCTCCATATGCAAGTTGTTTAATTGAAGCTATTATTAAGAAATAGCTTTGAATGGGCATGGAGGAGGGCACTTGTTGGGATGAGCACTGGGTGTTATATGGAAACCAACTTGACAATAAACTACATAAAAAAAAAAAAAAGAAAAGAAATAACATTGGAGTAATGATGGGAGCAGATTGGAAGAGTCCGCTAGTTGAGAACTTCTGGTGTGAGAGTGGAGAGCTACTGCCTGTAGACTCAGTTCCAGCAAAAGGCTCAGGCAGCACCAGTCTCCAATTTTATTAGTTCTGTGGTCACAGATGACTTGTAAATAAATACCCATTCTGTGACCATATACAGTAAAACTTCCACATTTCTATTTGATGCATATGTAGACGTACATATATCTGTATGTATAGTAATATATCTTGTTAAATTTAGACCATATGATTGTACTCAAATACATAGAGTTATACATTTATAGTAATAGGCATTAGTAAAGAATATTTTCTGTGTGTTTATCTCGGTTTATTTGGAGAACACAGTAATTTTCATGAATCCAGTGTGCATTACCTTTCAACTGTGATGTAGAAAAAATGTGTTCTTTTCTCCAGGAAATGCTTGCTATATACTTACTTCAGTGTTGTACAATTGTGTTTTTATCTATTTCTGTTTGCTTTTATTAGATTGTGAACTCCTTAAAGGCAATGGGAGTATATTGTATTTATATCTGTATTTTCAAAGTCACCATGAGCCAAGTAGTCACTGTTCTCTGTCAGAGTGGTCAATTCAGTTAATGTGAAATGGAACAAAATAATAGTTATCGGATTTACCTGTCTCCTGAAGCTGTCAGGGATACATATTTTATTTATTTATTTATTTATTTATTTATTTAGAGTGGGGAGGAGGTGCAAAGGGAGAAAGAGAGAGGGAGACGAAGAATCCCAAGCAGGCTCCACACAGCCAGCGCAGAGCCCAGTACGGGACTTGAGCTCACAAACTGTGAGATCATGACTTGAGCCTATATCAAGAGTCGAATACTTAACTGATGAGCCACCCAGGCACTCCCATATTTTGATCTAAAATTGGCAAAATTTTAATAACTGGATCGACTTGAATAACTAGATGAAAATTAAATATGAAGTACTAATATTTCTTTATTCCTCTATTAACTTTGTAGAAATAGATCATAGGTACCTTTGGAAACAAACTCCAGCATCAATAAATGAGCTATAAAGTAAATTTCATAGAAATAGGCCTAATAAATGGGACCAGGTTCTAAAATGGAATTGTCAGCATCATATTTATCTTGGTAAAGATTATGTTCCAAACATATTTTGTTGATTGTAATTTGGAGTGCATTTTTCTAAAGAAAGAATAGCTTAAGTAATTTCTATATTATTATTCTTCTGATTTGAGTACAACTGAATATAATTTTTTACTGTATTTTGGGAGAATAAGTTAATGATTTTCAGTATTTTTTTCACAGTATATTAATATAATAATTAGCTTGAAAATATGTAGTGAAGTATACAGCTTTTTAACTTCTAGTTTTTGCTAGTAGAATAATGTCAGATAGCACATTTAAATTTGCTATCAATATTATTTCTAGAAAGTGCTTTCTCATTTAAATTTTTTTATTTTAAATTTTTTTTAAATGCTTATTTATTTTTGAGAGAGAGAGAGAGCAGAGGCAGAGAGAGAGGGAGACGAAGAATCTGAAGCAGGCTCTAAGCTGTCAGCACAGAGCCTGACGCGGGGCTTGAACCCATGAACTCTTGAGATCATGACCAGAGCTGAAGTCAGATGCTCAACCAACTGAGCCACCCAGGCGCCCCGAGTGCTTTCTCCTTTTTTTTTTTTTTTTCATTTTTTTAACGTTTTATTTATTTCTGAGAGAGAGAGAGAGACAGCATGAGCAGGGGAGGGTCAGAGAGAGAGGGAGAAACAGAATCTGAAGCAGGGTCCAGGCTCTGAGCTAGCTGTCAGTACAGAGCCTGACATGGGTCTCAAACCCACAAACAATGAGATCATGACCTGAGCCGAAGTCAGATGCTTAACCAACTGAGCCACCCAGGCGCCCTTGCTTTCTCCTTTAATCTTATTATGACAACAGACACTAATAAGTGATGTGTTTATCTTGGGAATCTACTGAGCAGTTCCCAGAGGTAAAGCCAGATTTACTTCTGAAATATTCATTTGAGTAATCTTTTGAATTTTAATATTCATTAAAGCTTATCCAAAATATAATCTTTTAGAACCTTATTTCTGCTGTCAGTGAAGTTTTAAATGTTCACTGCATTTAGCTCGTTCCCTTTATGTTTACATTAGCCACATAAGTATCCTTGGTAATAAGGATCCTTGGTGTACATTCGAGGGAGGACATAAATGACAGGAACTGAAGTGACAGCAGTCATAACTATCATTTCTGTCAGTTTATTCCAGACACCTGTGTTCTGTGCTTGAAGAGTGTTGTGCTTACACTCCCGAGGCCACCTCTGTTATGTATGAGGACACTTAAGCCAAGTTAAGGGACTTGCCCTAGCCACTCTCTTAGTGAGGTGCTCAGCTGGAATTTAGACCCAGATTTATCTTGCCCCTAGCACCTATGATGTTTACTACACTGTGCTGTCCCAACCAAAGGAAGATTTTGACATTTTCAAACATTGTGTATTTTGAAAAATAAATAACTTGGTTTTAGGTATTATAAATGCTTATTTTGGAGTATCTGAGAACAATATGATCCCTTCTGGGTAGACTGATCAGAGAAGATAACCTGAGAGGGAAACGTGAACTACTTAGACTTAAGTGTAATATTAAACAAACATTAGCATTTGGAGCCATCAGGGGTCCTACCAACGTTAGACTTCCAGATTCTCTCTCTTCCCAATTCTGTGTTTTATGCTGGAACTCCCTGTTAAACAGAGAATGGATTTGAGGCTGACATAGGAAGAAGGATTAGGGCAGAACACGTCTTACCCAAGAGATCAGTAATACCATGGAAAAAGGGAACTAAGCCTCACTGACTGGGTAGAAAGGTCTTTAATAACTGTATGCCAGGCATTGAGAGACAGAGATAAGAGACATTATAAAATTATAAAGTAGGGATAAATCAGGAGTAGTGTGGTGAGATAAACATGGTTAGGATGTTGTGGGAACTGAAAGGAAGGCTACTTTACTCCTCGCCTACTGAATCATAAAAACAGCTTCTCAGAGGAGATAACACTTGTTGGGAGTTTGAAGGATGAAGAGGAGTTAGCCAGATTAACAGGGGGAACTGAGCACCGAAGGAAATGAAAACAGCACATACAGTAAAACTGAAGAGCAGTCCTTTGCAATGAGTTTCAGGTACCTTTCGAATTAAAGTTCACATAAGTAACTTGTAGGAGTCAAAGGCAAGAAATTTAGTATTCCAGTAATCCAAATGTTAACAAACAGTTTATTATACCTTGTGATACTTTGAAATATTACACATAAGTTCATAGGGAAAACCTATTGACGTTTTCTATATGTATAGACAATCAGTGCTGGCAGCATCCTCAGAGAATGTCTAGTCAGTACATATTTTCATTCCACATGAATATTTACTGCGTGCTAGTCACAGAGGACACAGATGAAAAGATGGACCTTGCCTTCAAGGAGCTCACAGACTACAAGAGGAAATAAGCAGACAATGACACAAGTATGATAAGGTGTTGTAACAAGGATAGAGATTACTGGTTAAACACAAAGGAAGGCTCATTCATTTTTCTTGAAGATTAGCTAAAGTTTTAATTAGCTCTTGAAGATTCTAGAAGACAGTTCATTTAAGGAAGGAAAGGAAGAAAGGATATTTCAGGTTAAGACTGCAGGTTAAAAGGAACAACTTACATTTCTTTCTCCTTAAGCCCTTCAGTGAAAGTTCTTCAGCAAACAAAGATTATCTCAAATAATGAAGCACTGTCATGGGTAGTTGTCTATTAATAAGATAAACTGGCCTAACCAGTGATTCTCAGTGTGTGGTCCTGGGACCAGCAATGTCAACATGTCCTGGAAGCTTAGGAATGCAAGTTCTCGGGCCCCAACCCAGACCTACTGAACCAGGGAGTTTGGTGGTAGGGCCCTACAGTCACTGCTTTCATATGTCCTGCAGAGGATTCTGATACCTGATCATGTTTGAGAAGTAGTGGCCTAAGCGAACTGCAGTTCATGGAATAGTTGAAAGTTCTTAGGCTTTGAGGACAGAGACACCTAGGTTTGAATCTCGCCTTTCTCACTTAATAGGTGTGTGACTGTCAGCCTATCACTTAATATCTGTGAGCTTTGGGATTTTCATCTATAAAATGAAAACACTAATACTTCCTTTCCAGGACTATTGTGTAGACTGGTTGATGTAATTTAAATGAAGTGTTTAACACTGTAGCTAGCATATTAGTAGGCTTTAAATAAATGGTGACTGCTACTGTTACTAGTTTTTAAAGATATTTTTCCCAGTGAATTTATTACTTTCACTTATTAAGTGAAAACATATTCATATTTTTTGCTTTTAGATTCAAATGCTCAAGGAATTAAAGACATCTATGGACTACAAGGTCAAGTGGAACACAAGCTAGCTTTCCTGAGAACCCATGTGCCAAAGGAAATGAAACTTGTGGTCATCGGCCATTCAATAGGCTGCTATATTTCCCTTGAGATTTTGAAGCTTGCTCCTGAACTCCCAGTAAGTACGGGAAGTGCTTGGTGATTCTTTTGCACAAATCCTCCCTAGCTTTCCTTTCCCCTTTTGTCTCTTGTTTAATTGATCAGTATAACAGAGAGAGAGGTTATTTGGGAGCTGCCTTTATTTTTGTATTACTGTGGGCCTGTGTGAGTATATATATGTTCATACAATTTTCATGTGTTTCAAAAAAATAATATGGTAAAAGGCAGGAATTTTTCCAGATGAATGCCGTTTAATCCTAGGGTTATCAAATGTACGGCCAACTAATCTTTGACAAAGCGGGAAAAAGTCCCCAATGGTTGTCTGGAATTCTTAAGTTATATGTAACTTGTTGTCTTTTATAAAAAAATATTTAAGAGTAGTTACCAGCCATGACCCAGACAAGAATCTGTCTTTATTGGGACAGTATTTTGCAAATGTTCATGCCTCCTTTCAAAAGGAAGAAAATTTAGCAGCAGCAGCAGCAACATCAGTAGGCAAACAACAGCTGTCCTTATGGAACACTAAATCTTTATTTAGTCCTAAGTCTGGATCCTTATCTGTTCTATAGCTTGACATTCATTTATTCATTCACAAATTATTGGGTGCCACTGGGTGTCAGATATTAAATGAGACACTGGAGACACAAAGACCTATTTAAAATGCCCAAGAAAGCTAGTGAGCTAGAAGAGACTTAAAACAGAAACTCGTACTTTCACTAGCATGTACCATTGAAATGACCTATTGAATGGATGCAATTCACAACATAAAGTATTTCTTTATTTGACAAACATATATTAAACACTGGCCATGTGTCAGGCCCTGAGCTGTGTTTTGAGGACATCCCAGTGAATAAGACAGCCTTTGAGGTAAGAGAGTCCAAAGTCTAATGGAGGAGACACCCTAACCCATAAGTATGATAACTATGATCTTGGGGTGTGAGGGAGTACTATTTAACGTTGTAATCTGAATGCAAGATTGGAAGTGATTCCTTCCTGGAATCTCATTCCATATGATAAAATATATCTAGCAGAGATTCGGAGCTCACTAGGCATTTTCTTTTTCTACCAGCTTGGCACAATAATTGCCCTTAGGAAATATACAACTATAGCCTTCACAGCTGTGGTTTTTAACACCAAATGAAAGTTGTTAATTTTCTTTTATTGGATATAAGAAAATGTATTTTTCATTTCTGAATGTAATTTCGATAAATTCAGGATTGCAGTCCATTCACTGTATTACTATTTCTATTCCTTTTTTCCCCATGGATAAGGCATCTTATTCAGAAAGAAGAGCCTTTATTTTCGTTTTAAGCATTTGGCTTGTCTTCTAATCTCTTTTGTGCCTTCTAACTCTCCTCCTGTGCTGTGTGATGAGGTTACCATCTTCACGGTGCCCAGCCTTGCCACTCGGTGCTTCTGTTTGCACACTTGCCACAAGCCTTGGTCACAGAGCTAAGACACTGTGTTCAGGTTCAGACAGTCGATGTTGTATTTTGTGTGACCTATGTCAAATTATGGAGTATATCTGTACCTCTGTTTCCTAATGTGTGAAATGAGGATAATAATATGTTCCCCAAAGGATTTTTGTGAGTATTTACATAAAGAAGTAAGAATGGTGTCTAGACCTTAGAAGTTCCCTAATAGTTATTAGCTATTATTATGATGATGGATGACAGTGGAACCATTGGCTAACTCATTAGGTTAAGTACTATATTAGTTATCAACAGCTGTATAATAAATTGCCCCGAAGTATAATAGTGTAAAACCATACACATTTATCCTCTCACAGTTTCTGTGGGTCTGGGATCTGGCTGATCTTATGATCTCATAAGACTGCAGTCAAGGTGTCTTCCAGGGCAACAGGTCATCTGAAGATTTGAATTGAAACAGATGAGCTTCTAAACTCACAGGGTTTGTTGGCAGGACTCTGCTCCTTGAGGGTTGTTGGACTGATGACCTTGGTTAATCGTTGGCACTTAGGTGGAGGTCACCCACAGTTCCTTAACATGGGAGGGTCTTTATAACTTGCTTCAATAGAGCAAGTATGGTAGAAGAGCCAGAGGAAGAGTCTGATGGAAGATGGAAGTCACAGACTATAACCTCATTACAGAAATCATATCCCATTGGTTTTACAGTATTCCATTTGTTAGAAGTAAATCACTAGGTCCAGCCCCCGACTCAAGAGGAGCAGATTACACTAAAGGATGAATATTAGAAAGTAAGGATCACTGGGAGCCATGTCAGAGGCTGCCTACCCCACCACTACTACAGTTAGGATTTCACTTGTGTGGTGTATAATCAAGTATATAGACACATAGATATATATACATTAAAATACTGAGTTTATTTCCCAGGATGGGGGGTGAGTTGATCATGTCAGATAGATTATAGCAAACTGATATAAAATAGTTATATGAAATAGTTATCCTAGGTATTTTAAAAAGTTAAAAAATAGGGGTACCTGGGTGGCTCAGTAAGTTGGGCACCCGACTTCAGCTCAGGTCATGATCTCACCACTCATGAGTTCAAGCCTTGCGTTGGGCTCTGTGCTGACAGCTCGAAGCCTGGAGCCTGCTTCTGATTCGGTGTCTTTCTCTCCCTCTCTGCCCATCTCCCACTCACACTCTGTCTCTTTCTCTCAAAAATAAATAAATCTTAAAAAATAAAAAAATAATAAAAAATAAAAATAAAAAAATATATTTTAAAGAAAAGAGTACTTGCATATTTGAAATAATAATAGCATTACCATTTGTGATGGTTAATTTTTATTTTATTTTATTTTTTTACATTTATTTCTTTTTGAGAGACAGAGACAGACAGAACACAAGTGGGGGAGAGGCAGAGAGGAGACACAGAATCCAAAGCAGGCTCAGACACTTAACCGACTGAGCTACCCAGGTGCCCTAAAGTTAATTTTTTTTTAAGTTTATTTGTTTATTTTGAGAGAGAGAGAGAACATGTGTGCACAAGTGGGGCTGAAGGGTAGGCAAAGAGAGGGAGAGAGAGAACCCCAAGCAGGCTCTGTGTTGGGTATGGCGCTCAATCTCACAAACCATAAGATCATGACCCAAGCCAACATCAAGAGTCAGATGCTTAACTAACTGAGCCACCTAGGCGACCCCATTTGTGGTGGCTAATTTTATGTGTCAACTTGACTGGGCTAAGAGAAAGCCAGATAGCTGGTAAAACACTTCTCAGTGTGTCTGAGGATGTTTCCAGAAGAGATTAGCATTTCAATCAGTCGACTGAGAAAAGATTTGCTCTGTTCATTGTGAGTAGGCATACTCCAATCCATCGTAGTCCCAAATAGAATGAAACTCAGGAAAGGGGGATTCTATATCTCTCTTCTTCAGCTGAGACACACATCTTTTCCTAACCTCTGACACTGGAGCTCTGGGTTCACTGGCCTTCGACTCTGGGCCTTACACCATCAGCTCCTCTGGTTCTCAGGCCTTCAAACTCAGACCAAATCATTCCATTGTTTTCCGGGTTCCCAGCTTGCAGGTGGCATATTGTGGGACTTTTTAAAGGCCTCCATAATCATGTGAACCAATTGCTATAATAAATCTCCTTTTATATATATATAAAAGATAGATATATATATATAATTATATAGAGATATATATAAAGAGAGAGATAAACATAAATATATACATATATACACATCTCTCTCTATATATATATATATACACACATATGTATACATATGTGTGTATACATATATACACATATGTGTATATATATATATATTTATTTTTCCCTCTGGGGAACCTTGAAAAATACACTGTTCTATAAACATAGAGAAGAAAATATTCTTTTCCGAGTCCTTCAGTCTGTTAACTTAATCACTGATATGTCTTTTTGGTTTTTGTTTGCTTTTCATTGATTCTGCATGTATGTACGGTTTCTCTTGTGCATATTTGAAACCAGTTGTTGAACACATTTGTTTTGAACTCATCTCTCCTTTTTGGCATGCATTCACATGTCTATTGGGAAAGAAATACAAATGCATCTTAAGGTTAATGCAGCTTCCTACAGCTCCTTTAGCTTTAGAGCTTTCTAATTATTGTTCTACTTCCAGGTGTTCTTGCCCTTGGACTAGTGGTGAAAATGGGAAAGGAAGATGAAACATGTGCTTAACATAGTCTGTTTGTGGAGACATAACTCATACTGTGATTATAGAGTTTTCAGAGAGACACGTGAAACTGTGTTTTCTTAAACAGGGTGTTTTCTAGAAAATAACGTGTGTGATAAATTGTCCATAAAGGTCACCCCGGGGAAGAGGGTGAACATCTGTGTGATTTTTTTTTTATTATTATTCAAAAGCTTTATCTGGTTTCAATTAACTGCATTGTTGAAGTCCCCACCCCTCTTTAAACACCTGGCCCAGTTAATATCGGTGGTGTGATCCCCTCTGAAGTGTTGAAATTTCAGTGTCTCTGGGCTACTCTAAGACGGCACAGTGCCTGCGTGCCTGAAGTTAGCATGACACGCTCCATTTAAGACGCATTGGACAATCAAGTAAGTTTGTGTAAGCCAGAGTGTTGCAATCCCTAATCATTTTGCCAAAAATAAGTTAGCTGTTATGTTTTATAACATATGAAGTGTGATAATAAGAAACTTGTGTTTCCATCTCTTCTGTTATTTTTACTGGAATATTTGACTCCCATAAGATTTTGAAGACATATGTGTAGTTTAGTAGCTGGTTTATTGGTTTTATTTTGGTTCAGTTCCTTATAATATTTTTATTACTAATTATAGGAAACTTTGGTCTTAAAATCATTTTAAGATACTTATTGCACACTTTAGATGTATTATCTGACCCATATTTCAATATACTAAAAAAAAAAAGGCTTCTTTAAAAATCTGGTAATAAAAATTTTTTTGTTTCTTTAAGCAAATTTGGTGCATAGAATTATAAAAGTTCTTCCTATGTTTTGACAGTAATGTCCAGAATAAAGAATTTAAATAGAAGCTGGAGAAAATAGATAATTGGAAGACTGTTAAATAGTAGCTATCATGACTTCTAATAATAAACATAGTTTTAGACTCATAGGATCTTAGAACTGAGATGGGCTTTAGGAACAGTCTCATCCCATCTTTCATTTCATGGATGGGAAGTGAGAGCACAGTCCCCTGCCAGGATGCAACCTCAGCTCTGTCTGAATGCAGAGGTGGGGTACAGTTACATTAGCTGCGGGTATAAAGAGAGTCTAAGAAGATATTTGATGGTTCTTTCAAACTCTGGATGGTAGCAGAACCTGCAGATAGCACACTATACTCCTGGACTATATGCAGCAAGCTTCATGTGGCCCATTATATTGCAGCTCAAGGAACAGGAGACCCCATGAATGAATGCTGTTTTAGCAGTTTGGGGCTAGAGGTGGAGTCACCAGGACAGAAGTAGTAGTCTTATCCCCACTAATTAGAATCTTCTTTCAACATTGATCCTCTCTCTGTTAAAAATGTGCCATCTAATTTTGCCAATAAATTGTTTGCATAAAGTTCAAGGTTGGGAGTTGAAAGCCCTTGATTCTTAAGTGGACTCAGCACTGAGTCTTGAGGTGAACCTCAAGTAGTTTAACTTTTATTTTCCTCTAAGTATTTATATAGCATTTTATGAAAACACTTCATTCCCTTCCAGGGATAGCAGATCCTTTAAAACCTTAATTTTTTTATATCATTTGGCTTTTCATGGGGAAAATGCACAATAACATAGAGCTTCCTTTGTCTGTCTGGTTGGCAAAAATATCTTCTCTCTAGATGAAATTTCCAGATTACTTAAACTCACTTTTTGAAACACTAGATTATTTTATCCAGTTGGATAAAACTGTGTCTAAAATGCACTATTTACTTATCTGTATCCTTCAACAATGCATATTGATTATGGAGGAATTAATGGTTCAAGGACATCATTTGGATAAGACATCATTATACTACAGTAAAATACAATCAAAGGAATTTTCCTGTGTCCTGAAGTTTCTTATATGAGAGTGCTTTTAAAAAATAAAAATAAAAACTTGCATGTTTATTTTACAGTTTCCCTGTCGCCTCCCTCAATGTTAGGCTCCATTTTTCTTCCCTATTACAATTTGTTACTACAGTTCGCTGCTAGTAGAAAAAAAAAAAAATAATCATGTTAGAATTCTGTCTTGAGTATGAATGAACAGGTCTTAAATGAATATACAAGAGTAAAATTGATGAAATTAAGTACATGGATTTTGTTACTGCTCAGAGCTTTCCTTTCATTTGTTTCTTTTGGGATCCCCAGTGGTGTTTTAGATACTCGAAATTTGAGAGACTCAAAACACACCACAAGTTCAGCTGAGAAGCTTGAAAATTTTTACTGAAAGAGTTAAAATAGCATGTTAAATCATGTGTGTGTGGATTTAAGAGCACCTCTTGTCTATAGTAAGGGGAAAAAAATCAAATATTCTGCAAACAGTGAGATTATTTAGATAGTGGTGCGCTTCCACTATTCTGATGAACCTTCATGTATGCAGTCACTGTTAGATATGCTTGTGAGAAACATGCCTATAACATCACTACATTGTGTTCAGCAATCAATAAACACTGGAGGGAGGGGTAAGAAGAGGAGATCAAGAGGAGATCATTCACATGTCAAAGTAACTGTTGTCAGAATCCTGTCCCTAGATTAAGCATTAAGAAATGGAAGGCAAAATGAGGAGGTACCATAAGTCTCTGAATGTTTTGAAGAAAAAGATGGCTTCTCACTGGGAATATCAGAAAAAGTTTTGTGAAGAGCTGGTATTTGAGCAGGGAAAGACGGAGTCAGCACTTAGAAACATATAAAGGTACAGAATTTGATGTTTAGGTGGTAGAGGGTGTTACATATTCTAAGCAGTGGGAACAGTATGAAAAACAAACTGGACACATGAAGAGAGCAATGAGTGATCTGATTTGGATGCAGATAGTGTGCGTGAAGGGAGCAGTGGCAAGTGAACACCGAGGTCGATAGAAGTGGGGACAAGAAAATTTGGACTCAGGGGTTTGGACTCTATTTCTTGGACAGCAAGGAGCCACTGAAGGCCTGTGATTATAATAGTCCTGATCAGGTACATTAATGTCTCAATAAATGGGAGAGTGAACTGGGGAGAAAAAGTGTAGACTAAGAAGCTAACAACCAAGTGATAGGCAAGTTTACTACTAGTTCAGGTGAGAAATAATGAAGACAGTATATAGAATTTGCCAAGGGAAATTGTTAAGAGAAGAAAGAAACAGGTCATAGATATTCATGAGAATGACTTAATTTGATAGAAAGGAGGATAAAGAAGAAGAGGAAGAGGCAAAAGATGTAATAATTTTCCAAACTAACAACTGCAGTCCGTTCATGGATTCTGAATCACTGCAGTGGCTCTCATGGCAGAAGTGGTGTCGTTGCAAAGATACAAAGGAAATAATGAACCAGACACGGCATTTAAAAACCACTGGCTGGAAGTGACATTTGTCACTCTTCACACAGCATTGGACACAGCAAGTTATATGACCAAGTCTACCATCAACACACGGTAGAGTGTAAGGAGGCTGCAAAGTGTAATCCTTCTCAGAGCAGAGAAACATATATTTGTGAACAATAAAATAGCATTTGTAAAAATAAATGTAATAAGGGGCGCCTGGGTGGCTTAGTCAGTTAAGCGTCCGACTTTCGCTTAGGTCATGATCTTGCAGTTCATGGGTTCGAGCCCCGTGTCGGGCTCTGTGCTGACTGCCAGCTCAGAGCCTGGAGCCTGTTTCAGTCTGTGATTCCCTCTTTCTCTCTGACCCTCCCCTGCTCACACTGTCTCTCTCTCTCTCTCCTAGAAATAAATAAAACATTTAAAAATAAATAAATAAATGTAATAAAGTAAAATAGAATAGAAAGTATTAGAGTGTATTGTATTGTGAAACTTCTGTTTCACTTTTTATGGGGTATATTGATATCCTACATTACAATGTAGAATGTGTATCTTACTGTAGGTTAAGGTTTAAAAAAAAAAAATTGAAAGCCATTACCCTAAGCTAGAGTGTACCTCTCACTAAGAGAAGAGAAAGGAGAATGTCAAGAAAGATGTAGACACATGGTGAATTAAAGATGGTCAAAGATTCTTTGCCATTCCTCTCTCAAGAGGTGAAGTTTCTTTCCCTTCTCTTTTGAATTTGGGCTGGGCATGTGACTTTCCCCAGTGGGATACAGTGAAAGTGATATTCTGATAATTCTAAGCTTAAAGGAACTGGGAGTTTCTTCCCTCTTGGAAGCCAGCTGCCATATACAAAGGTCTAACTGCCTGAGACCACCATGCTATGAAAAAGCCCACACTGGCCACATAGGAGGATCATGAGGAACCAGATGTGAGTGAAACTTGGACCTTTCAGCCTATCTCATCTGCTAGTGAATGCAGCCCAGGGAGTGACCAGCCAATGCCATGTAGAACAGAAGTCCAGCTGAGCCCTATTTGAATTCCTAACCTCACAGAATAAGAAAGAGTAATCACTGTGGTTTTAACCCGTAAGTTTGGGGATGGTACTATATGTAAAAATAGATAACTGAAACAGGATAGCAGATTGAGTTCAAAGAGAACGTAAAGCTTCTAGTATTGGTAATCAGAAGGTCATTAATGACCTGTACGAGAGAATTTTTAGTGAAATAGTGGGAAAAGGAGATTGGAAGCAGTTAGGTGATAAATGTTCCAGAAATTGGTCAGTAAACAGGAAGAGACAAGATGATAACTTAAAGAGGAGACTGGTCAAGAGAACATTTTTTTTCCCTATAAGTGGGAGAGAATTTCACATGCTGAGAGGAATATCCCATGCAGAGAGCAGTGCTGAAAATGAAAGAGAAACAGGAACATTTGTTGGAGGAACATCATCATCTATTTGTCTCTTAAACTTGCACAGTTGAAAACTAGAAAAATTGAATTTTTCTTAATCTTGGACTACACCCTTGCGAAAGTGTTTTTGTGATTTAACTTGGTTCTTCGTTTGATACATGGGCCTCATATTTGGTTCTTCATTTGAGTCTAGAAACCCAAAACAATTTTTAAAATTGATCTATTGTCATCGCTAACAATTATACCCAACATTCATTTGAAATTTGCAAAAAACTGACCTATATGTGAGTTAGCCTTGAAGCGGTTGAACCAGGACTCTGCCTTCTGTTTTCTAACTTTCCCCTTTATCTGTTTTCCAGGTGAAGTAGCTAGGGAAGTCATGATGATAAGGGGTATAGTAAGTTACTTTGACAAACCACCAAAACCTATTTGACCTAAATGTAAGATTTCTACTGCTGTTTCTTTAATACTTGAGCTCTCCAAATACACAAGGAAAACTTTAATGGGAAGCAGGTTGATGCTTTTGTGGGGAGTTCAGAGACAATTAGGAGGGATGAGAACCTGTGTGTTTTCTAGAGCAGGGAAGATAAAGGGACTTGGTGTTCAGGCATGGGCCAAGGGCAGAAATTGAACTCAGAAGACAATGAATCAGAATTCTAGGATTGAGCTGGGGACAGAGGGGAGATGGAGTATGGAAAGAAGTGAATGGTTCTGTAGACACTGTGCACAGGAGTGCCAGGCATGTGTCCTCGTGAACCATGAGTGACCCCTGGTATGTGAATAACCATAGAAGTCAGGCAGTCAACAGCTAGCTACTCTGCTTGGTGAAAGACTCCATTTCAGAAAACCATAAATCCCCTATTCTGAGGAAGGTTTATATTGAATATGATGAAATGCTATTTTGCCAATCACTTATGCATTTATTTAAATGTATTTATTTATCTGTTTATGTGTGTGCACACACATTATCTTTTCTGAATTACCCAGGAGACTACCTTGCTGAAAGCTGAACACATGGAAAGTTTCAACTTTTTGACTTCAGCCATTTTTTAGTCATCTGCATATTTTTTAAAAAATCCTAAAATTGCTTTCAAAGTGGAAAAATTGTGTGGGCTTTTTTCATCTTTTCATAACTCAAAAACTATTTAATATATTTTTCTCAAACTTTGCAAAAAAAAAAATCACCTTTGGGCTGAAACCAAGCATGGAAAATTTCACCACAAAGGGCTAATTTTTTGGAAAGCTGCAAGAAAGTGAAAACAGGGGTTTATAATAAAACATTCTTCATGCATGTTAATACTTAGTACTTTATCTAATGCATTTCATCTGAGTATTTCTGAGCACTTTTCTGATTTAAATATTGAACCATTTTAGTATTTGTGTATCCATGATACTGTCAAATATGGAAAATTCTCCCCATCCTCTCACAGATCCAGTATATTGGGAGTTAATGAGATGTGTTTAAGGGAACAGTAACACAAGTGAAGTGAAGTGCTGCCCACACTCATGTTATCACCACCTCTTCCTGGCCCGAGCA
Organism: Hyaena hyaena; assembly: GCF_003009895.1. Taxonomy (NCBI): domain Eukaryota; kingdom Metazoa; phylum Chordata; class Mammalia; order Carnivora; family Hyaenidae; genus Hyaena; species Hyaena hyaena. The sequence continues at coordinate 724,484 of NW_024081504.1, read as the reverse complement.
TAGTTGTGAGTAGAATATAATAGATGATACGAGGCACTCATTCACATATCTAAGCCAGCATCTCTCAAAGCAGCATCAGCGTTACTTGGGGTCTTGTTAGAAATGGAGATTATTGGGGCCCACTCAGATGTACTGAATCTGAGACTTTAGGGCTAAGACCCAGCTATCCGTGTTGCAGGTGATGCTAATACATGCTCCCCCCTAAGCTTTCCAGAAGCTGGGAACACAGAATGTATAGAGATTCCATGGACAATTAAATCTGCCCCTGGTCTTTTGGGAACATGTCAGCTCTGTCTTCTCACATTATCCCTTGGAAGCAGGAGGAATGCCAATCGGGTTCTCTAAAGGAAAGCTCTTTTTTTCTGTATTTCATGTATCCTAGCTCTTTCTGCCTATGATTCAATCCACAAACACAGTTACCCTCTCGAGTAGAGATGTGGATATCCAGATCGTTCAGGGAAACAACACTCCCAAGAAGTATTTTCTCATTTCCTTGAGTTATCAAGGTCGAACCTGGGGCCGGACTGTATACTTCACTGTCATTTCTTTGATTTAAGTGGCAAGGTAGCAGAAGTCTGTCAGCAGAAGCTGACTTAAGCCTCACATTTCTGGGTGCAGGTTCTCAATCTTACATTTTGCAATGGCCTCTGCATTCTGGCAAACCCCATTGCCTATGTTATTGTGTTTCTAGGCACTGAAACAGCTACATTTGTGGTATTGTAACAAATTCTGAGAATATTCTTCTGGTGACAGAAGTCATCAGTCAACTGTTGTATGTGGGCCTTCAGCTAATCACCTTGTTTTAAGGATAGGAAATTGAGACATAGCCTGGGAGAGCTGTTTAAGCAGTTTAAAGCAGTGTAAAGGTAGGGCGCTTGGGTAACTCGGTTGGCTGAGCATCCAACTCTTTTTTTTTTTTTTAAATGTTTATTTATTTTTGAGACAGAGACAGCATGAGTAGGGGAGGAGCAAAAAGAGAGAGGGAGGCACAGAATCCGAAGCAGGCTCCAGCCTCTGAGCTGTCAGCACAGAGCCTGACACAGTGCTTAAACTCACTGACCATGAGATCATGACCTGAGCAGAAGTCCAACACTAAACCAACTGAGCCACCCAGGCGCCCTGAACATCTAACTCTTGATTTCAGCTCAGGTCATGATCCCATGCTTCATGGGATTGAGCCCCACATTGGGCTCTGCACTGTCAGTGGAGTGTGCTTGGGATTCTCTCTCTCCCTCTCTCTCTGCCCCTCCCTCGCTTTCTCCTTCTTTCTCTCTCTCTCTCAAAATAAGTAAACATTAAAAAAATCAAAAAGCAGTTTAAAATTATATTCAATTGCAGTCCAGCAAAGCATGAATACAGCTATCTAAGCCAGTATAGATGGAAAGGAAAGAGACTCCTTTTTAAATTTAAAAATCATTTAAAATTTCTATCATGAAAAACTTGAAACAGAAAAATTTTTTAAAATGATAATTGTATAATGAATCTACAGAACCTATTATCCAGATTAATATAGCTACTAATATTTTGTTACCTTTACTTAGTTTTTTCTTAAATACTTTCAGTTGAATTGTAATCCTCATGGTATTTCACCCATAAATACTTCATTGTGCATCTTTAAAAAGGGACTTTTTCTTATATACTTACCATGTCATTGTCACAGCTAACAAAATGATAATTCTTTGATATCATCTAATATAGTCAATATTCAGATTTTCTTTGTCCCTAAAATGTTTTTTCAGAGTTGGTTATAAGATCTTAAATTTCAGGAAGGTAAAAAAGTAAAAAGTAAATGTAACTTTGAAGGTTGATGTAGTAGTCAGAGAGGCTTAACATAGTAAATGCACCATGCATTGCTCTTGTAACTCAACATTTAGCTTTTTAAACTGAACACTAAATTGTTTAAAGTATGGATAGATCATGATTTTATATAGGTCATTTTAAACCTATCTAACTTGAGTTTCTATGCTTAGATCAGAGAGTAACACAGCGCCTCCTCTCAATATTGTTTTTATTTAATAAGAAAACAATGAAAATTGGAACTATTTTTGCATTGTTGCGTATTAAAAAAATTTATAGAAGATACTTAGTTCTCTTATATATATTTAGAGTTATTAAAGATTAAATTATGAACTATTTTTTCTATGACAGTTACTATATACTGTTGTTACCATTTGTGGGTCTTAATCCACCCAGCAACTCTTTGAGGGGCTCCTGTTCCCATTTTCTACATTAGGAAACTGAGACCTTGGACAGAAGTAACTTACTCAGGGTTAGACATCTGGTAAGTGCCTGTGGTAGGATGTGAACCCATGTGTCTTTGACTCCAAAGTCCATACTCCTAGCCACTAAGCTAGAAGTTTAGCTTCTTATTACAGAGAATTTGTAGAAATCAATAAAAAGAACATCAGCTTTTCCAATAAAGGCACAGAGGACATGAACAGATAATTCACTAAAGAAGAGCTAATAAAATCTATCAAAAAATATGTACCTAGCACAATACGTGACACAGTGCTTAATAAATTAGTATATGGTAGTACTTAATAATTTCTGCTTATTGAGTATACAGAAGCACTTAATAATGCTTGATGAATGGGCCTCAACAGTTATCAAAATGAGCTGCTACAACAGTAGCAGTATTTAAAAGAAAAGTTTAATGTTGTATATGTATATACTTCTGTATACACTTTTAGAAAGTCTAAATGGGTAAATACTGGGTGGCTTATGTTAGTGATCTCTGGGGTTAGAGGTAAGGGTATCATGGAGGTAGAAACTCATATTTTCTACTATTTTACAATGACTGCATGTTATCAGAAAAAAATAATTCCTATAAAAAACATCCATACCCTTTGAACCTACTAATTCTTTTCTTTGGAATCTGTATTAAGAAAAAAATCTCGGGGAACCTGAGTGACTCAGTTGGTTGAGCATCCGACTTTGGATCAGGTCATGATCTCACGGTTCATGGGTTCAAGCCCTGTGCTAGGCTCTGTATTCACAGCTCAGAGCCTGGAGCCTGCTTCAGATTCTGTGGCACCCTCTCTCTCTGCCCCTCCCCTGCTCGTGCTGTCTCTCTCTCTCTCTCAGAAATAAACATTAAAAATTTTTTTCAATTTCCTTTAATGGCATATGTTTCTTTACTTCATTAAATGATTATATATTTTCTTTGTTTCTCCAAAAAGCAATTTGTAAGAGTTCATAACAGAAAGTTGGTTCAGGAGAGAAAATTTTTGGTAATTTGTTGTTAGACAGCATTCAATAACAAATAAAAGGGTAAAAAGTAAAAAGGTGAGGTGACCTTTGTGGTCTCTCTGCAGGAAAACCCACCACTAAGACCAGGACTGTCACCAAGTCGGTAAGCAGCAATGCTTGGGTCTTACCTCATCTTACCTACTCTTCATCCTCTACTCAGTCAGCTAGGCTTTTGTCCTTCCTGGTGATTTTTTATTAACCTGGCTCCCCCCAACCGCCGCCCCCACTGCTCCCAGAATAAGTGGATTGTTGATAGATACGTGTTTTTGATGGTCTCTTCATGATTGTTATTTGAATGTGATTTTTTTTTTAAAAGAAAACCACGGTTGGGATTAGTGTCATCGTTCATTATACTGCTAGAGTGAAGAAGGTTCTTTTTCAGCACAGTACAGCCCTATTCAAATCTCATCATACCATGAAGTTCACAGTGGTTAGGACTCTAGGGGGCTCTGGGGTATGAGTGAGCACCAGTGCTAAGGCGCTAAGGCTAGTGCTATATATATCATTGTAAATACTCTCACAGATGGATACAGGTCTGAAAAATATCTCTCATACCTTGCTACATTTAGACTGTCATGCCACTGAACTGGGTGTTCACACACGTACAGACTCGTAGAGCCTTAGTGGATGGAGCACCACAGTCAGAGAAGAGAGAACCTCCAAGAGTGTTAAAACAGATGAACAAGATTCTGTGAAGTTGTTCTTCTGTGGCTATTGTTCATTTTAGCCAGAAGATTTCTTTTTGGGTCTGTCAGTTTGTGGAGATGAGAACTGCGAACACGGTCTTTAAGGAAGAACAAGGCTCTCTAGTATAGTTGTCCAGTGTGCACAAGGCTCTTTCACCCCTCCTTCTTGCTCTGATGGAAAATCTGTGAGCAATATGCAACGTAGGCCACAACAATTCCCTCAAGTGGAAAAAGCCTAGCAGGCACTGAAGGAGAGATGCTTCATGAGAAGAAAATGTGGTTGCCTTGAGATCTTGCATTCCAAGCCAGTTCAGACTAACTGCATTTGGTTGGGAAGAAGCCAGATTATCAGGTGTCAGAAAGATATACTAATGAATGGATAAAGATTGAAGCCAGCGTCATTTCTGGCAGCCTGTCCCTAGGAAAGCAGACAATACAGAATCCTACAGAGACCAGAGGGAGCACGCATAAATGAAGTCTGTAGACAGTCCAGAAAGTCCATGTCAACAAATAATTTTAACTTATCTCCTCACAGGTAGAGTACTGGGAGCTTCTATAGGAAATCAAATTGAGTGTTAAGAGATTCAGCCTTTTCCTTTCCCATAGCCCAGTACCTTTAGGGAAATGCTGAGGAGTTTTGTGAGCCCCGCTGCAGGGGAGAAAGTCTCTGAGGGCTTCCATAATATTATATGAATGTTGACTGATGCCGATTCAGAAGTGATTTCATGAATCTTAGGGGCAGATTCTGGTTATCTGAGTTGCAAGGGAGTGCTCCTCAAGGTCCTCTGAGAGAGATGGTCTCCCTTGGCTGTAGACCCTGCACCTGCCCAGGGCATACCTAGTGCTCCCTCCTAGCTATTATCACTTCTTATCTACTTCCTCTCTCCTTTTTCCCCCACCACGCAACAGATGCCTTCTGTCTATATTCTTTTTTTTTTTTTTTTGACCACAAAGCATCTCTATTTTATTGGAGTTATATTTGCACCACATCTAATTCAGCTCAAGAAACACCATTACAAGTCACTTTTTTGGGGAAGTCACAGGTTCGGGGATGGATATATAAAGAAAACATGGATCTTGTCCATTAGTCCATTGAGTGGGGTGATGTTCTTTGAGAAAAATTAATGATAAGCTGTCCTTCTGTCTATATTCTAAAATCATCTCAGATGCAAACTCCTGTGAGAACTCTTTCCTGATTCTTCTCGGTCATTTTTATTGTCCTTCCTTTGAAACCTTTTTCTCAATTCTTATATATTCCACCTTGTATCATAGGTATTGTAATTCATTTGATTCTCCCTATTAGATTTTTAAACTTTTCTTTTTTTAAGTTGAGGTATAATTTACACACAAGAACTCTTTCTTTTCTCTCCCCGCCTCAATCTGCATATTTTCTCCTACACTGCTTTTCAGTTCAGCAATCTTCACTTCAGCTGTGTATAAACTTTTAAACCCAACTTTTGCACTCTCAATTCAGTTATTCTAATTTTTGCTTATAAAATTTCCATTTTTTAATTTTTATTGTTACCAATTCTTAAATTCTGTTGTGTCTGATAATCTCAGTATCCGTCTCATGTAGTTGCATTTGGCCTCTGCTTTCCCCTTCTTTGTTTTTGGTCATGTCTTCTTGCCCCTCATTGTGTTTGTGTAGGAGTCAGAGTTCTCCAGAGAAACAGGCCAGTGGGATGTGTGTGCAATAGAAGGGGATTAACTCTCAGGAATTGGCTAACCCAGTCCTGGAGGCTGACAAGTCCTAAGAGCTGTAGTCGATAAACTGGAGACACAGGAGGGGCAGGCGATGTAGAGTTCTAGTCCCAAAGCAGGCAAGCTAGAACCCAGCAAGGACTCACGTCCAAAGGCAGGAGAAAAAAACAATGTCTAGGCCCAGAAACAGTCATCAGAAGGAATTCACTCTTACTCAGCCCGTTTTAGTCAGGCCTTCAGCTGACTGGATGAGGCCAACTAACATCAGGGAAGGCAGTCTGCTTGACATGGTCTACTGATTCAAATATTTATCTCATTCAAAATACCCTCACAGATGCTCCCAGAATAATGTTTGACTAAATATCTGATCACCCCCATGGCTTGCCAAGTTGGCATGGAAAATAAACCATCACTGCTTAGTAAGCTTTTCTTTTTTTAATTGAATACCTGACATTATAGGTGAAACATTGTTAAGACAATATGAGGCTTTTAGGTTCCTCCATGAAGAATTTCCTTTTGCTTGTGACCAGCAATTATGTTAAGGACTGATCACTTTTTTTTTTTTTTTTTAATGTTGTATTTATTTCTTTTCTTTTTTTTTTTTTTTTTTACAAATAGTTTATTGTCAAATTAGTTTCTACATAACACTCAGTGCTCATCCCCAAAGTGCCCTCCTTCATGCCCATCCCCCCCTCCCCCCCACATCCATCAGTCCTCAGTTTTTGTCAGCATTCAAGAGTCTCTCATGGTTTGCCTCTCTCCCTTTCCCCCACCATTTCCGCCCTTCTTCTCCCCCTTGGTCCTCCGTCAAGTTCCTCCTAATCCTCCTATACGTGCAAACATATGGTATTTGTCCTTCTCTGCCTGACTTATTTCGCTCAGCATAACACCCTCAAGGTCCATCCATGTTGCTACACATGGCCAGATTTCATTGTTTCTCATTGCCATGTAGTATTCCATGGTATAGATAAACCACATCTTCTTGATCCATTCATCTGTTGATGGACACTTAGGCTCTTTCCATGTTTTAGCTATTGTGGAGAGTGCTGCTATGAACATTGGGGTACATGTGCTCCTATGCCTCAGCATTTCTGTATCCCTTGGGTAAATTCCTAGCAGTGCTATTGCTGGGTCATAAGGGAGTTCTATTGTTAGTTTCCTGAGGAACCTCCACACTGTTTTCCAGAGGGGCTGTACCAGTTTACATTCCCACCAACAGTGCAGGAGGGTGCCCGTTTCTCCACATCCTCGCCAGCATCTAGAGAAGGACTGATCACTTTAATGCTATCTGGAATCAGGCTGCACCAATCATATCTTTGTGAAAGCTGGTCTATTTCCAGTTGGTTACTACTTCTAGGACGTAGTCCTTTAGTAGTTCCCACTGAAAGGGTAGGGTGCCTTCTCTTTAATGGGCATCAGATGCCCAAATGTAGACCATTGAGGCATAGTATATTTCAGCCTCTTGTCCTCTTAGCTACTGCTCACAAGTTGGTAAATAAGAAAAGCTGTTTCAACACACCTCTCTTGAGTTTCCTTTTTCTCTAGAATTTTGGCCCTTTCAGTCTCTTCTGCCTTTGATGCTTTCAGAGGCACTTTACGAAAATGCTTTTTCCAGCTTTTCTAATTGTTCTTGGCCGGAAGATTGCTCTGCAATAAGCTAGTCTGCCCTCCCCGCTCCCCATCTCCACCATGACCGGCTGTTGCCTGGCTTCAAGTTCTTCAAGCTTCACTCTTGAAAAATATGCCATTCTGAGTTTTTTATGTGACTTGTTTTTTTCTCTGGACAGTTTTAGAATCTTTACTTTATCCTCATTATTACATTTTATGATGATATTCTTTGGACTGTATCCTTTTTAATTTGAAAACTGGCATCCTTATGTACCAAAAACCTCTCCTACACGTTTTTTCTCCTGGTTTTCTCATTATTTACATGTTAAACATCCAAAAATTATTCTCTTGATTTATTTTATTTTACATTATCAATCTCTTTCTCCTCCCTCCCCCCTTTTCATTCTAGACAGTGAGAAATATGGGATATTTTTCCAACTTTTTCTTATAACTTGTATTACTAAACTTTTAACTTCAGCCTTCATGCAAATAATATCTAAGATAACTTCTTGTTCTTTTTATCCTTTTTGTAGTGTCCCTTTTATTTTATGGCTCACTTGCTTTCTCTCTCTCTCTGAGGAGAACAAATTTTTGGAGTTTTGTTGTAATTTTTGTACTGTCGTGATTCATTCTGAATTCCTTTTTTCATGTTTTGTTTATGTCGATCTGTCTACTATAATTGAAGCTTTGCTCAAATGTCTGACATTCCTTTGTTATCTCTTCATATTTAAGAATGAAGCACCAAAAATCCTCGGAGGTTTTGTGTGAGAGTGGGTCTTATCAGCGAGTCAGCCTCGCTGCAGGGTGATTGGACAGGTATCCTGACATTTTTTGTGTGGTATTTGTCAATGTCACTGTCTATATGGTATTTCTCTGGAGCCATTCAGTTTCTCCAAAACGGTCTCCAAATCTCCCGCTTAAGGGCGGCATCATCGGTGCAAAGCAGCACGAGAGGCTGATGTTTGCATGCAAGAATGTCTGCACTTAGTGTGTAGGCTTTCATTTAATTAATCCCTCTTTCCTGTGGGCTCTTTCCTCTGCCTTTCTCTGTGCCTGACCTAGCTCTGAAAGCTCTTTCCTTCAAGTTTCTATACAAAATAAACCTGCAGTCCCGAGCTGGGCTTTCAGAGGAGGAGTTGCTTGGATGAGGCAGTCATCTTAGAAGATTCACTGCCCCTCAGCCAGATCCGCATTCATTCAGTCATCAAGGTGCCCTGCACTGTCACCAAGCACCTGTACTAGACATGAAGGTACTCGTGAACAAAACAGAAAGGAAGCTCTGCCCTCTCAGAGTCCCCTGATAAGAGGAAATGGTAATAAACAGGAAAAATGCCTAAATTAATATGTTCAGTGGTGACACTAGCTCGATAAAGAGTGGAGCAAGATCAAGGGGATCGAAAGTGCCTCAGCTGGGGGATAGAGGGCAGTGGTGGGCTATACTTAATTATTTAACGCTTTATTTGGAAACAATTTCAAACTTAAAGAAGAGTTGGAAGAATAAGAATAGTACAAGGAACACCATATACACAGGGCGCCTGGGTGGCTCAGTCAGCTAAGCATCTGACTTTGGCTCAGGTCATGATTTCATGGTTTGTGAGTTTGAGCCCCATGTAGTGCTCTGTGCTGACAGCTCAGAACCTGGAGCCTGCTTCAGATTCTGTGGCTCCCTCTCTCTCTGCCCTTCTCCTGCCACTTCTCTCTCTCTTTCTCTCAAAATAAATAAACTTAAAAAAAAAAACACCATATACACTTTACCTACATTTACAGTTAGTATTTTACCTCATTTCCTTTTTTATTTGTTCTCCCTCTCCTCACCCTCTCACACTCCATCTGTCTCTGTCTCTCATATATATAGTGTAGAGGTGTATATATACTATATATATATTTATATGTGTGTATACACACACAGAGATATATGTAGAATATTAGTTGCTGGGTAAAATCTGAGCTGATAACAGAGTACAGCAAAATCTTGGTTTGTGAGCATAACTGACTGTTGGATGTGCTTTTTACCATATAAAATGAAACTTGAAAGCCATACTGTGAGCCTTCCTTTTGATTTCTGAGAAGCTAGAAGTGTTTACTGGGACAGCTTCCGGGCAGAAATCTCTGGTGTGCTGCGTTGGCATGCACCCAGCATGCACCTCCAGCCTTGGGCCTCTCCAGTGTTATGCTCTCCCTTAGTCTGGAAACCTATGATGGATACCTTTGCTCATCTTAGTTCAGGTATTAAAATGGCATTTTAATATTTGAAACTGAAGTATACATGTTTCCCAGTGTCTTTCAGCAAAGTTAAATGGGGAGGAGTCTTTTGTACAGATTTCCTTGAATAACCTTGAGCAAAGTCGTCAGCACTTTGTTCCTATAGGTATTCAGTGAATATTTGTCAACTTCTCTTTCCAAAGCCCCTTTCAAAGATGCTAGGCCATGATGAATCAGAGGTTTCGGGTGCCCGTTGTATGCTTTTGTTGTGCTCTTTCTTTCCCATAGCATACTACCCATCCTGCATTATTATAAATGTCTCTCTGCTTAGACTTAAGTTCTCTGAAAGCAGAGACTCTGTCTTGTTCATCATTGAGTCTCCTGCACTCACCTAGCGTTGGTGTATTGTAGGTGCCAATTTATCTTGAATCAATCAGTCAATCAAAAAACAAGCAATAGTCCTAATGAATGACTCTTCCTTCTCCATTATTCTTGGCTTAAGCCTCTAAAGACCGGAGTTTTTAATTTTGGAAAGTCCCAACCCCACTGCTGAACAATTGGGATTCTTTTGGTTTCCTGACCCACATAGACTACGCCAGTTCCAAGTTTAGGGAATTGCCAAGTAGCAGGTTTTTGGTCAGTAAAACCATCCTTTTTGAGTCTGTGTAGCTTTGCCATTGGAAACCAAGAAAGAGCTGAAATTGCCAAAAGCCCCTGGTAGTCATGTAGACATTGCTGAATTCTGAGCCTACCTGGAAGACGCACTTTAGTTCAGAACAACAGGTGCTATGTCATGGAGGCTATACTGCAAGGGTCTGTGAGCATCATTATCTTCTGTTTGAGTGCTTTGTGGTTCTGAATCTGAAAGACTCAACAGAAAGTGAATTCCAAGAGATAGTAAGCTGAATAGAAGAGAATCTTTGCATTCAAAATAAATATGAAGTGTATAAAATGACAAAAGCTTGTGAAGAATGGGCTATCAGAAGATTTTGAACCCACGTTTCAAATGTTTAAGTATAATAAGATGTAAGTATATCTGCAAATATACAAGCATTCCTTGTAATTAGCAACACTGACATGTAGATTAAATGCATGGAATGGCCCTTTTTTTTTTTTACATTCAGATAATTAAAGTGTATAAAAATCCCTGTCCCAGAAAGTCATGACTATAATTCAAATTCATAGAAACAGTAAAAGTAGTCATTTTCTTGAATGCCATTTTTTTTCTTAAGCAAAACATGTTGAAGTGGCATAATTTTTTTCAGCAATCAATAGTTGAAGGATTCCATGCTCTATTTCTTAGGATATAAGGTTAGTTATTTCTGAAGCTCAGTGGTTCAAAACACTTATAAATATTGGCCTTCCTCTAACAATAATGATAGTGGCTGGCTCAAACATAAGAAATTATGTCACCAGATAATAATGATTGCTAAGAAATTATTTTGTATGCAAGTATATAGTGTATATAGTCATTAATGGCACGGACTCTGAAGTTATGCTTGAGTGCATACCTCATCTTTGTCACCATGTATGGAATGAAGAAACTTACTTGATAAGGTTGTTACAGGTATTAAATGAGATAATGTGCACAGGGTGCATTAGCATAGTTCCTAGGAAGTAGTAAGCTAACACTACTACTATTATTGTAAGCACTTTCCTACTGTGGGGCATATTCCTATCTTACTCATGTATGAAATTGTTAAGCAGAATATAAGATCTCAAAAACCAAGCACTTGATCATTAGAATAGAATGGCATCTGCCGTTTATAAACTGCGTACGTATGATTAAATAAGCTGAATAGTCTTATCTTCAGGAGAGGAAAACTTGGCCTTATGGAAAGAGAGAGGAACAGGTTTAAACTAGAATTATTTCTAGGTCTATGCTTTGATTGCTAGCAACTTTATCTTTGAAGGTTCTGTGGTTTATTGTGCATATTCTATATGTGCATTCATATAAAAGGTATGCTATCCATTCTTGTTTTCAACATGTGCAGTGGAGAAGCACCCTGCCATTATGACAGAAGGTGGGCTCAGCTAATAAACAAATGGGGAACATAACAGTTCCCCATGCTGTTCTTTTGACCACTTCTCTTGGCTTCATGTCATCCTAACCTAGAGGCATCCTTGCTGCATCCCAGAAAAATGGATGTGTCTATAGTACACTATCTGAACACTTAAATTTATTGATAATTTTCTTGGATTTTACTCTTCATCTTAAAAAAAAAATACCTATTTGGGGTGCCTGGGTGGCTTAGTCGGTTAAGCGTCCGACTTTTGCTTGGGTCATGATCTCGCGGTTCGTGGGTTCGGGCCCCGCGTCGGGCTCTGTGCTGACTGCCAGCTCAGAGCCTGGAGCCTGTTTCAGTCTGTGACTCCCTCTCTCTCTGACCCTCCCCTGCTCACGCTGTCTCTCTCTCTCTCTCCTAGAAATAAAAAAAAAAAAAATACCTATTTAATGAAACAGATTGCATACAACCCACACTTGAACATCATACATCTTACCTTATGGCTATAGTTCAAGTTGTCCCTAACTTCCTTTCTGTAATTAATAAAAATAATAAATTCAGGAAAAATAAACATCAAAATGCTATCTCTCATCCCCCAAAATGTACCTCTCTAAAAAGTCCCAATGTGTATATTTACTTTCCTGTACTAGTCAAGAGAACATGGTTGTGCTTCATCATCAGAGTTGACTCTGGTAGATTTCAAAGGAGAATGTGAAATATATGAAAATGCCCTCCTCCATGGCACTTGTGGTGATGAGCACTGGGTGTTATATGGAAACCAACTTGGCAATAAACTATTAAAAAAAAGCTAAAAAACAGAAATATATGAAAATACTTCCTTAGAGTAGAATGAATTGTCCAGCCTAGAAGTTTTCTTTAATGAGACAGTAACATAAGAAAATGTTTTGTCATGTACACAGATTTGGAAACCTTCACTGCACAGCTGTGTTATAAAATTGGGTATACTTCCTTGATCTTGGTGATTTTTTTGCCAATAGATTTCTATATAAATAAAAAAATTTTATTACTGCGGCTTATCCTATCAAATTTGGACTATAAATTTCATTGAAGTTACTATTATGGTATCTAAGGAAAAGTATAAGTTTCACCCAACAGGTAATAACTGTTGTTCTCCAAAGGCAAGAGAGGAAAACCAAGTCTCATCAACTAAGTATTAGTTGTGATAAACAATCTTTGGTCTTCTTCTAGTTTTGAGAGGCAATGATGCATTCAGAGTATATATTAGAACTTCCTTATTGTTTCGGTACATTCCCATGATTTCAGAGTACACTTTAATTCTCATTTTGTTATTGATATAAATCAACCACATGTAACCCTGTAGTTGCTTGTGGAGTTTCCCTTGCATGCAGTTTTGTTTAACATGGGTCACAGTAATGGATCATTTATACAAAGTAACAAATTGCTTCCTCTTTCTGCCAGCTGATTTGATCAGTCCAAAGTTCCTTTGTACTAAGGGTTACATAACTAGTATGGAATCTGTATGGTATATTTTTTAGTAGGACAGTAACTGTATTAACCATTTATATTCTCTAAATCTTTTAAAGACATTTTAGTAAACAGAAGCAAGCCATTGTTTTGAAGTGAATAAACTTGAAACTAAAATGAGCAATAAGTTATCATAAAGGACTGAACTACTAGATTTCTTAGAAAATAGATCATTTTCAGGGCACCTGAATGGCTCAGTAGGTTAAGCATCCATCTTTGGCTCATGTCATGATTTTGCAGTTTGTGGGTGCAAGCCCCGCATCGGGCTCTGTACTGACAGCTCAGCCTGGAGCCTCCTTCAGATTCTGTGTCTCCCTGTCTGCTTCTCCCCTCCTTACACTGTCTCTCTCTCTCTCTCTCTCTCTCTCTCTCTCTCAAAAATAAATAAACATAAAGAAAAGACAAGACATCATTTTTATTAGGTGATTGTTCTGGTTTAACTGTGGATTGGCCAAGGGAAAAAAAAAACAAAAGCATTTTGTTCTAGCTTTCCCATTTAAGATATTTTTCTGCTTTGATAAACAGAGTACAATAGAACATATTAGTTTTACTTTCCTAATGAAGAATTCGTAACACTTGAAAGTCCTGGTTCTGCATATTTTCCTTTATCATCCACGGTGCTATTTTAGAAATGGCAGAAGATTTGGGAGATTAGGATTAAAGGTAGTGATCTCACATTATTCCCTGGAATTATTTTTTTTTTTAACCAAATCCCTGATGACGGTTGGTTTGGTTATTTACTAACATGATGCTAAAGTTGCCCAGAGGAGAAAATAAGATTGAGAGCTGAACAGTTAAATTCCAGTTAGTAGAGACTGCATTATCCAGTGACATCTCCAGGTATCATTTATAGGACATTGTTGAGGAATCTGAAAATAAGCAAAATCGCCTTTCTGTTTTCATAATTAAAAGCCCAAAGAGCATGTGAGCCCAAATGCAAAGAATGTCTCATTTAAAGCTTGCTAAATCCCAACCAGCTGATTTCAAAGAAAAGAGAGAAATTGGAAATCCTTGTTGTCCTCATGTGCAAATCTACCTGATGTCTCATTGTAGTATAATGTTCCATGGTATGGGCACACCACAGTATTGGGGGCCACTCCTCATTATGAACTCTCATCTCTGTTCCAAATAATTCTTTTTCATTTTTATTTTTCCCTACTACATTTAATGAACAACTCCTTTTTTTCCCCACCAATGGCCTTTATCCTAAATTTAATTCCCACATGTATTCAGGTTTGTTTTGAGACTCCTTTTTGTTCCACTGAACTGTGTGATCCTTTTCTGATATCATAGAGTTTTACTTATTGTAGATTCATAATCGGTCTAGTATTTAGGAGAGCTAATCTCTTTCTCTTCTTTTTCTGAATTCCTAGGTGGTTAATGCATTTCATTTTCCAAATGAACATTAATATAATTCATTAAATTTTAAAATAATAACATTGTTTTAGTATGTTAATTGGGATTGAGTTAATAAATTAGCTTAGTGGAAGAATTTATATCTCTTTCGCTACAGAAGAACAAAGAAATTCCCCTTTGTGTATAAAAATTTTCTTTAGATAAGTGCCCTATATTTTTCTCTTACATTTGTACTTAGCTATTATTCTTATACATGAGATTTTTAAAAATATTTCAAACAAATATGGTAATTTTGCCTTTCCAATATTCAGAACTCATTTTTCTATCTCGTCTGATTTCATTGATTTAGTACGTTTGAGATAATATTAACAATACAATCACCAGAGTAATTCTATTAAAATGGAAGTCAGACCTATCACCTGTTTCCAGAACCCTTCAAAGGCTTCTCAGCTACTCAAAGTAAAAGCCAAAGTCCTATTAGACCCTACATCCTCTGTCCCCTTTCTGCCTCTGTGATCACAATGTAAGCCGCTCTCCTTTTATACAGCCCGCCGCAGTGATACTATTCTCCTTGCTTTTGCTCAACACACCAAATTAGGTTCTGTTTTATGGCCTTTGCACTTGACTTGCTCCTCCCTCTCCCAGAAAACCTTTTTTTCCCCCAAATATTTCCCAGCTTATTCCATGACTGACTTTGCACAAATGTCATTTTTCATTGAAGCCTTCCGTCAACACCCTGTTTAAGGGTATACTACCACTTCCACCAAGTCCTAGTCTTCTTTCATTAGTTTATTTCCTCCCTAAGCTACCATGGACATTTTACTAACATATGCATTTTTGTTTATTATATTATTCATTTTTATTTACTCCTTAAACTGTCATATAGTTACTTTAGAATTATTAATCATTTTTGTGATTTACTGACATACATGCTTTATTCATTTGTTGTGTGGCTCACTCAATTACTTAATACTTACTATCAATTATATTTTTATTATTTGTATCTCATGAAAAAAATAGTAAGAAAGAAAAATAAGGTGAGGATATACAAACAATAAAAAGCAATAACATAGGATTTGGGGGTTATATTTTAGATTTAGCTCCAAAATATTAGGAATTATTTAAGTAAAAATGTAGTAAATGTATTAAGCATATTAGTTAAGCATAATAGTTTAAAATTAGTTAAAAGACAAAGATATTCAGATTAGATAGAGAAAAAAATCCAAGTATATTCTCTAAATGTAAGGCCATAGAAAGGTAGAAAATAAAAGAATAGGAAAAGTTATATCTTGAAAATTCTCACCAAAAGAAAGCTGGTGTAGCTACGTTAATATTAAAATAAGCCCTAAGGGTAAAGCATTACCAGAAGTGAACAGAGTCCCTTCATGATTATAAAGGTTTACTCTATCTGGTACGAGTAGTATCAGTAATGAAAGAAGCAGTATTGCTACTGGCTGTCCAGAGATGAAGTATAATTGTGGGATACTATAAATAATTTTATGCTAATACATTTTGAAGTTTAAATGAAATAGACAACTCCATAGAAAAAGTTAACATCAAATAGATTCAAGAAGAATTTTTAAAAGCCTGAATGGTCCTAAGCCATTAAAGAAATTGAATCCATCAATAGGCAAAACTTTGTTTTTCTAGTAGGCAAAACTTTCTAAAACTAAACTCTAGGCTTCACTGATGAGTTCTATCAAATATTTGGAAATTAAATCATTATTATTTTACAAAATTCTCTAGACCATGGAAGAGAAGACCATACTCTCCAACTCAGTTTCCTCAAACTAACAAATCCTTTACATCCAAACCTGGAAAAAAGTAAAATAAGAAAAGAAAGTTAGAGACCAGACTCACTTATCAACATGCAAAAGTTCTACACAAAATATTAGGAAACCATGTAAAAAAGATGTATCATGACCATGGTGGGTTTATCCCAAGAATCAAAAGTTAGTTTCACATTAGAAAATCAATTGATGGTTTACCACATTAATGAATGAAAGAAGAAAAATCATATGATCATCCCAATAGGTACAAAAAGGGTAATTGATAAAATTCAGCATCCATTTTTTTATTTTAAAAACCACCAACAAACTAGAAATAGAGGAAATGTTTTCAATACAACAAAGTTTATCTCTAGAAAACGTTTAGTACACATCATGCTTCTTAGTGATTAATTATATTGGGAAAAAATTTTTTTTGTTTGGACACAAGAATTATTTCTGTCAGCATTGTATTAAAGTTTTGGCTAACTCAGGTAATATAAGAGAAAAGATAAAAGGACTTGAAGAAACAACACTGGATAATATGAGTGTGTACTTAGAAAATTCAACAAAATCTACAGATTAGTTATCAGAACTAATAAGTGACTTTAATAAACTTGCTGGACACAAAATCAACATGTAAATATTATTTATATCACATATAAGCAACAAACACTTAGAAAATGAAATTTTTAAAAATATTCTATTTACAATAGCATAAAAAATAAGTACCTAATACTCTGACAAAGTTGTGCAAGATGACTATATGTAAAATGTATAAAACATTTTTAGAGACACATAAAAGGAGAGCTATCCCATGTTCATGGGTTGGAAAACTCAATATTGTAAAGATATTACTTCTCAAATTAGTTTATAGATTTAGTATAATCAGAATCTCAACGAGATGTTCGTGGAACCTGAATAGGCAGTTCTCAAATGTTTATGGAACTGCAGAGAGCCAAAAATACTCAAGGCATTTTTGAAGAACAACAAGGTGGTGTTTAACTTATTCTACCAAATATCAAAAGATATTATGAAACTTTTATTAGATAAGACATTGTGGTTTTGGCACAGTTAGATAAGTAGGCCGGGTCTGAGAGCCCTGAAAAGGACCCATTCACATCTACACGGGATTCACAACAGGAGTGTCATTGCAGAAAAGCAGGGAAGGGGCAGCCTTTGCAGTTAATAATGCTGGGACAATCGAGTTTCCATATGGAAAGAAATTAAATTAGACCCATATTTCACAGTACACATAACAATCAGTCTCAGGTAGATTATGAACCTAAATGTGGACAGCTAGACCGCAGAGCTTTTGGAGACACTATTAAAGAATGCTGGCTGCCGGGGAGCCTGCTGTGACTGAGGAGTGTGGCCGGCCTGGCTTCCTCAGCATGGTGTGTTCCTATAGCTCTTGGTGAGACTGGCCAGCGAGAGCCTAGCTGAAGCCAAGAAGTCAGTTCCTTCATCTTTTCCTTTGCGGCCACTGCAGCTGCTAACACACCTGCTTCCAGCCTCAAGGGAGAACTCTTCCTGTGGTTGGGGAAAGTAGCTCCTTCGTGGTCCTTCAGCTGAGAGGCCTCAGCAGGGCAGTGGGAAACCTGCCTCTCCCTGCACCGAAGACTGCTTTGCGTAAATCCACCCTGTTTGAATCTCTCGAGCCTTGTTAAGTCCAATAGAACATTGGTAGCACTTACAGTAGTAAAAGGACTCATGATGGTAGAACTACCCAAAAGAGAGGGAAAGACTTCTGAGTTTGAAGGTGTAGAATCAATGGCTAATTGTAACACCACTCCGGTTGCTGAGAGAGTTCATCGTTTCTACCTCTTGAACTCAGCGCATGCTGCTTAGTATCCAAGGGAAGTGCCAGGTCCCTAATTTAAACTGCTAACATTCAACAGAATGATAAAAGTGTACTTTCTGTGTGAGTTCCAGGCACCCACGAAAGTGCTTGTACTTTCAAAAACAGAGGAGGAAAGTCTAATAGTTAATGCCATGTTGTGTAAGAGTTATTGTTGATCCACATCTTTAATACTTGGTGTTGTTAGACTACTTTAATTTTTGCCGGTCTAGGGGTATATTCCATGTCTCTAAGAGACAGCAGTCACACTTGACTTACAGCCTCTGATCACAGTCCTAAAGAATGTCTTTGGACAGAAAGGCAAAGGTGAAGTAGAGGCATACAACTGCTCACCAAATACAAGGACAGGGAGGCCTGTCTGAGGACCCAGAGATGTTGGAAAGCTGTTGGATTCTTTACAGGTGCCTCCTGCAGCAGAAGAGGCCTGATGCTGGTGCTGCACGCCCTGCTCACCCTAATCCTCACCCCATGGTGGTTACAGCTGAATCAGGAATGCTGTATCCCAGTGTTACACCAGAAGGGGTAGAAGACCAAGTATCAGAAAAGTCCTGGGATTCCAGAGCTGATCTCATTCCTGTCTGTGTTTGAATACACAGAATTGGAGTTCACACTGAAAATGGCATCCAGGAAGAAGGATTCCTTTAACTGACTTTTCTCAGTCATTCAGACTTCACAGAGATCCCATAACCATTAAGTGAATCTTTGTATATTATCTTTGTATAAACCCATTGCAGTACAGGCAGCTGGCTGTGATTGGAGGGTTCTGGATCATCTCTGACATTCTGGAGCCCACAGTCATCTACATCACAAGTCCCCATGAGTGCATTGATTAAACATGCACAGTCCATCTTGTATCTTGTCTGAGTTGTACTTAAGAAGATGCTAAGGTGGCGGAAATCCCCATATTCTAGCTGAGACCCTGCATTCATTCCAAATTCATGTTCTGAGCATTGTGCATGTATTGTTGCCAGTGCAGCATTTTAAAAATCATCTGAAAGACTGTGGCTCCCTGCTCCCAAAGAGTGTCTTTTATTCACCACCAAGGCCACAAGGAATAGTACATTCTTACTTATGTGACAGAGGAGAAGATCTAGTAGAGGTCAAATTATTTATAAGCAAAAAAGAAACAGCTAAAATATCTCAGCTCCTGTTGAGAGAAAAGGAAAAGTCTACAGGAAATGGCAGAGCACTCAGCTGACAGATAATGACCAAGGAAAAACAAGAACGGTGATTCTTCAACTCTTGAAGAAAGGAGTCCTCCATAGTTTCACCTTCAAATCCCTGTTATTGTGACACCTGGGTGGCTCAGTTAGTTAAGTGTCTGACTCTTGATTTCAGCTCCGGTCATGCTCTTACAGTTTCTTAGATCAAGCCCCGTATTGGGCTCCACACAGAGCCTAGAACCTGCTTCAGATTCTCTCTCTCTCTCCTCAAAATATTTTAAATAAACTTTATAAAAAAAATCCCTGTTCACTATTAGTAATAGAGACACTAATAGAGAGACCATATATTAGTTCAAATTACAGATCAACTTGAACATTTGGGCAGTGTCACCCAATGTTACTATGACTGTCAATGGTAGAGAATGAAAAAGAGTCCACAAAAACCCACTTTTACTGTCAGCTCCTACCAGGAAAAGTGCATTCAGTTCATCCAGAAGGAGGAATGTAAATACATAAGAGAAATGGCAAGTTACTGATACCTGAAACCAAAGGAACACATTGACAACTGTAGTTAAACACAACCAGAAGCTTAAACATACATTGTAGAACAGCTCAGAGGTAGCATTACCTAATTTCTTTTAAAAAGGCATTTTGAATGAAAAAAGTAATATCTTCATAATATGAGGTTGCACAAGAATTTTTTGAACTAGTCACAAAGAGGCACCTGGGTGGCTCAGTCGATTGAGCATCCAACTCTGATTTCGGCTCAGGTCATGATCCCAGGGTTGTGGGATCAAGCCCCATGTTGGGCTCTTCACTGAGCATGGAGCCTTCTTGTTCTTTCTCCCTCTCCCTCTCCTCTGCTCACTCACGCTCTCTCAAACAAATTTTTTTTTAATTTTTTAAAAAAGAACTAGGCACAAAGTACAATCAGTATAAAAGACTTAAAATCAACTTCATCAAACTTAAGAACTTATGTCCACTAAAAAAAAAAAAAAAAAAAAAAGATGAACAGGCAAGCCAAGGACTGCAACATGACAAAGGACTAGAATCTAGAATTCAAAAAACAGAAAACTACAAATCAGGAAGGAAAAATGGCAGGCAACCTAACAGAAAAGTGTGCAAGAGACATGAATAAGTACTTCAGGGGATAGAAAATGTCCAGTAAACACATAAAAGCTGTTCAACCTTACTGGTCATCAGAGAAAAAAAAGTCATAGTGAAAATATATCAGAGTAGTCGAAATTACAAAGTTTGCCAATACCAAATGTAGTGTGGATTTGTAACAATATAAACTCTCATGTCTGTTGGCATGAGAATCATTTAGAATCATCTACTAAAGCTGAACTATGCATACCATATGACATAGTAGTTCTACTTTGAGTGATATCATCAACAAAAATACATGCACACATGCATCAAGAGACACATATAAAAATGTTCCTAGCAGCATGTTTGTAATACCTCTGGACTGAAAACAACCCAGATATCTATCAGATAAAATAAGTAGTATGTGCATGCAATGGAAAACTATATAGCAAAGCTAATAAGCTATTGCTGCATATATCAACATGGGATGGATCTTACAGTGTTCAGAGAAGTAAAACACAAAAACATACTACATGATTGCATTTATATAAAGTTCATTAACACACAAAATTAAAGTGTTAAGAAATATGTATTAGCCTGCTCAAACTGCCATAAGAAAATACCATAGACTAGGTGGCTTAAACAACTGACATTTACTTTCTCACAGCTCTAGTAGCTGGAAGTCAAAGATCAACCTGCCAGCATAGACAGTTTCCCCTGAGACTTCCTGGCTAGTAGATAGCTACTTTCTTGTGTGTTCAGCAGACCTCTTCTTTGTGTGTGCCTGGGAAGAGAGAATGAATTTCCTGGTCAGTCTCCTTATAAGGTATTAATCCTATCTATCACAGCCCCACCTTGTGACCTCCTTTAACCTTAATTACCTATCTCTACATATAATCGCAGTGGAAGTTAGGGCTTCAACTTGTGAATTTGGGAGAGACACAGTTCAGTCTATAACAGGACAATAAGTATTAATGTAAAGTTAAATAAGGAAGTGATTATAGCATTAAGGAATGGTAAGTATTGATATAAAGCAAAGTAAGGAAGTCAGGATAGAAGTTACCTAAGATATGAGGAGAGGTAGGAGTTGGGATTAGAAAATGCCATGCTGGCAGTGTTTTGCTTCTGGAGCCACATAGCTGTTCATTTTATACATCATTTATTAAATTGCATATTAATGTTTTATATGCTTTTCTGTATGTATCTTATATTTAACTTAAACTTTTTTTAAAAAAGTAAAGCCTTTGTGTCCATTCTCGTTTCCTGGTCTATAATCTGTTAACATTGGTGATCTATTCCATTCATATTACTGTATTATTCATAGGGACTGTGCTTAACTATTTGCCTTTTCTGATCCCCCATAGAAATTATTTTCATTAATTTTTAAAACATTTATGGTAGGTAATGGTAAATTCCAAATGTTTTAGCAGTGCTCTTGTGGAGTATTATTAAAATATATTTCTTGGGGCGCCTGGGTGGCTTAGTCGGTTAAGCGTCCGACTTTCGCTTAGGTCATGATCTCGCGGTTCGTGGGTTCGGGCCCCGCGTCGGGCTCTGTGCTGACTGCCAGCTCAGAGCCTGGAGCCTATTTCAGAGTCTGTCACTCCCTCTCTCTCTGACCCTCCCCTGCTCGCGCTGTCTCTCTCTCTCTCTCTCCTAGAAATAAATAAAAAAAAAAAATTAAAAAAAAATAAAATAAAATATATTTCTTGACATCCTGATGAATTCAATTAATTATATTTTTGTCCTCAAATATTTTCCTGTGTATGAGATTCCAGCTTTGCTTGTTTCTAGCCTACACATTATTAAGGTTAAATCGTTTGTTAGAAATATATGTGGTTCTGTTAAAGATGATCTTTTACTGGTAATAGTAAGAAATAGGGGAGTTTTTCAAAAAGTGAACTATCCCCAGATATAATCAGTAAAAGAAATGCTGACTAGAAACAATTCTCCTTTTTTTTTTAAGTTTACTTATTTATTTTGGGGTGACTGGGTGGCTCAGTTGGCGGAGTGTCCAACTTTGGCTCAGGTCATGATCTCACAGTTCGTGGATTCGGGGCCCATGTTGGGCCCTTTGCAGACAGCTAGCTCAGAACCTGGAGGCTGCTTTGGATTCTGTGTCTTCCTCTCTCTCTCTCTGCCCCTCCCCTGCTCATGCTCTCGCTGTCAAAAACAAATATTTTAGGGACACCTGGGTGGATCAGTCGGTTAAGCATCCAACTTCAGCTCAAGTCATGATCTCACAGTTCATGAGTTCGAGCCTCACATCAGGCTCTGTGCTGACAGCTAGGTCAGAGCCTGGAGCCTGTTTCGGATTCTGTATCTCCCTTTCTCTCTGACCCTCCCCTGCTCACGCTGTCTCCCTCTCTCTCAGAAATAAGTAAAACATTTAAATAAATAAATAAATGATAAATAAATAAATTTTTTAAAAAAATAATAAAGCATATTTATTTATTTTGAGAGAGCAAGCAGGGGAGGGACAGACAGAGGAAGAGAGGGAGAATCCCAAGCATGCTCCACACTGTCAGCACAGAGCCTGATGCCAGGGCTCAAACTCACAAACCATGAGATCACAACCTGAGCTGAAGTCAGACACTTAACCATCTAAGCCACCCAAGTGCCCTTAGAAATAGAGTTTTTTACATAGCTCTACTTTCTTCTAGTATCATTAGTCAAGGTGGTATGACTACTGAAATGGCATATGAATTCCTAATTCGGCAATCCTTCAAAGGGAGTATGAATTTCTGTCATAATCAGGAAGTTATCTAGGAATCTGATTTGTTCCTTACCCTGGAAATTAACCCCAATAACTCAAGGGATATCCTTCTCTGCCCCCCAGATTGTTTGTGCACTGAGAAGACAGCAGATAGTGGTTCTTCTCATTCAGTCATATTCAGTCATTTGTCTATACCATACAGAAGAAACAGTAAAACCGTGGGTTATCCCTTAAGAATATTTCTCATAAAAGTATTTTTTTATTGCAGGTAATTCGCTCCTTTCTGCTTTTTCCAACAATCGAGCGACTGTCGGAGTCACCAAACGGCAGGATTGCCACTCCACTTCTGTGCTGGCTTCGATATGCTCTCTATGCTCTTGGCTACCTTTTACTTA
The DNA here is from genome assembly GCF_003009895.1 of Hyaena hyaena. Classification (NCBI taxonomy): domain Eukaryota; kingdom Metazoa; phylum Chordata; class Mammalia; order Carnivora; family Hyaenidae; genus Hyaena; species Hyaena hyaena. The sequence continues at coordinate 701,180 of NW_024081504.1, read as the reverse complement.
AACCATGTCCTGAGAAAATCAGGTCCCTGATATTAAGAATCAGTCTTCAGATGATGAACCTGCAGAACGAATTTTCGGTCCAGAATATATTGGAACCATTCTGCCTTGGTAAGCACGTTTTAAAAGGTTTATGTTTATTCTTGTATCAGAAAGTACTAGGAGAACAACTTCAGACAGTCAATGAATATCAAGCAAGGAATTATTTGTTGCTTTTCTCCCCAAAGCTTAAAACCAGACATAAAATAAAAATAGAAATAGGAACTTTAATTTTAATTTCATCAAGCTTTAATTGTAAACCTTACCCTTCTGATTCTCCCCTCTCGCTGCTAGATGGTAGGAAGGAGTATTTACAGGAGTACAGCGTGTGCCCTGTTCGTCCAGTGTAAGAACCTAACAGAAACCAGCCAAGGAAACCAGGCCCAATATCTTCTCCTAGAATGAGCAGGCTGTGCTTTTGTTTTCCTCTTTAAATGTTTTTGGAGGAGTTTACATGATAAAATTAATAAATAATAGTCATGGTAATACAACACTGGATGTTGTGCTGATTATATTTTGTGAAATGTTCCAGGGAATGTTTGCTACTTTACCTTTTGGCTTCAACCTTGGTTTTTAAATATAATCTGTCTTTGTATGTAATACTAATTCATAGGATGATTGTAAATTATTTTCATAATAAAATAATCCTTTCTTAATCTATACCTCAAGAGGTTATTGTAGGATTAAATATAATATATGCAATGTTTCTATATAATATTTTATTTATAATAAACCTTCAGTGAATGATATAACAACAGTTGCAGCAGCACCTACTGGCACCGTTCTAACCTTTTATTTGTAGTTCTCAAAACTAATCAGGTTTGAGTATTTTACTGTCCCCGTTTTACAGATAAAGATACTGAGATACAGAGAAGTTACGTGATTGGCTCAGTCACACAACTAGTGAGTAGTGTTCAAACTTCGGCAATCTACCACAGTGCTAAGCTTCTTTTCACCATAGTTGCTACTATTATCTTTTTGCCCCAGTCAGCCATAGTGGCAAGACTCCTGAATAAAGTTTACCATGTTCACCTATGTTAAGAGTGCCACACAGTCATGTACATAATGAATCCAGAAACAAGTCACAGCCCCATTGTACAGCTACAGATTGATTATACAAGGTTATTTTTCCAAATATGTAGCAATAAGCAATCATTACAAATACAGACTTCAATATATTTTCTATTTTGTATGGATTTTTGTCTCCTCCATACTTTCCCCAACATCCATTCTTTATTATAGCCTTAACATAGCAGTGGAAGAAGATGAGATAGGAAGAAAGGAAGCAAAGATAAGGACAGTTATAAAAATCACCAAAGATTGAAGTTGGAGAGGTCCTTTAAAGAAGGATAAGGTCCAGCCCTTTATCCTTCCCTCATATTATAGAAGAGAAAGAGATGGCCTAAGGGAAAATAGTATTGACTGCCAATCAGAAACCCTCAATTCTCATTTTGGTTTTGCTCCCAACCTACTCTGTGACTTCAATTTAGTCCCTTCCCCTGTCTGGCCCTCAGTCATTGCTCTAAACAAAAGTGAGACTAGATGATCTTTAAAGGACCAATACACTTTGGAAATATTTGAAACCAAAATGGAAGTTATGTGAAATTCTGGCAAACATGTATAAAATTACTCCACATTTACTTCAATAAGTCATTTTATTTTCCTATCATTTTTTTTTTACTTTGGTATTTTTCTTTTTACCCTATAGGGGAGATTATAAAATGCATTTTCCAGTTAGGGACTCCATTTTCCTACGAGGAATTCTGCTTCCAGGAGGATTGAATAGATGTATCTTTCTCTGCTTTTCCTACCAAGTACTAAAACCCCTGAATATTAGGGAACACAGACAAAAAACCATAAGAAACAGAAAACAAATAATAAAATGGCATACAAGCTCTAACATACCAATAATTACATTAAATGTAAATAGTCAAAACATACCATATAAAAGACAAATATCGGCAACGTGGATTAAAAAGTATTACCTAAGTATATGCTGTCTTCAGACAATTCAGTTCAAATATAATTATATATAAGTAGATTGAAAGTAAAAGAATGGACAAAGATACATCATGTAAACAATAATCAAAAGGAACTAGGAATGACTGTATCAATATCAGATAGAGTAGACTTCAGAGCAAAAAAAAAATTACCAGGGACAGAGAGGGACATTGCATAACAATAATAAAAGGTTCAGTCTACCAAGAAGACAGAAGACAGCAATCCTAAACATGTGTGCACCAAACAAGAGACCTGCAAAATATATGAAGCAAACACAATAGAAATGAAAGAAATAATGGACAAATCCACAGTTACAGGTGGATACTTAAGCACACCTCTCTTAACAGTTGATGGAACAAGACAGAAAATGAGCAAGGATATAGAAGAATTCAATCACAGTGTTCACTAACAGAATTTAATAGACATTTATAGAACACTTTGCCCAAAACATACGAGTTTCTGATAGGCATTGGATAGTCAGCTACATGTGCTTTTCTTTTTTTTTTAATATTTTTATTTATTTCTAGGAGAGAGAGAGAGACAGTGTGAGCAGGGGAGGGTCAGAGAGAGGGAGTCACAGACTGAAACAGGCTCCAGGCTCTGAGCTGGCAGTCAGCACAGAGCCCGACGCGGGGCCCGAACCCACGAACCGTGAGATCATGACCTAAGCGAAAGTCGGACGCTTAACCGACTAAGCCACCCAGGCGCCCCTACATGTGCTTTTTTTTTTTTTTTTTTTTTTTTTTTTTACAAATAGTTTATTGTCAAATTAGTTTCCACATAACACCCAGTGCTCATCCCCACAAGTGCCCTCCTCCATGCCCATCCCCCCCTCCCCCCCACATCCATCAGTCCTCAGTTTTTGTCAGCATTCAAGAGTCTCTCATGGTTTGCCTCTCTCCCTTTCCACACCATTTCCCCCCTTTTTCTCCCCCATGGTCCTCAGTAGTTCCTCCTAATCCTTCTATACGTGCAAACATATGATATTTGTCCTTCTCTGCCTGACTTGTTTCGCTCAGCATAACACCCTCAAGGTCCATCCATGTTGCTACACATGGCCAGATTTCATTGTTTCTCATTGCCACCTACATGTGCTTTTCTTATACCTCTTTAGAAATATGTTCTATGAGCACCTGGGTGGCTCAGTCGGTTAAGCATCCCACTTCAGCTCAGGTCCTGATCTCGCAGTTTGTGGGTTCAAGCCCTGCATTGCGCTCTGTGCGGACAGCTCAGAGCCTGGAGCCTGCTTCAGATTCTGTGTCTCCCTCTCTCTCTGCCCCTCCCCCACTTGTGCTCTGTCTCTGTCTCAAAAATGAATAAACATTTAAAAAAAAGAGAAATATATTCTAAACCCAAACCAGGACACAGAGTATACAAAAGTTGTATTTGTTTTTCTACATACATTTTAGAGAAGTGAGCTGTATAAGCTGCACTTGAGAGAAAGGACTCTTCCTTTCAGCTGTAGTAATTTACCTCCTGCTGCGTCTTTCGGTGGCCCCAGGGGCAGGCATTCAGGAGCAAGACAGTTTGGACATGACACACTATCCTCCCTGGCTCAAGGAAATCAGAACCTTTTAGCCACATTGCTGCCTGGGGAGCCCTGAGATTCCTTTTCCACACAACCCTTGTAAAGTTATACTATGTGCAAATTAGACTCTAAACCAGACTGAGCTCTCAGCTGCCTTACCTCATCTCCATTCCAAACAACCAACATGCAAACAAACTTTTGGAACACAGCTCTCCTATTTCTGACACCCTTCCTTCTCTAATATTCTGTTCCCTTTGTTCTAGATCAGGCCTTCTGATGTCCAAGTAAGCAGTACTTTGGTGGTCTCTTTTTTCTCCATTCCCTACTCAATCTGTAACCTTGGGTAAAGGGAAAGCAGGTGAAAATTACTTGTTTTTCTTCTTTGGGTCCTTGGCTCATTGTCTACTTGGGTTTTAGTTAAGTCTCGTAGTCGTGACCCTAGGCTGATCCCTAACCAAGTATTTTAATCATGCTAGCCAGTCTCCTCCTACCTGTCCCCTTTGGGTCCCATGTCACCCTTGCCTCCTCTTGCAGCAAGTACCACAGACGCTGCTTTGCTCAGGTTGCCCTGGCAGTCCCCTAGACGATTCCTATTACCTCGCTTACTACAAAAGGAAGAAGCTCTCGGCTAAGAGAGACCCATACTCGTAAGACCCTGGCTTTTGCAGGTGATTAGCGAACTCCTTCCAAGCTTATATCCCATGAATGGTAAAGGTAATCAGTATTCAAAAAAAAAAAAAAAAAGAAAAAGGTAATCAGTATTCAGACCAGCCACTTGAGTCAGCAGCATGATTTTTAGGTTACACAAAGAGATGGTTTATCAAGAAAAAAGAAGAGCAGCTCCAAGGTCATTCTCAGTGGTCTGTGTCATCTGTGACATCCCTGTAGACCTGTTTTTCTGGCTTTACTGTCATCCAAAGAGTGACCTTGAACATGCCAGCTTGACTTTTAGGAGGCCTTGCAGTGTTTGCACATTATGTAATGTCTGTGCTTTAGTAGAAATCTTACAGAAACAAACGGAGGAAGTTTGCTAGTCCAAGTAGTGGATAATAAATCCTGCCCTATCTAGATAGAAACTGATTTTCTGTATCCTTTAGTTTATACACATATTTTTTTGTTGTAGTAAAGTCTGAAAACTTCAGGGAACCAAAATATTCAAGCATCTCAAATGCTGCTGCCCTTTTGGCAAAGATGGCAATTCCTGTAGGCTAAGATTCTATGTATTAGCCTCCTTCACCAAACTGAGTAAAAAAAACCACTTCCTCTCCAGCATTCAAAGAGTAGCCCTAATTCAATTAGCATACTTTATAAACTTTACCACAGTGTCCATCAGATGAATTTACATAATTAGATTGTTTTAAGTGTTGTTTTCAAAGAAAATATATGGGGTTTTTTACTTTAGTTCTGGAATGTTTGCTACTACATATTTTCTTTACAATAGATGTTCTTCTATTTCATTAGAAATAGGCTTTTCACTGAGACAGCTAAATTGGATTTCCTGATCAAAGCCGAAAGCAAATATATTTTAGCTTAGCAGTATCACAGGTCAAGATAATTAACTTTAAAAAATATTCTGGGGTCTTTTCATTAGGCCGAATGGATGTTCTAATTCCTCTCAGTTACCTAACTAGAAAAAACAGTGCAGAGACAAAGGTTATTCCTGATAGGTTATGTTACTTTGTTGCATACATTCTTGTAAAAACCAAAAGAAAAAACAAACAAAAAGCTTTCATTATCTTTCCTTTACTTGATCTATATGGAAATCATGTACAATGATTTGAAATGAACTCTTCAATGAACTGAAACATAAGCTTTACTACAGAATCACAAGTTGCTTCTCCGAATATTTTTAATTCAATCTCAGAATAATTTTTTGAATAAGACAAAATCAGGCTCCCTTGTTACCTCTCCTCTCATTTATGTGTGTAGCTTAGAAACTTTGTGTTTATAAAAGGCAACTCCAGCTTTAATAATTCACAGACATTTAGCCTAAAATACAGCATGAAGAAGTTGTGTGTGTGTGTGTGTGTGTGTGTGTGTGTGTGTGTGTGTGTGTTGGTCAGTATTAGGATTTAGGACAAAAGGTGATTGGATACAACACTAGAATATCATCTCTGGTTTAGAATTAGGTCATTCAATGAAGATTTTACTACGTTTTTCTAAAGAAATTTATATATGTGTGTGTATAAATGTATATAATCTGCCGCTCTAAAAAGCTCTATTACTTTTTTCTAAAAAAAAAAAATACACCTTCAGTTGTGTTTTTCACTTTGGTGAACTTAGTGTCACAGAAATAAGATGACCTATTTGTGGACTAAATGGATAGTTATAATAACCAGTATAATGGCAACACCAGACAAACTGGGACATTCTGTGGAGCCTTACTAGTGGTATAGGGCCACCTGCCACCACAACATCAGGACTTGGCTTCCAGTCCCCAAGCTCTTCTTCAGACAACTATGTATGCATCTCCCCCAAACTTCCTATTATATCATTAATTATGGGTTTACTTCCCTCTGCATTGTCCCCCACTGCTGAGACCAGTGCTGTATGAGGCCTAATTTTCGGCCGGTTTCAGCAGAAGCTCTTAGACTGTCCCCCATGCCTGGAGTGATTTGTCCCAGTCTTATACCAGTACCTTCCCACCAGACTCACCAGTGTCAGTGTGCTTCTGCCTCCACTTCCGGCCTCCATTGTGAGGTCACCTCTTGCAGCAGGTTTTTTCTCCCACCTCCCATCGCCCCCAAAATACCCAACACCAGCTCAGTCCCATCCCATTTCATTTAACAACCCTCACTGATACCTGTCATGAACCGAATACTCTGATAAGCACTGGAGAGAGTAATAAATGAAATATAGCCCCTGCCTTTAATATAACTTCCAGCGTGGAAGAATTTTAATACATCACCCTTAGGGCCATCATGAGAACAGCCACAGGGCATGAGTGGTACCAATAAAGCAGAAATCAGTTCTACCTAGGTACAGAAGGGAAGAGAAGAGAAATGAATTTGGACTTGAAGATGACTTGGGATTTTTCCAGAGAGATGAAAAATCACATCGGTACATGTGACTGAGGTCAGCAAAAGGCAGTCTTCTGTCGTACATTACATGTAATTGGAAGAGCTTAGTGACACTTAGTCTGGCCTGTGAGATGCAAGTCCCACGGGTCCCTCCAGTGCCAGCCCCCACTCCTTTTCCATTAGCCACTGTCCTGTGACGTGAAGGCCTGTAGTGACACTTGAACACCAAGCAGGTTCAAAGATATGATAGCTAAGGAAATAGAGTATCAGACTCCGTGGCAAGTTTTTTTACACCTGCATTTAGATTTGTAATGGGGAAAAAAAGTAAACAACTCATACTCTCCCAAATCATTCTCTTTCCTTCATGTTTTTCTTTCCATTACTCCTGCTCCTGGATATTTCCTTCACTGTGGTGCTTGAAACTCTGAATTCTGCTGGGTTTCCAGGAATGCTGTTGACAGCCATTGCCAAGAGAAATGTGTTTTCCCCTTAGGAAATTACATGTCCATTTGGTATTATTATTTCTGACCACTGTGTTGTGTTACAAGCATTTCTGAGGAATGAAAAAAAATGGCTTCCTTGGAGCAATTACTGGAAAGGAAACTGGTATGTTACTTTCTTAAAAAAGTATACTTAGAAATTATCAGAAAAAAAATAGAAGTAAAGGAAGGGTGAGATACATTCCCTGATAAAAATTTTACTTTTAGAAATATAAAATTCCTTACCAAGTTATTCAGATTTTTAAGTTGTTTCTAATTGAAGAATGACATACAGAAAAGTGATTAAAACATCAATGCTTTTACTTCCACGAACTATCCCAAAGCAAACTCCCATATAGCTCCCACTCAGCTCAACATGACTGCCTGGATCTCAGAAACCTCCCTGATGGCCCTGCACATCCAGAATTCCACTTCAGAGCTCATTCAGATTGTTGGCAAAGTCCAGTTTATGTGGCTTTGTGACTGAGGTCCCCATTCTCTTGCTCACTCTGAGCCAGTGGTCCCTCTCAGCTCCTAGTGGTCACTCTCCATTCCTTTCTAAATGCTCCTTCTTCAAACCAGCAGTGGTACTTCTAATCCAGTTAGCACTTTGAGTTTCTAATTTCCTCTTCTCCCCCCAGCCAGAGGAAAACTCAGATTTTGAAGGACTTCTATGATTAGGTTAGACTCACCAGGATAATTACCTTTAAAGTCATCTCTGCTCTATAACGTAACCTAGTCATGGGGGTAATATGTCATCAGATTTATAGGTTCCATCCACACTCAAAAGGGAACGAATCCCAGGAGGGCAAGGATTATTTGTTTCATCTTAGAATTCTACCTGCCACAGACCACCTATTTTCTGCTGCTCTTGAATGCTATCTCTGTCAGAAATCCAGTATCCATATACGTGTAGTCATTTCCGGAAGAGTTTTTGTAGAGTCACTATTATTTCTTCCTTAAATATTTGGTAGAGTGGACCAATGAAGTCCTCGTGCCCTGGAGTTTTCTTTGTGAAAAGGCTTTAAATTACAAATTTAATTTCTTTCATATAAGACTTTTCAGGTTATCTGTTTTCAAGTAAGCTTAAAATTTTGTCTTTGTTGTAGATTTTATTCGATTTTATCTAAGTTGTTGAATTTCTTGGCATAAAATTGTTCCCAAAATTACTTTGATTATCCTTTTGGTGTCTGTAAAATCTATAGGAGGTCACTTCTCTTTCCTGATATTTGGTAATGTTTTATGTCTCATGTCTTCCCACATGTTTTTTCCTGATCAGTCTGGCTAAAAGTTTATCAATTTTACTGAAATTATTCTTGGTGTTATTTATTTTCTCAGTTGTTTTTCTGGCTTCTAATTAATTAATTTCTGCTATGAGCGTTCGTGTTTATTCTGCCTACTTTCAGGTTAATTTTCTTTTTCTAGTTTCTTACGGTGGAACAGAGGTCATTTAGTTGAGATCTTTTTCCACTTATAAAATAGGGTTTTGGTGCTTTATAAACTGCTCTCTAAATACTGCTGTGGTCATGTTCCACAAATTTTGATATGTTGTATTTTTCTTTTTATTCACTTCACAATACTCTTTTATTTCCCTTTAGATTTCTTCTTTGACCCAGGGGTTATTTAGAAATGTGTTACTTCATTTCTAGATATCTGGAGCTTTTCCAGATATCTTTCTGTTATTGATTTCTAATTTGGTTCCATTATGGCCAGAGAACGTATTTTGTATGATTTTATTTAAATGGATTGATACATGTTTTATGGACCAGGATATAGCTTAACTTGGGAAATGCTCTGTGGATACTTTAAAAGAATGTATATTCTGTTCTTATTGGATAGACTGTTCTATAGATGTCACTTTGGTCAGGTTGATTGATGATGTCATTTTCTGTATCCTTAGTGATTTTCCTCCCTAACTTTTCTATCAATTATTAGAATATGTTAAAGCGCCTGGGTGGTTCAGTCAGTCAGTTAAGTGTTCGACTTAGGCTCAGGTCATGATCTCACAGTCCATGAGTTCCAGCCCCGTGTTGGGCTCTGTGCTGACAGCTCAGAGCCTGGAGCCTGCTTCGGATTCTGTGTCTCTTTCTCTCTCTCTGCCCCTCCCCAGCTTGTGCTCTGTCTCTCTGTTTAAAAAAATAAATAAATAAAAATAAAAGTTTATAGAAGATGTCAGGGCACCTGGGTGGAAACATCCAACTCTCAGTTTCAGTTTCAGCTCAGGACATGATCTTGCAGTTTGTAAGTTCAAGCCCTCCATCAGACTCCACACTGAGAGTGTGGATTTTCTCTTTCTCTCTGCCCCTCCCCTGTATGTGCTCTCTAAATAAATAAATAAACAAACTTTTAAAATTTAATTATTAGAGGATGAGTATTGAAGTCTCTGACTATATTTGTGGATTTGTCAATTTCTTTTTATATTTCTGTTAGTTCTTACTTCACATACTTTGAAGTTCAAACATACCAGGTGCATGACCATTTAGGACTTTTATATATTCCTATATATATAAATATATATTTATCACTACAGAATCGCCCTCTTTATCTCTGGTAATATTATTGGCTCTGACATCCATTTTGTTTAATATTAATATAGTCATTCCACTTTTCTTTTGACTAATGTTGCATGATTTATCTTTTTCTGTCTTTTTACTTTTAGCTTATTTGTGTCTTTATATTAAGATCCATTTCTTGTTGGCAGCAAATAGTTGAATCTTGCTTTCTTACCCACTCTGCTTTTTGATTTTAATGTTAAGACAATTTATATTTAGTGTAGTTATGAATAGGGCTGGGCTTAAATCTTCAATCTTGATATATATTTTCTATTTGTCTCCTATGTTCTTTGTTCCATTTTGCTTTTTTCTACCCTCCTATGAATTAATTGGACATTTTATCTCCTTCATTGGATGATTAGTTATTCTTTGTTTTGCTGTTTCAGAGGTTGCTTTAGGGTTTGCAATGAACATTTTTAACTTTTACAGTCTGCAAATGACATACCACTTGAAGTATGCCATAAGAAACTTAACTACAGTAAGCCTTTTCTCCTTCCTAGCATTTGTGATATTGTTGTCATATATTTTACTTTGATATGGTATTACTATTTTTTAAAGTCAATTGTCCTATAAAAAGATATAAATAACAGAAAAATTGTATTTTAAATTTACCCACATAATTACTATTTCTCCTTTTTTAATTTTTTTATTTTTGAGAGAGAGAAAATCCCAAGCAGGCTCTTGGGTAGGAAAAGTCTACCATCTTTTTGCTTCAAGTATTTCTCATAACATTTCTTTTAGTTTCAATGGTAGTTAATTCTTTTAGTTTTTGTATACCTGAAAGCCAATTTTACTAACTATAAAATTCTAGATTGGCAAGGCTTTTTTTTTTCCCTTTCATTACTTTAAAAGTGTTCTTCTGCTGTCTCCTAGTTACATCATTTTTAGAAGAAATCTTCTGTCATTTTATGTCTTGGTCCCTCTATAAGTAATACAGTTGACCCTTAAACAATGTGGGCAGTAGGGGCACCAACCCCCCAAGCAGTCAAAATTCTTTATCTAACTTTTGACTCCCCCAAAATTTAACTATTAATAGCCTGTTGAGCAGAAGCCTTACAGATAACAGAAACAGTCAGTTAACACATATTTTGTAGATTATATACTATATTCATACAAGAAAGTAAGCTAGAGAAAAGAAAATCATAAGGAAGAGAAAATATATTTCCAGTACTGTCCTGTATTTATCAAAAAGAATCTATGTATAAGTGAACCCACACAATTCAAACCCATGTTGATCAAGTGTCAACTGTGTGTCATTTTTCTCTGTCTACTTTTAAGATTTTCTCTTTATCACTAGTTTGAAGGAATTCATTAGGTACTTTAATATAATTTTCTTCATGGTTCTTGTGCTTTGGGATTCTTTGAGCTTCTTGGATTTGTGGGTTTATGGCTTTAATATTTTAATATTTTTTCTGATTTTTTTTTGTACCTCCCTCCTTCAAAGACTCCAATCACGTAGTATATGACGCCACTTGGAAGTTCACTTGTGGGTCATTGATGTTCTGTCCTTCCCCTCCTCCTCCTCTCCCCCACTTTCTTTCTCTCTGTGTTTTCTTTTGGATAGTTTCTATTTCTGTCTTCAATTCACTAAATTTTTTTATGATGTCTACTCTACTCTTATCCCATCCAGTGTTTTTTTCATCTGTAGAAGTTTGATATGAGTCTTTCTTATATCTTCCATAATTTGATTTAACATGTTCAATATTTCTCACTTCTCAAATATATGGTATAGGTTATAAAACTTTCAATATCTGAAAATACCAATTTTTTAAATAGGTTAATTTTGATATAATTAAAATGCCATAAAACTCACTCCTTTAAAGTGCACAATTCAGTGGGGTTTTTTTAGTATAATCTTAAGAGTAGTGCAACCATGACAACCAGTCTGACTTTAAAATATTTTCATCACCTCAAAGGAAGCCCTATGCCCATCACTTCCCGTTTCTCCCTTCCCCCAGTCCCTGACAACCACTCATCTACTTTCTCAATGTATTTGCCTATAGTGCACATTTAATTATAAAAGGAATTATACAATATGTAGCCTTTTGTGGCTTGTTTCTTTCATTTAGCATGATGTGTCCAGAGTTCATTCATGTTGTAGCATATATTAGTACTTCATTATTGCTCAATAATATCCTATTGTATGGCAGTAGCATATGTTTATTTTCCATTTCTCATTTGATAGCCATGCATTTGTTTCTACTTTTTGGTTATCACAAACAATGCTGCTATACACATTAACGCAAAGCTTTGTGTGGACCTCTGTTTTCAGTTCTCTTGGGTTTGTTGACACCTACAATCGCAATCACTGGATGTATGAGGTAACTCGATATTTAACATTTTGAGGAACTGTCCAACTGTTTCCACAGTGCCTGTACCAAGTTACAGTGCTACCCACAATGTACGAGGGTTTCAGTTTCTCTGCATCCCTGTCAACACTGGCTTTTGTTTGTCTTTTATCTTGTAGCATCCTAGTAGTGATGTGTGATGTGGTATCTCATAGTTTTGATTGCATTTCATTGATGGCTCATGATGTTGAGCATCTTTTTACATGCTTATTGGCCATTTGTACATCTTTAGAGTAATGCCTGTTTAAATCCTTTGCCCACTTTTAATAAACTTTTTGTCTTTTTGTTGTTAAATTGTAGGAGTTCTTTATATATTCTGGATACTAGATCCTTATTAGATGTACAATTTTCTTTCATTCTGTGGGTTGTCTTTCACTTTCATGACAGTGTCCTGTAAAGCTCAAGCAGTGTTAATTTTTATGAAAACCTGTTTAATTTCCCTTTTGTCACTTGTGCTTTTAATGCCATATTTTAGAACCCATTGCCTAATCTGAGATCATAAAGATTTTTCTTATGTTTCCTTCCAAGAGTTTTATAGATTTAGTTGTTAAATTTAGGACTGTGATCCATTTTAAATTAATTTCTGTGTATAGTATGAGATAGTGGTCCAGCTCATCCCTTTGCATGTGTATATCCAATTTTCCCAGCACCATTTCTTGAATGTTAACCAATTTTATTATCTTTGTCACTTTGGGGTCAGTTTTTATTAATTTTTTTTTCTTATCTTGGGTTGTATTTTCCTGCCTTTCATACTCAATAGCTATTTATGGGATGCTTTACATTGTTAATTTTACTTTGTTGGATGCTGGGTACTTTTGTATTTATGGTGATGTTCTTAAGCTTTGCTATGGGACAGTTATGTTACTTGGAAATAGTTGGATCCTTTCTGTTCTTGCTTTTAAGCTTTGTTAGTTGGTCGCAGAACAGCATTTAGTTTAGGTCCTTCTGCAGATCTCTGGATCTTGCTCCCTACCCGCTCCTTCAGCAGCTCTCCCCGCTCCACTACTCTGCCCTACAAAACCACTACACTGACCTTCCCATACCAGCTCTGCCTCCTTGTTTGAAAATGTGCCCAGAATGTGTTTTAATCAGCTGTGGCAATATGACAGACATGGAGGACAGCTGCCTTTGGAATAAGAGTTTATACCCACAGCTCCAAGAGGAGTCAGGGTAGAAGGAAGGTATGAGGAAGGTGCAGGGATGCTAAGAGTCATCTTATTTGGAAGGAGAGGTTATAGGCACTGATTAATTCTAGACCACAATAGAAAAAAATATGTCTTACAAAATTTTAGGTATAGCTAACCAGTGAATAAAAACAGAATGTATGCACTCAGACTATTAGTGAAAAGAAATTTTTCAAAGATAGTAAAGGGGCTCCTGTGGCTCAGTTGGAAGAGCATTCAACTCTTGATCTCAGGGTTCAAGCCCCACGCTGAGTGTGAAGATTACTTACATGAATAAATAAACTTTAAATAAATAGGAAAAGAAAACATCATTCACGTGAAAGGGTGTGGAAAGAAGTGTTATAAATCACAAGGAAGTAAAGCATATACAAAACAGGATGACGGGAGTCAGACCAAAATATCTTTTTGATCAATAGATATGACTATGTTAAATCCTTTATTTAAGAGATACTTTCAAATTGCATTTTTAAAGAAGTCTACATATGATTTAAAGAGACATACTTAAAATGAGAAAAGATTGAAAATAAAGAAAAGGAGATATATACCAGGCAATGATGACCAAAAAAAAAAAAAAAAAAAAAAGCAAAGTGACAATAATAATACCAATCAAATGAAAAGGCACACAGTGTCGAATGAAAATTTTCATAGTAGTACAAGTAAGCCATGTAAATTAATATTGTCTCTCATTTTCGTCTTCTTTCTTAGGTATGTGACATCTTAAAAGAGAGAGGGTCAATTTTGCTCATTATGCAGTCAGTACAATGGGACTAACCCTCATTAAAAGTGCTTAGCCTTTAAACCTACTTTAAACCCTTTTAGTTGTATCTTTAATTTTTTAAAAAAGGTCAGGATAGCTTCACATTAGTAACTGCATGCAGTTTCCCTGGTATATATGATTTATCTGTGAAAGTCTGTGCTTCTAATCCTTAAATCGTAAAAACACACTGATCAGGTGCACCACACACCATCCGCTGCTGTGTCTGATGTCAGGCCATCATACTGCTGTGTGTTGCTTTTGAGAAAGGCAAGTGAGGAGAAGAGCAGGTTCTTTTGTAGGACGTGCTCTTGCTTCCAGAGGCCTTGCCCGTTGCCTGACTCACACACCTCTGTTGGCCTCAGTGATATCTCACATCATATGATGCTTGCTGAAAGGAAAAGGGGGAACAGGAATTAAATACAGTGAATTTGATATGTGTGTTTGCTCTGCATATTCCCAGTGTTTGACTTTTTTTTTTCTTTTTTTTTTAATGTAGCTAATGCTGCCTACCTTGGAGCCCAAGAAATGATGAAGGTGGTAGAGAGAGATAACGAAACCATAAGGACACATTTATCTAAGGTAATCACTTTCATGCTGCAAAGTAGTAAGTAGATGGGCAGCAAAATTTACTAAGCATGAAGGACTAGAACTGGTTAGAGTCTATAAGACCACAAGGGTTTGTAGATTTTTATACAGAGTTCTACTTCTAGTTAAAATAAGGCAGTTCTGGGGTGCCTGGGTGGCTCAGCCTGGGTGGCTTCCGACTTCAGCTCAGGTCATGATCTCATGGTTCGTGAGTTCGAGCCCCGTGTTGGGCTCTGGGCTGACAGCTAGCTCAGAGCCTGGAGCCTGCTTCACATTCTGTGTCTCCATCTCTCGCTCTCTGACCCTTCCCTGCTCATGCTGTCTCTCTCTCTCTCTCAGAAATAAATAAAAACATTTAAAAAAATTTTTTTTAATAAAATAAGGCAGTTCTGAAAGTTGCGTAGGAAGGAAGTAAAGCTGACTACATACTTAAATATATACTTAAATATACTTTACCACCTGTTTTTGTTAGTTTTTTTTTTTTTTTTCCAGAATCAATGATTCTCTCTAGGGCCTTATACTGAGAAGACTCTCAATAATATTTATAGAATAAATGAGTTATATTAATATGTGAGTAAAACACTGGACAAGAACTGACATCACTATGGCCTGTTGACTCAGCCTGTCTTTCTTTATTCCCCAGCACATTAGAGTAGGAGTGTCCAGCTCCGACACCAAGACCAGATTTCTATACAAGCAGATGCAGAAAGGCAAAGATTGAAATATTTAGCACTTGGGAGTTACTGCTGCAGCTTAACTAGAGTCTTCCACAAACACATTTGGAAACACCAGTCTCCAAAACTGTGAGGGTGCCATAGCCTAGAATATGTCTAAGTACCTTGAATTTAGGTGGCCCCAGTACCCCTGTGGCATCACTTGTCTGTCTGTCCATCCTGAATAGGATAGAGCTGCACTGTCTAAATAGGATAGCCGCCAGCCACGTGTGGTTATTCGTGGCTGGTCTGAAGAGAGATGTGCTGTGAGTGTAACACACACATTGGATTTCAGAAACATAGTACCCCAAAGGGATAAAATATTTCATTACTACCTTTATATCAATTACATATTGAAATGATACTATTTTAGACTATTGAGTTAAATAAAACAGATTATTAAAAGTAATTTCGTCCATTCCTTTATAAATTTTTTAATGCAATTACTAGAAAAATTTAAATTACATCTGTGCCTTTATATTTCTGTTGGGATGTGCTAACACAGAGCTTTATAGTCAGTGCTGAACCGTGACATCTGCTGGGTATAATGCAGCGAGCCCTGCTGAGTGACCAGCACACCAGGCCCAGGAGGCTACAGACTACAAGTAAAATCTTAGATACCCTCCCCTGGGGTTAGAATGTCTCGATAATCTTTGAGACATTTGACTTAAACTTGCCACAGTGTTAATTCATATTTCTAGAACCTCCCAATACCATGATCTTAAAGCATAAAATGTATACTTGTTCTTTAAAAAAATATTCTCAGAATATTGATCTATAGTAGCTTCACTCAGAGAAAGACTTTTGAAAAATCTGTGTTTGTCTTTATGGCCATAGTGGTCATCATTTTCTAAAATAGCATTTGGCTAGAGATTGAAATTTTGAAGCCAGAAGGAAACCCTCACTCGCTGAATGGGGAAGGTTGGGGCCTCAGAAGGACACTCTCTCCAAGCCTTTCAGCTGTTTCCAGTCATTGAAGGATGTAAAAATACAAGAAAAACAGTATTTTATTTTTCAGCTAAATTATAAGTGAATTTGTTTCAAAAATGAATTTAATTTCTCAAGGCTAGAAGTTCATAAAAACAACTCAGTTCCCAGTTAATAATAAGACTGGCGGATGCTCACTTCCAAAATTCACACTTGCTGAATGACTAGACCCATCATGTGTCAAAGCCCATCTTACCACCTGTGGAAGCCAGCTGCTGTAAAAGACTCATCATATCTGGATTCTGTTTGTATGTTGTGCTCCGAAAGAGGTCAAAAGAAGGTGCTAACTTATTCCTGGCCTAAGTTAAATCCATATGCAAGTGTAATCATTCCCAGATCGAAGTCTGCTTACGGTAACTGTGTGAGGACTGTAAGTTTACTGAAACTTTCAGGAGAGAAATATGGGAGTATAATGGTAGATGGCAGGCACTTCAAGGTTAATATTAACACAGTCACAGGAATAAACTTTTCCAACTACAGAAAATTGTTTTAAGATAGCATTAAATGTACTTTGGAATATGGGAGAGTAAGGCATTGTTTAGTTTAATGATGCAAAACTACCTTGCAGTTAATTGATTATCGTTTGTACTGGCTAAGTTTGATCTCTCCAATAGAATAATACAGTTGCAATTCCTAAGTGAAACGAGGTGCAGAGAGGAAGTTTATTGCAACTTTTTTTTTCTGTAATGAAAAAAGAGGAAACATGCTGTAATTTAATATTGGTAAAAGTTGAATCAACATATGCCTCAGTCTTGCTTAGCAAAATAAGGAAACTTTAAAGGGCACATACTTTTAGGAAGATGGTAGGCATTGCCTTTGCCTTCCAAACAACCCTGATAAGTAGTTCAGCTTGAAAACCGATTTCCAAGACTAAATCTATCCCTTTTTAGATACTCTAGTCAAGGATACCCTGTCCCATTTCAGCCCAAACATAGGCACTCAAAAACTTCATACCTATCCAGGACTTGTCCAGTGTGAAGATTTTTTGAGCATAAATTTTGTTGCAAAGACCTTTCAGTGTGTCTCAAATATTCCACTAATTTTAAAAACAGTTCTAAAAATGCATCTTTGTTAGCTAAAACATGGAAAGAGCCTAAGTGTCCATCAACAGATGAATGGATCAAGAAGATGTGGTTTATCTATACCATGGAATACTACATGGCAATGAGAAACAATGAAATCTGGCCATGTGTAGCAACATGGATGGACCTTGAGGGTGTTATGCTGAGCGAAATAAGTCAGGCAGAGAAGGACAAATATCATACGTTTGCATGTATAGGAGGATTAGGAGGAACTTGATGGAGGAACAAGGGGGAGAAGAAGGGCGGAAATGGTGGGGGAAAGGGAGAGAGGCAAACCATGAGAGACTCTTGAATGCTGACAAAAACTGAGGACTGATGGATGTGGGGGGGAGGGGAGGATGGGCATGGAGGAGGGCACTTGTGGGGATGAGCACTGGGTATTATGTGGAAACTAATTTGACAATAAACTATTTGTAAAAATAAAATAAAATAAAATAAAATAAAATAAAATAAAATAAAATAAAAATAAATAAAATGTGCAAAGAGGGAAAAAAAAATAAAAATGCATCTTTGTGCCATCCACTCAGGAAGCCATAAGATAGTCTAAAATAGTCTCTCTGCTATATTATGTGGATGGCTCTTGGATTCTTTCTCATCTCCTAGAAAACTGTCATACTGTAATCACCAGGCTTTGGTTCTAAATTCAAATTTTCTACCACTGGATTTCCATTGTCCATATGAAGAGAATTTTTTTTATCTTTTTGAGGAAAATGGACCTTTTCAACTTTGAAAAATCTACTGGGCTGATTGCCTGCCTTTCTTTCCTTCCTTCCTTCCTTCCCTCCTTCCCTCCTTCCCTCCTTCCCTCCTTCCCTCCTTCCCTCCTTCCCTCCTTCCCTCCTTCCTTCCTTCCTTCCTTCCTTCCTTCCTTCCTTCCTTCCTTCCTTCCTTCCTTCCTTCCTTCCTCTCTCCCTCCCAGGTCTATAGACTTTATATACAGTATCAGACAGTTATGTTTGTTAACAGTGCTTTAATACTATATAAAATTATTTCCCTTTCCTGAAGCAAATATACCAGACTCATAGTTGTTGCCAAAAGACTATACTGTGGTCTGTGGCATCATAGGTTGTGTTCTTTCTTCACCTGACTGAATCCTATCTGCCCTTTAAAGTTTATTTATTTAGGGGCACCCGGTGGCTCAGTCAGTAGAGTGTCTGGTTTCTGGTTTCGACTCAGATCAGGATCTCATGATCCTGAGGATTCATGAGTTCAAGCCTCACATCCACCTTCACGCTGACAACACAGAGCCTGCTTGGGATTCTGTTCCTCCCCTCCCCCCCACTCTTCCCCCACTCAAGCTGCTGTTCTCCCTCAAAATAAATAAACTTTCAAAAATATATTTAAAAAATAAAGTTTATTCATTTATTTTGAGAGAGAAAGGTGAGAAAGATAGAAAGAATCCCGAGGAGGTTCCATGCTATCAGTGCAGAGCCTGACATGAGACTCAATCCCATGAAACATGAGATCATGACCTGAGCCAAAATCAAGAATTGGACACTTGACTGACTGAGCCACCCAGGCACCTTTGGATCCTATCTGTTCTTTAAACCTTGGCTCCATTGTCATCTCCAGGAAGCCTTCCCCAGCCCCTGGTTTTGGTTAGGTGTCCCTCTCCCAGTTCACCTGGCTTCCTGTGTAGTTATAATATGACATTTATCACAGAATATTTTAGTGGTCGGGTTTGCCCTTTCCTCCACTTGCAGGTCAGGAACTATGTTTTTCTCATCTTGATATCTCTAAGACTCAGGACAGTGTATGACACCTGCTGAGTGATCAACAAATGTGCATTGGATGGATGGATGGATGGATGGATGGATGGATGGATGGGGAAGCCACCAGCGTAGAGAATCTAAGCCTTCTCTGTGCCATGCATCTTGTTGGCTCTCTCATGTATGGATCCCTATGCAAAATAATTTGTTTAAGTGCATGAAATACATATATGAAATTACTACAAAAAAGCAATTATACTGAAGTAGTACTTATCAAAATACTTAAAAACAAATTTGTGATAGATAGTATGTGCACCTTTATTAACACATTAAATAATGAGATATAATAGCAGTCAGAACTAATATTGAAAATATTTACTTATTTTGAGAGAGAACATGTGCATGAGTGGGGGAGGGGCAGAGAGAAAGAAAAAGAGAATCCTAAGTAGTCTCTGCACTGACATCGATAGCAAGGAGCCTGATGCACAGCCCAGTCTCACAAACTGTGACGTCATGACCTGAGCCAAAATCAAGAGTCGGATGCTTAACTGACTGAGCCACCCAGGGTAAATTTGTAGCAATGAGGATAAATAACTTTTTAGTTATCTTCAACAAGTTTACTGTGATTTGAAAATTTCCAT
The DNA here is from genome assembly GCF_003009895.1 of Hyaena hyaena. Taxonomy (NCBI): domain Eukaryota; kingdom Metazoa; phylum Chordata; class Mammalia; order Carnivora; family Hyaenidae; genus Hyaena; species Hyaena hyaena. The sequence continues at coordinate 681,558 of NW_024081504.1, read as the reverse complement.
AATTTTATAGGTGACAAAGTATAGGTGTTCCTCATACTACTATCATTTATTGCCTGTATACATATTTGAAGGAAATACTAAATCATAGTTAGAGGTTAGCAAAAATAAAGATGTCCTCTTTTCCCCAACCAAGTGTACTTTACCCCTCCCCCACTGCCACCACTTGTACACAAACCCACATGGACACACAGACCCCAGTGAGAAGCCCTGTCTGGGAGACACAGGAATATAGGTTAGGCAGCACGGTGTTGTGGCTTGCACGCTGGCCTGAACACAAGAAGCCATGAGACGTTACACTAAAAAGACGAGATTATTTTGAGCTGCTAGAGAACCAGTGTAGGGTTTAAGCAAGGGATGGTATTCAAAATGACAACTGTATTCACAGACACTGACTCATCAGACACGTGTCATCTGTGAACAGCCAGCCAGTTGAGAGCTACCAGTTCATACCAGTCAGCCCTAGGAATGTGGCTGGATTGACAAATGAGAGGGATTATTTGAGGGCGGAGGGAGTGTATGAAAATATGGAAGAAGAATGAAATTTGAGATAGAGAGATCATTCAGAAGGCTTTAACAAGGACTCAGGCAGTGGGATGGGAGCAGAGAGGAGGTAAGATAGGGAAAATTTAGGAAGTAGAATCAGAAGCACTTAGTACTTGGGAGCAGACTCTATAACTACTGACCTGCATTGCTGTGGGCCAACATAAAGATGCCCTTCGTGTGTGCATGTTGGTTCACTGATTAAAGTTTTGAGTCTATAAAACAAGAAGAAGAAGGAACAGCAGTAGCAGCAGCACTTAGTACTGATAGGACATGAGAGAATGGAGACGGAAGAATCTCAGATGATTTCTCTGTATTGAGATCGGTGACAAGGTAGGGAAGGAGGAGGAGGAGCAAGTTGGGGGAGATGGTTGAAAGAGTAGTTCCTTTGGGTACTTTGTTTGAGATACCTGTGGGACACCCAAGTGGACACATGTCTAGCAGGTAGCAGGCCAACGGGCTGTGAAGCTTAGAACAGTAGTCTGGGCTGAATTTTGATTTGGAAATGATAAGGATAGAGTTGAAGCCATGAGCTGGGATAATAGTAAGAGTAGGAAGTAGCATGTGGAGAGAAGACATCTAAAGGTTGATCCTTGGGGAGCACAGCTCAAAACGTTGGGAGGAAGTAGAGGAGCTAATGAAGAAGATGGGAGTGGAGGGGGGGTGACAGCAGTGAGAACCAGAATAGAAATAAACTCAAGGAAGAGAATCAACTGGACATTTTCACCACCCCTGTCTCAATTCTTTGGGGGAACCCCTGGGGTATGTTCTGCTTTATGAGGCACCTGGTGTGTCTGAGGCAAATAGGAGGTCAGCATTCCCGTGTTCTGTCATTGTTCTAAACTGTAAGGGAATATATGTCTCATTCACAGAAAAGTGAATTAGGGTTTGGTTTAGAAACTTGAAGTTTTCATTTAAAACTCACTTAGGAGGGAAATTCTAAACTGCCGTGACCATCTCTGGCCTAGGCGTATGGAAACAGCTGGTGTGTGCTACTGCCAGACCAAATCTGAGCATCACTGTCGGTCCGCAGGGGTCTAAAACTGTTCCCAGCGAGAACACATGAGGTGCCACTTTCTGACAAAGGCAGGTAGCAGTAGAAGGGCCACCCCTGCGCCCAGAGGGCCAGGCCAGGTGACAGTGTGGTTTGGGAAAAGGGGCAAAGCGTCCTCAGGAACAAGAACCCCTCTGCTACGGCTTTTCCCCCATCCTGCTTAGCCCACCTGAGCCCAGAGGTGCTCGTTGCCCTTGGAAACAAACGCTGTGCAGTTGTTTGCAGATCTGGGCATGCAAATCCTTCAGACATGCACACATCCTGCTCGGCGGAGCATGGGAAGTGCTGCCTGGACCAGCTAACCAGGACCGCCTTCCGCCATGCCTCAGTCTGAAACTGATTGTGTTAGTTCTGCCTGTTTCACTTGAAGCCTGTTCAGAATATCATAATCATCCTGGAAATACATAGGTTTGTTTTTATCTCAATCATTTTGACCTTGAGAGCTTCATGGTATATATGTGAGCACACCCTGAGTTCTCAGGTGAAGGGTGATTGAAAGGGGTGGGTATGCACTGGGGAGCAGAGTCCCAGCCTGGGGTTCAAACCCCAGCTCTGCCGCTTGCTTACTTATGTGACCTTGGTTAAGTTACTTGACCTCACTCTGCCTCCTTTTCTCATCAATAAAATGGGTTAGTAGTAGCATCTAGTATCATACATTTGTTACAAAAATATAATGCTATAATAATTCATATAAAGACCTTTTAAGAGTATCTGTCATGCACTAAGTATTCAACTAGAAGTTTATTACTATTATTATAAACTTAGTTACACCCTAGATGTGCCTCTGAGTGCTTTAAAAAGACTATTTGCTTAACTTCTCCTCTCCCCTACCCCACCACACACACACTTCTTCCTAGATATTTTCATTCTATAGTTAAAGATTTTGGTAATATTAAATATATAGCCAAGAGACCCTGGAATGCCTTAATCCCATTCTAGATCCCAGCCACTGCTTCCTTTGAGATGCCTGAGGGAAATGTCGTACAGGAATGAACAGTGAGAAAGGAATGCACAGGAGCACTTCATCTTTACCAGGACTTGGGCCAGTACCCTCATGGAGAAAATTTGGATGAGCTTGGCCATTTCTCTAAGTTAGTTAAACAGGACCCTTCGGCACATCTGCCAGTTTCCCGAGGCATATGACCAGGGAGAAACACAAACACAGGTGGATAAATTTGTTCCCAATGCCTCATGCTCTGTAGCCTCACCAGAGGGAAATTGATGCCTCAGGTCAGCTTCTTAGTCTAGTCCCTGGTAAGAAAGAGACAAAGCTAATCACTGGCTGGTCCAGTGCCTTCCATCTGGGAGTGAGTGGGTTCTAGCCCTTTCTGCTTGAGTGACACGGAAAGGAGAGAGCCCCACTTTGCAAGCCTGTTGATGCACACTCATTCCACTCACTGGAGAAGAGTCTGGTCAGTAACCCGCCGGCCCTCCACCTCCTCTGGTGGCTTGACTTCCCACCTACTCCCCGAGGTGCCTGTAGAAGGGAGAGGGCTCAGTGGTGTTCCCCCATCCTCAGCCACTTTTCTTAATCTTTGGGGATTTTAATCCTCATGTTTTCAAGAATGGTAATTGAGCCAATTCTGGATAAAAGAAAGAAAGGACACAAGGTAAATTGGAAAATGAATTTCCTAAACTACCTCCCTTTCTTTAACAACTCTTCAAGTCCTTAAAAAAAAAATGGTTGCTCAGAAAGACTACAGTGAAATTGTAAAGTTTTGAGACTGTTCTGATCCCAAGAGGAATATGATTTTTAAATAACTGAAGTGAAGAGGCTTATGTTACAGAACAGGTCTCCTTCACACGTGCCGGTATGACTTGGGGGAGGGGATGAGCAGCAAGCAGCCTGTTCTGGACTCCCCAGGGAGAGATGCAGTGCAGGAGGGTTAAGTACCCTGATCCCGGGAAAGCTGGAGGGGGTGAAAACAGGGAAATAAAGGCAGGACAGGGAGATCTCACTGGGAAGTACCTAAATGTGTATGGGTACTAATTCAACCCCTTGGTAAGCAACTGGCTGCCCCATATCTGATCTTTTGCTTCTTTGATCAAAAACAAAATAAATACAAAAAACAAACCCATACCTTTCAGGTGGCAGTTGTTTCTGAAAAGGAAGGAAAAAGTGGAGAGATTAGGAATGACATAAGTTTCTTGACTTCTCAGAGCATGGTAGAGAAAACACGTCTCCTCCCTGAACATCTACACCATTGCTCTTTGATTACTTTCTCATGGCGGCTGCTTCCCCTGCCATGCGGCTCCAGCTCTGGGTACTCTTTCTAAAGAAACCTGCATGTGAACATACTGGGAAGCATGTTCATTCAGCACCCAGGAAAGCAGTGGGCCTTATCTCTGCTGCCCAAGGGCTCCGTCTGTGAGCCCTCTCAGGAGGTGAAGGGACGGTCTCAGAATGCTGGTGCCCTCCTTCATTTTGGAAGATACTCAATCACAAATACCCAGATGGCACTGCAGTGTAGGCTCCAGGTCTCAGTTATAAGTAAAAGTGGCTGAGAGTCTGCTCGGTGAGCTGAGCATGAGTGGCAGCTTGAAGACAGGGGTGTGCTTCACTGTTTGCTTGATGACTAATCTTGGATCTTCTACTAATGTCTTTCCCCATGATCTTTTCAGGGGAGTACAGTGTGTGTGTGTGTGTGTGTGTGTGTAGAGAGAGAGTGCATGTGTGCTATACATGATAATGTATATAATAAGACACTATGCTTTAGGCTTAAAGAAAGTGTATATTACTTCCATAGTTTCTGAGCCTGACTTATATCAAAAGCAGCTCTCTGAAGGAAATATATTTTCTCAAAAATTAATTTAAGGTCCTGTGGCTATTTTTCCTCTGACCTGAGCGCAACTCTCACTGTAAGGAAGAATCTAGACAGATTTTGCCCCCACAGGAGATCCGTTTGTCCGCATTGTCATCACCAGTATAACACCATCTGTCCATTAAGAGTGCTTACAATATGTCAAGTGCTTGATATGCTTTATTTTCTAATCCTTACCACCTGCAAGGTGGCTGTTCTATCCCACTTTGCTGAGGAGGAAACAGGCACAGAGAGGCTAAGAAACTAGTCTAAGTAACAACGCTAGTAGATAGAAGATCCAAAATTCCAGTCTAGGCAGGTGTGGGTCAGGGCTCTGCACGCTGCACCATGTTCGCTTCCTATAACTGCACAATCAGCTTGAGCAGTTTCACAGATTATTTTACCATAATAGAACACAAAGGCTTTATGAGAAGCCCTTTCAGTCTGAGCGTGATGGCCTGGAAACACGATTTACCCCCTGCTCTGGTCTACACTGTATCATGAAACAGACTGCCCGAAGACCACTTGAAGAGAGGAAGTTCGCTTTAACTGCCAAGAAGAACTGGCTTATACCAAACTTGGCTGCATGGTAAATTATATTCTAAGGAGCTTCTAAAATTCGCTTATCCATAAGGTTAATAGAATGAATGAATGAATGAATGAATGAATGAATGAATGAATAAATAACAGAAAGAAGTAACATTCCAGGACTATGAAACACTTTTATTAGGCCTGTGATTCCTATAATGCCGATGGTCCTCTGGATTGTTGAATAGAGAAAAGTAATACAAATAGGGATTTTTTTTCCAGTTTTATTGAGTTATAATTGACATAAAACACTATATTAATTTAAGATATACAACATAATGAATTTGATATATTTATACATTGCAAAATAATTACTACAATAAGTTTAGTTAACATAATCACCTCACATAGTTACAAATTTAAAGTTCTTGCTATGAAAGCTTTTAAGGTATACTGTCTTAGCAACTTTTTTTTCTTTTTTTTGTCTTAGCAACTTTTAAATATGCAGGACAATGCTGTTAACTATAGTCACCAGGCCCTGCATTAGACCCCCCCCAGGGCTTACTCATAACTGGAAGTTTGTACCTTTTGACCACCTTTACCCAATCCTTCAAGTCCTCCCCACTGTCCCTCCCATCCCTGGCAACTACCACTCTGCTCTCTGTTTCTGTGAGTTCCTTTTATTGTTAGATTCCACATACAAGTGAAATCATAGAGTATTTGTCTTTCTATGACTTACTTTACTTAGCATAACACCTTCAAGGTCCATCCATATAGTCACAGACAGCAGGATTCCTTTTTATAGCTGAATAGTATTTGTGTGTGTGTGTGTGTGTGTGTGTGTGTGTGTGTGTGTGTACACCACCAGATAAGAGATTTTTGTGGGCTTTTTCATGTTCAGTATTTTAAGATATTATCATTGAAAATGATTTTTGTTTGCTATCAGCTAAATCAAATATATAAACTTAGATCATAAGATGGCTTCTAGTATTTCTTTTGTTCTTTTTTAAAAAAATTTTAATGTTTTATTTCTGAGAGAGAGAGCATGAGCAGGGGAGGGTCAGAGAGAGAGGGAGACACAGAATCTGAAGCAGGCTCCAGGCTCTGAGCTACCTGTCAGCGCAGAACCCGACACAGGGCTCAAACCCACGAACTGTGAGAACATGACCTGAGCCAAAGTCGGACGCTTAACTGACTGAGCCACCCAGGCGCCCCATAGTATTTCTTTTGTTCTTAAATCCTCTGTTAGTAATGCATAAAAGCCAACAACTCAAAATGTGTTCTTAAAAAAAGGTTTGTTGGAGCACCTGGGTGGCTCAGTCAGTTGAGCATCAGACTCTTGATTTCAGCTCAAGTCATGATCCCAGGGTTGTGGGATTGAGCCCCATGTCAGGCTCTGCACTGAGCATGAAGCCTGCTTAAGATTCTCTCTCTCTCTCTCTCTCTCTCTCTCTCTCCCACCACCCCCCTTGGCCCTTCCCCTGCTCACCCTCTCTCTTGCTCTTTCTCTAAAATAAAAAATAAAAATAAATAAATATATATAAAATAAAAATAAACAAATTTTTTTTTAAAAAAATGTTTGTTGACTCCTTCAGACAGAATCCATAGTTTCCTACTTTGGACTCCAACAGTACCCCATACCTCTCTCTGCCTGTTGTGTTTAAGGGCCAGCATGTACATGCCCGTGTTCTTCCCTAGTCTGGCAGCTTCTCCAGAAGTGGGATTACTCACTTGTGAATCTCAGCCACTTAGCCAATGGCAGATGGGAAATAGGGTTAAAGTCATTTTTGGTGAGACTGCTTTGAATCTGTTAGTTTCAGCAGCAAAAAGTGAGAGAAAAAAACCACCCACATGAGAAAAGACAAATGTGGCTTCTTGATGGTAGCAAACTGCAACAATTTGCAGGGACATAGCTCCTTAGGGGCATGCCGAAATGTTTAAGGAAAATACGTCTGTAAGCACAGACACTCTAGTAACCATAATTCCACCTTACTGCAGAACACACGGAAGAAAAGCAAAAACCACAGTGCTGAGAAGTCAAAATGTACAAAAACTGGGAGAATTAAATTTTGCATTTAATAGAGAAACAGATGACTTAACATGACAGCAGTTTGGAAACATGGAATAATTTCCATTCAGTAATGTGTACTTTTTATCAACGCTCATGCATATCAAAGCTAGTGCCAGGGAAGAATAAAGCTACATGAAATAATTTATCTTCTTATAAACCTTTGAATTCAAACATCCTGCTGATAACCTGAGATTCTTAGTTAATAGTTCCAGCCATGTCCCAACACTTACAACACCCGTGACATGCAGAGCCCCAGAACTACATAGACTTCGAGAAGGCTGTATGTGAAGGTGGTTGGGTTTGCTCTTGCCCTCGATTGTCAGTTTTCATGGCCAGTTGAAGACTGCCCAGTCTTTCGGTTTTGTGTCTTCATAACATGGGTCAGTTCACTGTTAATTGTAAATAGTAGCAAAGGGTACAGATTAGGAATGTTGTCTCTGGATTTATACCCCAGCTTTACAACCCCCTAATTGTTTGAACTTAAACAACTTAATCTCACTATGCCTCAGTTTCCTTTTCTATAAAATGAGGATGAAATACCTTCCTCAGTATTGTTGTAAGGATTCAGTGAGTACAGAGCTTAGCATGTTTTTCTCCATTTTTAGCAGCTCATTATTATATGTTGTGATGGTTATTTGTTTTGATACATCAATATTATACTAGTACACATTCTTAACTACCATGCTTTGGTGTCTAGTTCTTTCTTTCTTTCTGCTTCACCTGACTCCCCCCACCCCCACTAGTACCTCCACACACCCCATACTTTTTCTGTTTCCTGTTTAGGGTTACAGATGCAGGGTCTTCTGTCCAGATCTATTGCCTGTGACTTATAATCTATAGGGACAGAAAGTATCTGGAGCCAGTGTATGTAAAGGCATTAGACTAACCACATGTTTTACTTGTAAGCCAAGATTTTCATAGAAGGCCACCCTTCAGTGAATATAGCCTAAAGAAGAACTTTAAAAAACCCCAAACAAAAAGACCTTACCCCACCATTACTTAGAGATTTAATGAAATACAGCCCACTCTAAATGGTTACTGGTCAGGGAGGATTGAGAAATAAAATTAGATGAACCTGTGGAAAATCTGGAATCCTCGCTGGTGATGCTGTCGTTACACTTTGTGTTAAGGTTCCTAGAACATGCCTTGGGTAGCTTAACTACGTGGACATGACTTGTCTCTGGACGCCCTGAAGTAGGTATAAGGCCTTTGTAACCCATGTGTGTTATTCCTGCTCAACTGTCCACACCTTCATTCATGAGGGAAGGGATGGTGTTTCCCAGCTCATGAAGCTGGACTTCTCAGTGGAGACATTTCAAGTTGTAATTCCCTCACTGAAAAGCAAGTGCTAAGCTCTCCATAGAAATAGTCTTTGAAATCTGAGGCAGAAAGCAGCAGCAGGTGCACACAGTGATGAGCCCTCCTTGTCAGAGACCCCTGGGGAGCTCTTTCTGTCTTGCTCTCCCTCTAGTTTGTCTTTCTGTGGTAGGGCTTTTCACAAGACTTCTTCAGCTTGGGCTGGTGTGAGGGCTCCCAGAGTACCTTTCTTGGCATTCAGAAATCTTCAGGCAAGAGAGTGCTCTGGGGTAGAGGAACACACATGACCGACACAGGCCCAAGTCAGTACTTCGAGATTTCTCAGCAGTTTCATACTCTGAGGCAGTGCTGAACCACTGGGCATGATGACTGTTCTGTAGACTACTTCCTGGATATAATTTAAAAGATTCTTGCGGGTAAGGATAGGTTATGCTTTAGAGAGAACCTAAAGTTATTAGCCCTATTGGTAGGTAATTAATGTCTGCAGGCAGGGTGCTGCTGGCTAGAATCATCACCCTCTGCTGATGGGGTTGCAGTATGGCAGAGCTGTAGAGAGACTGCTTCCCAGGGGAAAGAACCAGGCAGCTGCCAGATTCCCTGTTCTCCAGCAACAGAAAGGACTTCATATGCCGCTAGGAGCCGCGACAAAATGAAGTTTGGTTTTAGAGGCTTTGGAGTACCCAGAAATGGATGTAGTAGGCAAAACACAGGAGAACAGGAAGAAGTGAGCAGCCTGTGAGCCACAGATCCTCTGCAGCTTTCAAAACTAAAACCTCAGGTGACACCCAGAAAAATCTCTATGAAGTAATTCAGAGTTAAGTCTGCAACTCAAAGTTTAGTTGTTAGTAACTGACTCTCTGGAGTACTGTCTGCATACTTTCCTCTTTAAAGTATTGTTTTAACTGTTCCTTTAAATATTGGTTAAGTCATAAGGTTATTGTAATAAAGACTGGTGTCTTTATCAGAGGAGTCTCCCTTGCCCACATTCAGATAATGGGTTTAATGACTATCAGAGCAAAATCACCTAGTGGGCAATAACACACGTGTCCCCCATCGTCTTCCCAACACACCTTGACTGCTCCCATCTCTCTTTGCCATTGTAGCCAGAGTACGTGACCTACAGTGCAGACGTGATCATGTCACTTCATTGTGTGAAGTTTTTTGTTAGCTCCTGTGAACTTCAGGTTCCCCCCACTCACTATCCAAAAGTAGAGCATTCCTATAAAACCTTTCAGAAGCTGAAATGGTGTAAAGCAAAGAAGTAATTACCTTATTTTATATGGAAAATTTTTTGAGTGTTCCCAGACCCAAAAATTAACCTCGCTTAGGCTTTTCAGATACTTTAGGACACATCTTGCTAGTGGATGCCCAAAATAAGTCCAGGTAAAGCCCACATGCTTGCAGACACAGTTCAAAGCTATAGTGGCTTGATGTGAAATGTAGTTCCGGGGGAAGGAGCTTGGTGGAGCCACTCTCCTTCTTCCAGGTGCGTGCTGCCTCTGGACCTGCCCACTGCCAAACACACACTGAACACAATTTCCACTTTTAGAATTATTCATAAAGATGAAAATCCTCTTTGGATGTCTTTCAGTTAATGAAAACAGGTACTAATATAGGTGTTTCATAAAAGCAAAGTGGCATAACATGAACTTTGGAAAAGCAGGAGACACCTGTATGTGCATATATACGTATGTACCTATACACATATACACATTCATGTATCTACATACATACACATGTTGGTGCGTGTGCATGCGTGTATGTGTGTGTGTGTGTGTGTGTGTGTGTGTGTGTGTGTGTATCATGGGCAAGTACAGATCAGTATCCTGTAAGGGTCTTAGTAATGTCTTAAAGGAGGCTTTGTCTCCATGCAGCTGCTTGCTGGCACCTGAAGCATGATTAGATCACCTGCCCACTGAATCTGCATACTCTTCTACTGTGTGGAGCCTGTTCATAGAAATTTTACAGACCCTCTCAGGATTCTGGTCATTTTCATCTGCTTCATTGCGAAGCTTGAGTCTCTCTGAATCCCTTTTCGATGCATTCAACAAACATATCCTTATGCCTACCATGTGGCTGCATGAAAACTGTGAAGTGTGTATGAATGGTCACTAGCCCCTCAGTGATTATGTCTCAGTAACTCTTCCTTGTCCTCCGCAGCCATCTCTCCCATGTCCATCCCACCCTCGATATACACAACTTTGCTGGCACATCCTTTTAGTGAATCATGAGGGATCTGTCACTAAGACTCTCCCTCTGTGGGCATGGGTTTCTTTCCATCAGATGCCTCTTGATTCACTCTCATAAACCATCAAGGTCACTTCCTTAAGAGAGCCATGGTCTGGAGGGAGACTTGAGGCTGTCTTATAGGGCCAGGTACAGGGTCTGTCACCAAAGCCTTGCAGGTTGATGGTATCATGTTTCTGTTGGCAGAGGAAAGTGTTTTCTAATAAAATGTTTTTGTCTTGTGTTTTAGCTTACGTTTTACTATGGTACTATAGATGCTTGGTGTCCAAAGAAATACTATGAAGACATAAAGAGAGATTTTCCAGAAGGAGATATTCGACTGTGCGAGAAAAATTTACGTCATGCTTTTATCCTCCATTCTTCTGGAGAAATGGCTGACATGATAGCTGACTGGCTAAAGGATGATCTGTCCAAAATATAAGTCCTGACACGTGGAAGCATCACTGACCGCTAGTACATAGGAGTGGTAGGTGTGCTGTCTCTTAGTAGTGTACTTAGTAGGTAAGTGTCCAGTGTTAATGTTTGATGCTAGAAGACTTGGCTTGATGTCAGCTCCACACTAGCTCCCCATACTACAGGCTGACATAAGCACAATTGATGAAATATGCCATAGATTTAACAGAATCATTTTCCAAGACTCAGGGAACACAGTGGTCAGTGATGTAAACAAGACCTCTTCTGTTTGCACGGGATACCCATTTGGCACTGGGCAGTTTATTCTAGTGGGCAGGATCCTTGCAGACAAAAGGAGGTCTAAATTTCGTTGGTTTTAATTGAGTTACCTTGTAGAATAGGCTCTCCTAGAGGAAATTATGAAAATATAAAAGAGATCAGTGAATGCTAAGTCAGATATGTAAGTGTATATGATTATGAGGACACACATTCCAGTAGCAGAAAGTGATAACTGGGGGGTCTTGGCAGTGGACCTGGGTCTCCCTTAAGCACAGAAGCTAAAGATCAGCTCAGACTAACCTTGTACGGGTCTGTCTGAGGTCATCAGAATCCAACTGGATGCCAGGCAGCCTGCAGGAGCTCCCACACACACCCCAACCCCCAGCTCCTACCCATTACTACCTTGCATCGTGTCACAGGCCCCACAGCAGGGCCAACATCAGGGGACGTACTGCTTGTCTCTATCTCTAAAAAGCTTCCCTGCGGAGGGAGACTTCCTGATCTTCCTGCATTGCACAGAGGATAAAGTTCACCAGACATTCCGCTGTTGAAGGAACCCAGTAAGAGCTGTTGAAGGATCCTGACTGTTCCTCCTGCCACAAGACAACCAGCAAGCTCTGGGCCAAGTCTGCCAGGTTGTGAGCTCGCTGCAGGCCCCTCTTCTGAAGGGCCCGGATGGGGAGGCCCTGGGTTGTCCCAAAGCTGGTCTATCCCTGCCTCGTGGACTTGCCTTTTCTGCGATTTTTTTCTAATAAAACTACACTGAGGGCCAGCCATGAGCTAAATACTGTGCTAGGCATTGAGGATAGAGTTCTTAGCCATGCCATGATTCTTTTCTTCTTCTGAAAATCATCTAGTAAGTAATTTTTGAGAGGGCATCTTTCAGTTGCTGAATAGAGAATGACCATAAATGAGTTCTACATTTCTGCCTTGGCTTTGTGAGTTGGAAAGAAACTGTTTTACTAATGCACCAAAACAAGCCATTCAATTATGTGAATTCACCTTCTCTGGATGCCTTGAGGACCAGTAGAGAAGAAGCTTGCTCTCCTGCCTATAGTAGGCTCACGATATTTCTGTCTTCCCTAAAATGACCCAATCCTGGGATCCTAGGAACCAGTAAATCCCACTGACAGCAGTAATAGTTGACAGTTGATCAAAAACATTCAGTTTTCTCCTAGAGGGACCCTCATGGCGTTATCATTCCTAAAGAACGATAGAATGCTGTCCTTCCTTTCAAAGCCTAAAGCCCCCTGATGAAAGCTCTGGCTCTGATATGCTGCCAACCCAGTGGTGAGGGGTGAACGAGTTACTGTCCCTTGGCACAGCTTCTGCATTGGAGCAAATGACTTCTCAGAGGGGAAGAGCCAAGCCCCAGGCAAGGAGTGCTCCTGGCCCTGGAGATAAACCAGGAGACACACAGGCCACTGGCACAGGGCTACACATGAAATCCTGATTGGCGGCTGTGTGAGTGGGCCTTCCAGAAATCTGGTGTTAGAAGCTCAGATTCACAGCTCTGAAGTGCCTTGCACATAGGAGATGCTCATAGTGCTAACTTGAAGCCCTTGACCAAGTCCTGGGTGAATCACACCTATTCAGAAAATAACATCCCCAGCTGTTCTTTCAACATTAGTTTGTATTACTCCGTCCACATGTATGGCATTATGTCTTACTGCAGTTTTTCAGAGCTTTAAAAAAATGATAAAAAATAGAAGAAGATACTGGCGTGTTTTCTGTTTATCATCTAATCACCAAATGAATTTTCAAAATAAATGTTTTACCAGCACTTCGGACTGCCTGGTCTGACCTCTGTGTGGGGGACAGGGGGCAGAGGGTGCATGGTACAGCCTGAACAGTCCTCCTGAGTTAGACTTGGACCCAAGTCTCTCTGTTGAATTTTCTCAATACTCCCTTTAGAGAAGGAAGAATCTAATTTCAGGAGATTGAAGTTCATTTTATTTCCTTAGGAAGCAAACACAGTACTTCATGTTTCCATGCATGTGTGTGACGTGGTAAGGTATGCAGGGACTCTGGAGGCTTCATCATCTGTGTGATTTTTAGACAACTTTCTCTAATTTCTCCATACATCAATGTCCTCACTTATAGGATTAAAAATAATGTGTACCTCATTGTTGGAAAAATTAAATGGGATGGTAAAATTAAAGCATTTAGCACAATTCTTGACCAAGAGGATCTTCTTAATAAAGATTGGCTATAGTAATAATTATTATTATTAAACATCATTGTCATAAATAAACAAAAGACAAAATTGCTAAGCAGTAGATGAAATCCATTTTCCAGAAGCATTTCAGCCACATGAATGGTCCCTGTCAAAGATTTCACTTCAGGGATGCCTGGATGACTCAGTCCGTTAAGTACCTGACTTCAGCTCAGATCATGATCATGCGTTCATGGGTTCCAGCTCCGCGTCAGGCTCTGTGCTGACAGCTCCGAGCCTGGAACCTGCTTCAGATTCTGCGTCTCCTTCTCTCTCTGCCTCTCCCCCACTCACATTCTGTGTGTGTGTCTTTCTCTCTTCTCTCAAAAATAAACAGTAAAAAAAAAAAAAAAAAAAAAAAAGATATTGCTTTATATGGGTTTATCTAATGCTGAGTGAAAAGTCTACACTGGAGTCATGACCAGTGCCCATGGTCAGGCTGTGCTGGGCCAGGGGACAGAGAGAATCTTCAGAGGGAGCTCCTGGGGCTCTCATATTCAAGGTGGCCAGGGACCTCTCACTACCCACTTCTCCACCCAACCCTTGGAGAGCCAGGGGCCTCTGAACACTTGATTTTTTTTCTTCACTCTACATCATATTAAAATTAATTCCATATTAAAGGAGACTAAAAAGACATGGTAACTTAGTGCAGTGCTTCGTTCGGGATTAGATACTTTCTTATACAAAACATTGTTGGGAAGTTTGCACAACTTGACTGGGATCTACAGATGAACTGGGAGTAAGAGATCTGTGTTCATTTTCTAGAGAGTAAGGTTCTTTGGGGCGCATGCGTGGCTCAGTCGGTTAAGCATCCAACTCTTGGTTTTGGCTCTGGTCATGATCTCACATTTTGTGAGTTCGAGCCCTGCATCGGGCTCTGCACTGATGGGATTTTAGATTTGAGTAGGTTTTTGTTTGTTTTTGATGGGGTTAATTGAGGTCATGCATATAGCATCTAGCACCCTGTCTGGCTTATGGTAGATGCTCTGCAAAGTGGTACCTAAGAGAAAAGGCTAGCAAACTTGTGCTTCTTTTACTGTGTCTTCTCTTTGGTGCAGCGAAGGACCCGGTGACATCTCAGCTTCTTCATTGTTTCACCCAGCCTGCAACTGGATTCTTGCAGTCTTAGCATTTTCGGTTCATACTGGGAGGGGGAGAGGGGAGCAGTTGCCTGCCCTTCCCGCCCCCCCCCCACGCTAATCTTTCTGGCCCTGGGCCACACAGTCCTCCCACACAGAGCACAGGATGCAGGATGCTCCAACAGCACCTTGAGGACCTTACGGTAAATTTAGAAAAGATGCAGGAAGCAAAACATTCCTTAATGTGAGACATCATCTTTGTTCCTGGCCTTCTCTTGCAGGAGAAAAGAGGGCATACTTGGGCCACTCTGTCCCATGGGAGGTGGGGTATAAAGAGAGGTCAGTAGGGGCACCTGAGTGACTCAGCTAAACATCTGACTTTGGCTCAGGTCATGATTTGTGGGTTCAAGCCCCACGTCAGGCTCTGTGCTGACAGTTCAGAGCCTGGAGCCTGCTTTGAATTCTGTGTCTCCCTCTCTCTGCCCCTCCCGTGCTCATGCTGTGTCTCTCTTTGTCTCTCTCCTTCAGACATAAAGTAAAGATTAAAAAATTTTTAGGAGGGGGCGCCTGGGTGGCTCGGTCGGTTAAGCGTCCGACTTTCGCTTAGGTCATGATCTCGCGGTTTGTGGGTTCGAGCCCCGCGTCAGGCTCTGTGCTGACTGCCAGCTCAGAACCTGGAGCCTGTTTCAGTCTGTGACACCCTCTCTCTCTGACCCTCCNTTTTTTTACAAATAGTTTATTGTCAAATTAGTTTCTACATAACACTCAGTGCTTATCCCCAAAGTGCCCTCCTCCATGCCCATCCCCCCCTCCCCCCCACATCCATCAGTCCTCAGTTTTTGTCAGCATTCAAGAGTCTCTCATGGTTTGCCGGGCTCTGTGCTGACTGCCAGCTCAGAACCTGGAGCCTGTTTCAGTCTGTGACACCCTCTCTCTCTGACCCTCCCCTGCTCACGCTGTCGCTCACGCTGTCTCTCTCTCTCTCTCTCCTAGAAATAAATAAAAATATTAAAAAAAAAAAATTTTTTAGGAGGCGCCTGGGTGGCTCAGTCGGTTAAACATCCGACTTCGGCTCAGGTCATGATCTCACAGTCCATGAGTTCGAGCCCTGCATCAGGCTCTGTGCTGACAGCTCAGAGCCTGGAGCCTTCTTCAGATTGTGTCTCCCTCTCTTTCCGCCCCTCCCCTGTTCATACTCTGTCTCTTTGTCTCTCAAAAGTAAACATTAAACAAATATTTTTAAAATTTTGTTTTTTAAATAAATAAACAGGAGTCGGTGGCTGGAACTAAGTGTGCTCTGTGAACACATCTGTCTCTGAGGTCTTAAGGCTGAAGCTCTCTGGCAGGAGTCCATTTCCAAAGGAACTGAGATTCCTGCTTGTTGAGCCCAATAGAGATGTAGGTGAGCGACGGCTCTGGGCCATGTGGGGAGCCGCTGTGGGATATGGGTCTGGCCTCTCCCGCCAGACTGAATGCCCTGGGCTGCCGTAGTTCTGTGAGGAGGAAACCGCCAGAGGGAGAGAAGAGGAGGCTGCTCCTAGTGCCAGAAGGACAAGTGGGAGAGAGGAGAGAGCCCGCAGAAAGAAGCCACCACCCTCCCTTCACAGTGTCTCATGTGGGCCTCGCAGTCCCATGAGGTTATGGCCATACTCACTAAGGATCACCACAGAGGTGAGAGGTAAGTGACTGGCTCAAGATCTCACAGCTGAGAGGCAGCAGGAATTCAAAGGCAGCCGCTCCTCCAGAGCCAAGATTCCTCCCCTTCCCATGGCACCATGCTGCCTCCTGGAGGCACCAGTAAGCAGCCCAACGAGAGTGCAGGGCTGGACACGGGAGTGGAGGGAAGGGCCAATGAGGGCCAGGCTGGCCGGTCACGGGAAGAGCAGCTGTCTGGCAGCAATGGAGTAGTTCGAGAAGAATGAAAGAGCAGAGTGTCTTGCAGGGAGTGGAGGTGGGGGGTGCATAGGGTAGTAGATTGCAAGGAGTCACAGCAGAGGCTGCTGTCCCCTGTTCTGACCCCTGTTCTCTGCCACAGCTGCTTTGGCCCTCCGGGCGCTGGTGTCTCAGACCGCACCTGCGCCCTGAGAACTGTGGAGTCACCTGCTCCAGCTCTGAGAACGCCCATGTCTCTACTGCCCACCCCCAGACTCGGCCCCCAACACCAACTACTCCTGTCTCCCAGTGTAGACCCTTCCTCCCCCCACAGGGAGGGAGCCGTCATGGTTCCCTGGCCAGGTCTCTACTGGACTACTTACCAGCTATTCCCAGAATTCTACTTTCCCAGTATGCTCCTCCCACCCTACTGCCAAGCTCCTTCCTGGCCTTAAAAGGAAAGTTCAAGAACCATGGGACTTGTGTCTTCCTCATCTCTGTGTTCTCGGGGCTTATAGAATAGGACCTGCCACACAGAATATTCAGTAAGTTTTACCTAAATTAATAAAAGTTTCTACCATGCCTGAGAGTCAAGCTCTCAAGAAACACAATCCTCTCAGTTGGTCAGACTCTCAGGGAGTCACATCACAGGGACTCTTCATTCCTCACAACTGAATGTGTAAATGGAAATGTAAAGTGGACCAGCTCTTTTATTCCTTTAGCCTTTCCTCAGCTGAGCTGTGCACAACTGGGATGGACAGACTCGAGGACATTGACTGTTGGCCTTCTGGCTCTGGCGACTGCAGAAAGCGAGGCCCCCACATTTCATGGCCATTCTGCCCCCCTCCCCCCCAGATGCAACTGTTATTTCCATTCTTCTATGGTTGGAAATCCTCTGGAGTTTGGATATTAGCAACTACCAAATATGCGGTTATTATTTGCTGAGCGCGAGCCCCGTGCAGCACCCCTGAGCGGGAATTACAGCAACAATACACAGGACTATGCTCCAGGACAGCAAAGCGTTTTCATTTTGTGGTGCATTCCTCAGACATTCTGGCAAAGGGACCTGTGCTGACCTCCCTACATTGGGACAGACTTCCTCGCTGGGTTAAGTCTATGGGAAAATTCCTCTTCCCTGGGATGGGAATGTGACCCTGTGACTGGGCGTCCATTACAGCCAGGGGGTGCGGGTGCACCTGCGGGGCCTCCCTCCTCACAGGGGGACTGCGATCCCGCCTCTGCAAATCCACCCTGCTCAGGCCCCGCACCGCAGCTGGGCTCCCTCCTAATGACCACTGCCGAAGGGCCGTGCACCTGCATGCTATTAGGACTGGCAGACACCCACAGCCTCGCAGGCGGTGGCTGCACACTGGTGACACGTTGCAACGGATGAGCTCCTCCCCAGATCACTGTTCCTTCTGTAGAGAAGAGTGTGGGATCCCCGGGGGATACAGGGGCACGACGCATCCACAACTGCTTCAGGCAGCACCACCCTCAGCGTGTGCCTTGGCTGCTGGGCAGTGAGCGAGCACTGGGCACACCAGGGTGCACGGGAGGGAGTGCGGCTGGAAGTCTCCACCTCTTGTTAGCATCAGTCACTGTGGACCTTTCCGGCTTGCTCTCATCAGTGTTTGGGGAACAGGATAAAATGCTAAATGCCACCCCTGACTTTGCTTTCTCCCTGTAACTTACCCCTTCTCTGCTCACCGGGTAATTCCCAACCACCGAAGGCCAGGGTAAGCCAAGTGGAGACAGAAATAGGAAAATGAAGAACTGGCCAAGGATTGTTACAAACACTGCATGATGAGACTACACTTTCCAACGGCAGAGTCACAAGTCTTATACTTTCACATACCTACCAAATGAGTTAGCTGAAAGGTGAATATAATTCTCTTCCTAAGAAAAAGACTCTTTCATGTAGTAGTATTGAAATTAAGAAGCAAAAGGGGAGCAGACTTTCTTGAGCTACCTTTCACCAGAGAGAGACCAGCATGACCGTAGGGACTAACATTAACACGTTGCAGGAACAGCCAATTACAGCAGACGTGTGCTGCCATTGCTCTGCAAAAAGCTGGGTCCCACTGGCCATATCCATATCCCAGAGGAGGTCATTCTGGTAACAAGTCATTAGTAAGGGCAAGTCCCTGTCACTTTCCCACAACTGCTGCTCTGTCACTAATCCTCTCCCAGAAATACTTAGGGAACAGATGAAATCACATTCTCCTTCCTCTGTTGTAGAAAAAGTTGTCAGGGCGGGACAGCTGTAGAATGCTGTGTGGCTGCTGCTCTCCTGCCTGGTCCGGGACAGGTACTGAAGGATCCAAGGTGGTGCCGCTGAGTACAGATCTTTGTGCTTGTCTGACAGTACTGAGCCGAAGTGGCCCATCCAATTGCTGTAGGACTTCACTGGTGTCCCTAAAATGTAATTGGCCTTGCAGAGCAAGCTGCTACTATTGGGTGTTCTGCCTCTGGATTTCTGAGACTCTGCAGTGCCACTTCCAGAATGGGAGTGCTCAGGCTTTCTGACGTGAGACAGATCCCACAGCAGCCTGGCCTATATAGAGCAAAACCTTTCACCCAGACTGTGTTTGCAATGATGACGCGCTCACTTGTCACAAATGGCAATGTTCTGGGGTGCCTGGGTGGCTCAGGCAGTTAAGTGTCCGACTTCAGATCAGGTCATGATCTCACAGTTCATGGGTTTGAGCCCCGTGTCGGGCTCTGTGTTGACAAGCCTGGAGCCTGTTTTGGATTCTGTGTCCCCCCCCCCCTCTGCTCCTCCCCCACTCACTCTCTCTCAAAAATAAATAAAACATATAAATAAATAAATATGGCAGTGTTCGTTTTCCAAAGGGAAAATGTCATCCACTGCATTTTGGCCTCTTTGTCCCTGAACCCAAGCTCGGATACCTCCCCATGCAGTGGCTTCATGCGGTGCAGGGCTATGCAGTGTCCTGCAGTCGCACCAGTCACAGAGCCCCAGGGAGCAGCAGCCGCATGCTGACGCCCCCATCTGCATGCACATGACAGCCTGAGGTGTGTCAAGGGGGAACGGTCCGCATAAAGACAGACCCGGAGATCCCACACAGCCCTGTTTCCACACAGTCGTCCTAAGGCCTAACAGGTTGGCTTCTGTTCTTAGTGTGAAGAGGTAGGCGCCAACCATGAGAGAAGGGCTGAATAAGAAGACAAAAAACTGTTCTCTAAAGACCAGCCAGGAGCAGGTTTCTCAATAAAATATTTAATCAGCTTATCTGTACAAAATATTAAAATGGTTAATGAAGAGTATACAAGCATGTTTAACAAATATATACTGCTATAGAAATGTCCAGAAAAATAGAGATTGCTGTTTTACAGTTCATTTACATTCCAGTATGTACAATCTATTTAAACTTGAGAATACATATACACAGTGGATTTGTACCTGACCTTGAAGAGCTCCCTGCCCACCGCCCTGGGCATGGGCAGCCTTCACGACATCAGTTCATGCTGCCCCAGCGGCCCGTGGAGCAGCAGAGAGACAGCCCGGTCTCCAGCCTCCAAGCCTCAGAGCTCTGCTCTGGCCAAACCAGAGCTGGAAGACTGCCAGCAAAGGAGAGTTCAACTTGCATTAAATGAGTTTAAAATTCTCACCACTTTTCCTGTTTTACTCCCGAGCCAAGCTGAGAAATAGTGGGTATCACTGC
Source organism: Hyaena hyaena (assembly GCF_003009895.1). Classification (NCBI taxonomy): domain Eukaryota; kingdom Metazoa; phylum Chordata; class Mammalia; order Carnivora; family Hyaenidae; genus Hyaena; species Hyaena hyaena. The sequence goes on along the minus strand of NW_024081504.1, from coordinate 661,476 downwards.
GAAATGAAAGAGACTTCAACCCCCCAAAATAATCAATTTTGGTACGTATTGAGCTGTGATGGCATTACTGTCACTTTGAGTTTTGCCCGTTTCCTTAAAAAATCACAGTATTGGCAGCAGGGTCACGGTGGCTCGCTAAGGAACTGGGGGTCTATCATGCCAGGAGCTGCTGGCCACCTTAATGCAGAGCCTGCTGAAACAGGCATGCTATAAGCTGGTGCAAGAATTCTGCAGAAACCTCTTCATACACACACACATACATATGTATGTGTAGTAAAAGTTTTCCAAACTTTTCAGAATCTCCTATTCTCATGTGCTGAAGGGCAAGTGCAGTCACCATGCTAATCCTTGTAAAAAATCCATTAACTTTTCATTTGGGGCAAAATACTTTCAGCTGAAAGGCGTAAGGTGACTCAGTTATGATTCTTTGTCACAGAAAACATAAAAGCCGTTTGCACTACCGTTAAAAAGTGTAATACAAAAAACAAACAAACGAACAACACAAAAATCCAAAACAACAGCAACGACAAACCAGCAATTATTGTAAGGAAGCTTATGTTCAAGCTGTGATTTATTCAAGGCAGAGAATGCCAGAGAAATTCCGCTTTCCAGAGTCTCTGTTCCTGGCTCGGAACACTTGAGTATCTCCCAGCCAGAAAATACATTCTTGCTTTCTCCCTGAACATGCATCATCATTTTCTAAACAGAATACTGAATGGCTGGCTTTCCTCGGACTCTGACCGGCCCTGACCCGGAAATATAAGTTGCAAGGAAAAATAAGCCCTGCTTGTGGATGCACCCCTTCCTCAAACCAGCCTGCCCAACCTCAAGCCAAGTTATTACTGTCCCGGGCCCCAGGCGAACCTCGGACCCATGTGTCTTTTTCTGCCCTCGGCAGCCTTCGTTCACTCCGACATACACACGCAGACCAGGAAAGGCTTTCCGTGCACCTTGTCAGACTCGCTTTTCAGACTCACTCCGCTGAGAAATCCAGGCTAGGGCTGCCCAGGTGTACGGGGTCTGAGAGAAGCCAGACTCGTCAGGAAGATGAGCAAGTATGTAAAACAGCTACGAACTGTGTGCAGATGCACCAAACCACCATGCCCTTTCCCATCTTGCAGCCCGGGGAGGGCCCTCAGGGGAAGCGCAGCCTGTGTCCCTCCCATCGGTTTGTGGTTGCCTCCAATTCAGCAAGACTCCGATGAATATGCCTTACAGGGAATCTGGTTTTTGTCAGCCACAAGGACACCTCAGCACCAGAGGGTTCAGATGAGGTTCTAGATTCTTGCAGCCAAGTGTCTGAGCAGAGCATCAGCTCAGAACAGGCATCTTGCCGCGCGGTAGGAGGGAGTGTTTGTTGCCACTGCTAGTTGGAGCAGTGCAGAGATGATTTTGCAAAGAAGACAGCCACTGGCCCACGTCCTGCCTGGTCAAATCTCCAGGTACCACTGCACTACCCTCCTGTTTGCCAATCGCTCAAAAGATCGTGAACTAGAAACAGAGAAACAAAGCAGCTGGCCGCATCCCGAGAGGTCTGTACTGCCAGGCTGAAAGGTGCCTGGGACTGGACGACCAGAAGCTTTTCCTTGTTTTTCTAGATAACTTATTTCAGCTTCCTATAACGGACTTAGAAAAAGGGTACAAAGTTTCTGCACCACAGCTTTTATCCCGGACCCTCTCTGGAATGAAGTTTCTAAACTAGCAGAAGGAAGTGCTTCATAGGCCAGCGTGCAAGGCTGTCTGTCCTGCTAACAGACCCACCTGACTACAGAAACCCCCTCTGGAAGTTTCCACACATGCTGCAGCCCTCTTGCCATTGTAGGGGGAGGCACGAGAGAGAAACCAGCCCTTTCTCTTCAGCCCAGACGCGGACGCTGACACCCACAGAAACTGGAGGGGCCCCCAGGATCGCTCCCGGCAGACCTGCACAGGCAGAAGCGAGCGGACCGTCGCCTTCCACTCATGCTGCTGGAGGACGTGCTTGTATTTTTAACAACTCTAAGCACAGCTCAAAATTCAGACCAGTTTTGAGGCGCCTGGGTGGCTCAGTCAGTGAGCATCCAACTTCGGCTCATGATTTCACAGTTCATGGGTTCAAGCCCTGCATTGGGCTCTGTGCTGACAGCCGGGAGCCTGGAGCCTGCTTCGGATTCTGTGTCTCCTTCTCTCTGCCCCTCCCTGCTCACACTCTCTCAAAATAAACATTAAAGAAAAGAAATGCAGACCAGTTTTTTGATGACCTCACACTCTTCGACTCCACCCTCCCTGGGTTGCTCTGTAGAAATTGCTGCTGCCACTGTGAAGCCCCAAGCCGAAGTCTGCTCAGTCGGATGGTCTAGAGCAGTCCCAGGCCAGCTGCAAGTACAGCGCCTATACTGGCAGCTTTGGGGGTAGGCGGGGAGAGGCCGAGCTCTGGGGAAGCTGGGTGTGTGCACATCACGAGCAGAGAGTATCCCCAAACCAATGATCAGAGCCAACTCCCAACCCTCCTGCAGCTACATCCAGGTAGGGGACTCCACAAAAGTGAAGTGTGGCCTTCCTGACAAGAACAGGCATCTCTTGCCTTGAGCTCCATCAAGATTTAACTATTTAACAGATTCAAGTCCAGAAATGGCACAAAAGGAGGAAGAAGCTTGTTCTAGCTGAAATGGCCAGAAGGCTCCAGGCACAAAAGGCAGAGCTGTCTGAAAAATTATAAATAACATCTTTTGCCTCCTCCCTTCTAGTGTTTCTTCGCGGTCAACTCTGCCACCATTATGCAGGCCATAAGAAAAAGAAGTTTTCCTGATGCCTGCCCCCCGGGTCACGCCTCCAGCGAGCTGGACCAGACACAGGCATGGCAGTGAGGAGGAATGGGACACTTCACCCCTACACAGGCTTGCTTGTCTCCTCCAGGGACTCTGGGACAGTCCCAGGTCCCTGTCTGGGCTGCCCACAAGGCCCAGCCTTTCTTTCCTCTGCTGTTCCCACAGACGCACCAGCGGCAGGAGACAGCCTTCCCAGCATCCGGTCCCAGAACAATCTCAGCGAATGCAGCTCTACCCACCCCTGTGTGGGCACAGGTCAACTCCAGCTGGGTTGGCAGTGCTCCTCACCTGCGACACAGGAAAGGTCGTGGGTCTGGGGAGGTGAGCCCTACCCCCAAGATCTTGGCCTCCCCTGCACTTGCCTTGACACAGGGAGAAACCAAAGCCACATCCAGGAAGCACCAACAGCCACCAGAAGTGTAATGGACACACACGGACACACACATGTACACACAGGTGAGAGCTGTCATACTTGTGAGAAACGGCTCTGATATTGGAAGGTGACCCTTTCCAGGAAGAGTCACATCCGCTTTGCCTTTGAACTATGTTAGTGGATGTTGGGACCAAGTAGAACCCTAGAACCATGGGACCCAGGGGCGGGGGGGGAGGGGCGGGGGGGAGGTAGGAGCTCCGGGCAGGGAGGCAGCTGCCCAGATTGTCCCAGACCTCTCAGGAGACACCTTGCAGTGACATTGCATCAGGCAGACAGCATGTGACAGCCTGGGGTAGTTCACTCCTGGGTGTGCAGAAGTCCACAGACACCCCAGTGCTGCTCAGATACACCTCAGAGAGACCTAGTCCCTCCCATCTCACTCCCAACGTCTTCTAACTGCTGGACTCACTCGCCAGCTGCCTCTCCCTCCTTCCCAGTCCAGTCACCTGAGGGGACAACGCAAGCCCTTCACAGCCTCCGACATATGGCTGCTTTCCAGACCCTCGGCGCTCCCAGCCCACCTGGCATCTGCTGGAGGCTCCTGGCCCAGGCCCACTGAGGGGGCCCTGCTTTCCGGGCCTGGGGAGGCTTCTGCTCCCCACAAACCTGCTCTCAGGAGACCGCCAAGGCCCTAATGATGTGTGTGTCCCAGACACAGATGCTGTGCTTTCTCTGCTTCTCATTGGACTTTCTGGACACCAGATTCAAGCGAGGCAAGAGTCTGCCTTTTTCTGTGCACAAGCTCCTCTTGGAAAGAATTCAATTTTTCTCTCTGCTTTAAGAAAGAAAATCAGTCTACAATCCCGGGTTATTTTCTGCTATGAGTTTGAATAAAATTACAAACAGGATAAATGACTTGTAGGATTTGAGTTACACTCTGATTACATCCACAGGGTGGTCCATACTCCCCTCAGCACTGACAGCAAGATCCCCACTCCTGCTGACACTTCCCGGAGACTGTCGGGGGGCCAGACACTGCGCTGGGTTTGCTGGATTTGACTCGACATCACACAATCCACAGCTCTCCTTTTTCCCATGCCACTTTGATAGTAAAATGCCAGGACACCAGGGCAAAGGGCAGTGTGTACATAAAGGACGGGCAGAGCTCAAGCTAAGACAACAGAGCGTGCCACCCTCTTGGGAGGACCCAACGCTGCTGCTCGGAAAGCCAGAATCCAACCAGGGAATCATGTGGGCATCGCTGCACACAGCTGTCTGCCAGTGGAAATGTCTCCCTTCATACTGAAGTCTGGCTTCCAGCAGCAGTGACTAGACTGTCCTGGTGTTTGGCAGACCCAGCACCAACCCCCTCGGGCCCCTGCTGACCTGCCCCGTACTCCCCAAGCAGGGATGCCCACCCTGTTCTCCAGCACGAAGGAGTGGTTCAAATGGTCTCAACTAGAATACACAAGTCTTTCCCCCACAAAATGGAAAACTCGATGTTCTTTAGGAAGAAGGTTCTGGTAGTCCCAGACCCAGATGGACCCAAATTGGGGTGGCGGTGGGGGGCTGCCTTCACTCACAGTCATTATACACTTTATCCCTGCTTACCAGTCGGCAGCTCTCCCATGGCTGGGGACTGGGGACTGGGGCTCCCAGTTGAGTGATTCAGCCCGCGCCCCACTGCCCAGAAGACAGTACAGGGCACTACCAAGCAAGCTGGCAGAATTCTTCTCCAAATCCTAGCCACGCTGGTCGAACCACATCATAGCAGCAAAAACCCGTCTGTCTCTGCACGCGGTGGCCCTTTTGCTCTACTTTTACAAGGTGTGACACATCTTCTCTGTTTGCCTACTTTGAACTCAAAAATGCCCGAGGCCTCGGGCAGAGCTATAGCGGGCACAGGTGGTCTCTGGTGGCTCCACACAGTTCCGGAGCAATTCCAGAAGGCATTCCTTCCATTCAGTAAACAAGAACATCCTGAGGCCATCTGAGACTCCGGAGGGAACTGTCGCTGCCCAAGGACACAAGAGGCAGCCTGGACCTCAAGACGTAGGAAGATGCCTACTTCCTACATCACTTACAACATATCTCGGTGGAAGGAGGTCATTAGGAAGAAACAAAGAAAATGGACATTTTTTTCTTGCCGCAAAGAGCTCAGGCTAAATCAAAACATGTCTTCCCCAAAACTTGTTTTTCCTAGTCACTAAAAAAGAATCAAAATGTTTCCTTTTGTTCAAGATATTAAATAACCTAGAATTTCTTCAAAATAATAGCTATTTCTTATTAACTCCCTTCCTAAAACGTCAAATACTACAAACTTTAATATTTTAGTGTCATTTTTTATTCTTCATTATGACAGAGCAATCACCATGCAATTATTAAAATCAATTTAGAAAAGTGAAGCTTTGCTGGCAAAAATCCGTAAACGGAATGAGACCGTGCATATACCAAAGCTGCCACTTTGGGAAGTTTGTTTTAACCTAAGGAGACTTGCATTTTCTCATTATTGATAGCTACTCACGTAGCCACAGCATATAAATTCACATTATAAATGTATTTTTCCTTTGAGGGAATTTTACAAAATAAAAGGGTCTCAGGCGGGGCCCTTAAGTAAATTAGTTGTGTCTAAATCTTTAGTATCTCTCTCTCTCTCTCTCTTACATGTTTAATCACCGAGAATTAAAATTTGAATAAATCACCTATGGACCTTACCATCTGAGACCAGAAGGACGGAACGCATGCCTTTCCTGGGGAACCTTAAGGAAAAACCCCAACAAAGCCTTAAATAGGAGAACCAGCAGGGCTGCAGAGTTTTTCAAAGAAGCCCTCAGAGCCCCAGACAGGTGGAATCCAAATTGTTTCTCCTCTCTCCCTCAACCATTTACACAAAGCCACAAACGACTACCAGGCAGAAATGAACCAAATAAAACAATGGGGACTGGGGGACAGACTTCCACCTCTGCTGGGCCACACCAAGGCCCCTCGCTGCCCTTCCCAAGGGGCCACAGCAGCCAAACCAAAAATTCCCCTCCGCACTGCAGGGAAGGGGGGCCTTCCTCCCACTCTGCACCACTGGGTTGTGGGGAGCTGAAATCTCACAAAAGCACTTTTGTGTAGCTTCACTTCCCGTTACTATCACACTGCCAAAAACTACAGCAACAACACTGTGATGGCGTGTAAAAGCCGACACAGACTTGATAGCTAAGCGCAAGCACATGTTGGCCCATTCTGAGTACACCATTTGGAGACGGCTGTGCCTACCTGGCAGACAAGCCTGAGCCTTCAGCAGAAGCCGGCCCCAGGACGCCTCCCTGCCTCTAGCTCCTTAGCAAACCCTCCTGGCAGGTCTCTAGTAATCGGGAGAGCTGCCACCTTTCCCTGTTCCCAGTCGCTGCACCAAGCCTCCTCCTTAGCACCCCCAAGGCTCGCTACCTCCATGAACTGCCCATAGGAGCTTCAGAACCTGGCACATGCCACCCCACCCCCAATTCCATATCAGATCAGGCTGGCAGTTTAAAAACTCTCCTCCATTTCACTTCTCCCAAAAAGATAATATTTTTTTCCACATTCTAGATCATTCTTAATTGGAATTGACTTTTTTTAAAGGGCAGTGTTGGCCTTTGCGTAGAAGTGGGTAGTTCCTCACGATGCATTCTTTCAGACAAATGTTCCCTTTCAAAACTGACAGGGCATGTTAGATTTTTTTTTTTTAAGTTAAAGAAAAAAGATGCCTTTTGCAGCGGTTCCTTCCCAGAGTAAATGGCCTCCGTGCAACGCAAACCTTCAGAAAGGACATTCTTACAGCTGTTCAATTGGTCCCAGGGTGCAAACCAGACACTCAGCACCCGCGGGTGCTCCCCCACACTCGGCCACAAACAGAAAGGGGTCAGATAAAGCGCACTCCAGTATCCCATTAGTTCACCCATTCTGGAGCCCCTAATTCCCTAATCCGTTTCTCCCCGATTTAGTGCCTCTGTAACATTAACACAAACACCGTCCTCTCTCCAAAAGGGTGATGTGTTTGCAGAGTACACATTCGGGAGCGTCAGATCATCTCTTCCCAGGGCTGGCGGACGCTGCCCACGGTGAAGGTGTGCACGAGTGACCGAGTGTGCGGATGCGAGTGTTGTGTGAGTGTGAACGTGCGCTCTCCCTCCATGCATGCGCGGGGCCGGAGTTGGACGCGCACCTACGCTCTGCGACAGGCCCCGGCCGCAGCTGCTTTTCAGCAGGGGGTCCTCGGTGGCGCGGCCGCCCCCTCCCTGGCCGGGCCGGGCCCGCACGCTACCTGCAGCCGCACGCCTCCACCACCATGTCCTCGTACTGCTTGTAGACCACGTTGTTGGCGGCGTCGATGTAGAGGATGCTGATGGGGCTGAGGCGCGCGGGCACGCAGCAGGAGGCCGGCGCCGCGTCGGGCGCCATAGAGTTGAGCAGCGTCTGAATGATGGCGTGGTTGGTGGGCTCTAGGTGAGAGCGCAGCGGGAAGTCGCAAACGCCCTCGCAGTGGTACGCCTCGTAGTCCAGCGGCGCGATGATCCAGTCGTCCCAGCCCAGCTCCTTAAAGTCCACGTGCAGCGGCCTGCGGCTACAGCGGCTCCGGCCCCTTCGCCCATGGCCCCGGCCCGCGCCCCCGCCGCTGCCCTGCGCCGCCCGCGCCCCGGCCAGCGCCGTCCGCCGCCTCCTGCGACCGCCGATGACCGCTGTCGGCGACCGGGTGCCGGGTCCCGGGTCGGGCGGCGGCTCTGCCGCGAGCGCGGCCCCGAGCGCGCGCGCCTGAGCACGGATCTCCCGGAACAGGCTCCCTTTCCTCTGCGTGCGGGAGGAAACCACGAGCAGGGCGCGCTCTTCTGTCGCCGCGCCGCCGCTGCCCCAGGAGCCAAAGCCCAGCAACCGCAGTGCCAGCGGGCCCTGCGAGGGGCCGGCCACGGAGCGCAGCAAGAGGCAGAGCGCGCGGGCGGCGCGCGGCTCCTGGCGGTGGCGCCGCACAGCGTCCGCCACGTCGAACACCTCCCAGCGCGCCGCGGCCAGGGGCTCCGCGGCCCGCGAGTGCAGCAGGCGCGGCGCTCGGGCGGCGCCGGGGCACGTGGACAGCAGGAGGAGCGGCGGGGGGGTCGCGCCGCCGGGGCCCAGCTCCGGGGACGCGCGGCGCAGAACGCGCAGCTCGGCTCCCACCACCTCGTCGGCGTCGGGAAGGCTGGACACGTCGAACAGGAAGCTCTGGCCGGTCTCGGCTGCGGATTCGTCTGCAGAAGTCGAGCAGAGACAGAAAGAGCGCGGTGAGAGCGGAGAGCGAAGCCCGCGCTCCTGGCCGCGGGGCCTCTTAACCGCGTGCAGCCCAACTGCCCCGGAGGCGGGAGCGAGCCGGCTGGAGCTGGCGCGCGCCTCTCGTCTCGGCCCAGCCGTACACCTGCCAGCCTGGCCCAGGTGAAGGGGGCCGTCGCCCTATCGGCTATAGGGACCGGGGCTTCGGCTCATCGAGCCAAAGTTCCGCCACCTCGACAACCCACGGGCCCTGACTTACCGCTGAGCCTCGGGGCCAGGACCATACACCTGCACCCGATGCCTCGGCAGGTCCGCGGACTGACCCAGAGCCCTGGGTGTGTGCGGGGCCTACGTAGCGGAAGCCAGACGTTCGGGCCCGAGGCGGCCAGAAGGCTCCGCGGGGCGTGTCGGAGGCCTTGCGCCCTTTCCGAGGTCTGGAGGCCAGACAGAGGTCCCGCGCTCTACCGGGACTGCTCAGTATTGCCCCGCTGAGCCCCGGCTGTGCGACAACGGAAAAATCTTGTCCCTGAAAACTCTGCTTCTTCCTCTACCTCTCTTCCCCAGCTCAGCCTGGACATCCTCGCTGACCACGATCTGCCCTGCTGGCCCGGCCCTCCGTGCAAGTCGTCCGGAGGAAAACCCATCAGCGGGGCTGAACAAACCCTCTGGTGCGTCCAGCCTCCCGGCCGTGCTGAAGGGGAACTAGGCCCGTTTCGGGAGGGCCCCGGCTCGGCCCAAGGTCTCAGAGCGTGGAGCGCAGCTGGTTGCATTGGGAAACTCCCGGCTAAGCTGCTCCCAGCTTTCTGCGAACTCCGATGGAGGAGGGAAGGCAGTAAAGGAGCGCAAGGAACCTTCTCCAAAGGGTTTGGAGCAATGGGGGGGGAGGGGGGGGGCTGCCTTTCTCGCTGCAGTGAAGGCAGTGGTTCAAAGAACTCTCGCCTCCAGGACCCACCGATCCCTCCGCAAACGTATTCTTTCCCTCCGTTATGACTTCTCTCTCAGGGTTTGGGGGGTTTTATTTCTGGTCGTGGACACTTTTTTTTTTTTTTTCCTTTTTGGGCTCAGGGGGGAAAAAGTTGAAATTCCACCGAGCAGCAGATAAGGAGTTCCCTTTGAAGAGGTCATATGGTTTCGTTTTGCCCCAAACTCGGTGAGACTGTGCAGACGGCCCCCACCTCTGGAGATCTGCTCCCGGACCACCACCGCCAGGCCCTCACCTCCCTAGGTCCCAAGTCTGGGCTCTGCCGGTGGCTTCTGGGGACCTCAAGTAGCCCTGCTCCAAGTTGAACCGCACGGTGGAGAGCCAGGGAGGCTCGAACCGCTAGGCTAGCGGCGCTTCCTCCTCCCTACCACTGCTTTCTCCCCGGGCTCCCTGTGGCACTTTTTCTGAGCTTCTCCCCCACTCCCACCCCAGCGTCTCCCCACTTGAATGGGCTACCGCTGCACCCCCTCCTTACAGAGGCAGGAAGGAGAGCTGCCTTGAGAGCCTGGCCAGCCAAGCGAAGCTCCCCAGGAAAAGATTTCGCTCAGGCGGAGGCCAATGGGAGGCCTAGCCCCAACTAAGAGAGAGCAGCTGGTGCATCTGCCGGCTTAGAGCCCTGCACACCCACCTCTCCTGCATCCTGAGAGCCCACACAGCAGGCTTAGGTCTGGAACCTTCCCTGGCCCTGGACACCTCTGTAGGAGTCCTCCAGCATCCAGTCCAGGGAGGCACACAGAATGCTAGATACTTGCCACTGACCCAGAGAGCCGTCTGGGCCCAGGAAGTCCCACACTCAAAATAAAGCAGTCTGTGGGTAGACGTGTGTGTGTTGCAGGGGGTGGACGCCTTGGTCATATCTACCTGCGTTCCCAGGCTAGGGTCTGGGATGTACAGCCAGCAGACACTCCCGGGCTCGGCAGACCGCTTCCTTTCCAGCCCTTCTCTCCCACCCGCCTTTCTTCCCCTCCTGCCTTCCACGCTGGATCTTTGGCTGGATAGAATTAAGGCCAACATTACTTGCATTTCCGCCTGAAATTAGTTAAATTTTCCCTATCTGTCTGCTTTAATGACTTCAATAGAGATTAATAAAATCCAGATGACACACAGCCACCACCACAATCTCACCCACGTCCTACTTTTGAGGGACCCGGGGCAGAGTAAGGTGGGCTGCTGGGTGCCCAGAGAGGCCTGCATTCCTGCACGATTTCAGTGACCACCCTCACCTCCTCGTAGGACTGGGGTCCCCACCTCTAGCTGTCCCAGGGGCCAGCACCGGGCGCAGGCACTCAGCCACACAGCTCCACCCTGACACAGCACGCCGAGAAGGGACCGCCGTGTACCTGCTGATGCCACCAGCCTGTCCGGGCCGCTGATTTCAGTCTAATGCCTGCCTCTTCCCCTCATTCCCCTGAATTCCCCCCAATTTGTGTGCCCCCCCCCCCAAGAGACTACAGCTGCACTGGAACAGCCGCTGCGGCCACCACCGTCACTGCGCAGTTCCTCTCGGCCCGGGCCCCGTCTTGCTTCGGATCTTGGACTCAGCCTGCCTCCTCGAGGGGACCCGCCGGCCAGCAGGGCCAGGACAAACCGGCGGGGGGACCGGGCCCCGGGAGTTGCCGCGCCTCTCGCCACAGTCCAGCGGGTTCGGGTGCGTGGGCCTCGGCGGGGTTTCTAACACCTGAGGCCGGGACGTGAGGAGGCCGCGCCCCGAGGGTCTGGGGCGGGGGCTCGGCGCTGGCGGTGGCCTCAGCCTAGGAGCCGACTGGATGGACGGGCGCAGAAGAGGCGTGAGTACCTTGGTTCGCCTGGTCTGCGAAGCCGGTGATCGTGTCCGCGCGGCCGTGGCGGCCAGAGCCCGAGGTGGAGGCGGCGGCTGCCCCGGCCGGAGCCCTCCCGGCCAGGTTCCGGTAAAGCGACATCATGAACTGGTGCGGCACCACCGAGCCGTTCCTGAAGCCGGAGCCGGAGGCGCGGCGCGCGGCGCGGACTCCGGGAGCCGCGGCGGCCGGGGCAGCGGAGCCGCCCGCAGCTGGGGCGAGGGTCCGCCCGCCGCTGCCGCCCTCGCCCCCCGGTCTCCCGACCGGCCCTGCCCCCGCCGCTCGCAGCACGGCGGCCGCTTCGAGCCCGTCGCGGGGGCGGCAGGCGCTCAGCAGCCAGAGGCACAGCGCGGCGGCCGCGCTCAGGTCCATGGGCTCCGTGGGCCGGGCGGGCGGGCGGCGCGGGCTCCGTGGCTCCGGGAAGTCCCCCGGCGCCTTTTGAACATAGTGTTTAATAATGGGGGAAGTGTGCGCAGCAAGTCGCGGCCCCCCCCTCCTCTCCCACCCCACCCCCGCCTAACTCCCGGAGCAGCGCCCCCTGCTGAACGCTGGAGTGGCAGCGCCGCGCCCCCCACTCCGGCCTAACGCGGAGTCCAGGACAGGAGCCTCCTCCCGGCGCCGTAGCGCTTCGCCCCCACTCTCGCCTGGCGAGTGCTACCCGCCCGAGGCTCCCGCCACAAACCGGGGCCCCGCCTCCCTTCCCCAAGAAGGTGCGACCCCCCCGCCGCCCACGCCGCCCCCGAGCCCAATGAGCCCTCGGGAGTTAGAGGCTCCGAGGCGCCGCGCGTACCCGCCCAGCTTCGTCCCCGCTGCCCTGCGGGGGAGCACCCTCCCCCGCCCGCCGCAATTCCTAGAGTGCCGGAGACGCTAGAGGTGGGGCCGCCGACCGGCTCATCCCCGCGGGGCAGTGCCGCGACCTCGGGGCCAGGGCGCACGGAGAGGCCACCAGGGCGCGCGGGCAGGGCTGCCACAAAGGTGCGTTTTCCAGCACCGGTTCCAAGGTTGCCCAGCCTGACACAGCCTCCAAAGATCGGAGCGCGCTGCCGGAGCAGGGGAGGGGACCCCTAGGGAAAAGAGGGTTAGCAGCTGGAAGAGCAGGCCGGAAGACAGACGGACGTGGACCGACACTTGGAAAGCAACGGTTTGCGCTCAGAACGTGCGCTTAAGCCGGAGCCAAGACCTCGAAGGAGCGCAGGAATTACGGAGGCAGCCCCGGGGGTGATGTGGGGAGTCCTGCGCAGGAGCAGCGCCCCGAGTTCATTTGTGCAACGAAAGTGATGACCTTCCGCCGGCCTTCTTGGGGGGCCGGCCAACGGAAACGGCTACCGGGTATGTTGGGGCGCGGCCAGAAGCCGGGAGGGCGGGGAGCAGAGAGCCCCAGGCTGGCGCCTCTGTACTTCTCTGGCAGCGGTTGTGGGTGATGGGTGGAGGGGACGGCCGGAGGCCAGGGCGCGGCACCCTGAGCTCACTCGGGCGGGGTCAGGAGCTCGTCGATGGCTGTTGATCAGCTCAGCTCCACCGGCAGCCCCGACGTGCCCCAGTGCGGACACGTCCCGCGGATGGACGAGGTCTTCTGGGAAGGCAGATGGAGAACCTGAGCCGGACGGACCCTCAAAGCAGAGCAGATGCGTGCTTTCTCCTCTAAATTTTCATTTGCTACCAAACTTGAAATCTAGACGGGGTCGGTGCGTCATGGTCACTTTGAGTTGATCGGCGTCAACACGACCCCACGGGACCCAAAGCCAAGTGAGTCCCAAGTCTCTCCCGGTTGCGCATCACTGACCCAGGGTCGAGGCCCGGCCCGGGGAGTTCCCCTGCGCAAGCTGTTTGGTCCCAAGCGAGCTCCTCAGTGATCATGCTGGCCACCGCGGAGATGCGGCGCCTCCTCATCCCGGCACTTTGGTCCACTCATCACCCCCGGAGGTCTGGCGAAGGGCCACTGCTCCCTGACCCCAGGCCCACCAGGTGGATGGAGGAGGAAGGCCAGAGATTAGTGTGGTAAGGTGTGGTTGAGATGGGCAGGGATCTGGACGGGTTGCATTAATCCACCCTGCTTTGGGGACTGTGGATGGAGTGCCAGCAACAAACAAGGCCTTGGCCACAGGTCTCCCTCTCTGGGCGGTGTTGGTACAAGGTGGCTCTGCAGAAACCCAGGCAGGCTGTCTGGCAGGGTCTTCCCCTGGAGACACTGGGGAGGCTCTTTCAGCCCAGCCAGGGGCCGCTAGGTCCTTGCCAGTGCTGGGCCCTGCTGTCTTTCTAGCTCCTTTCCCCCTACATGTGAGCAATCTTTGATTATGACTTGTACAAATACCTTGGGAACCCTGGGCCGGGGTCAGTAGTGCAAGTTCTAGCCCTGGCCTTGACCTCTTAGGAGCAAGGAGAGAATGGGAAGGTGCTGGCACAGACTTGGCAGAGCCCGTGCTGAATGAACACGTGTTGATTATAGGATTCTTCTGCCCTGCAGCTGCCTTTGGGCATCAGAATCAGTATTCCTGAATTCTTGATGTCTCCGTGGAAGCAGGCCACTTAGCTGCTTTAAGGCCACATTTCCTCATCTGTAAAATGGAAGGATTCTGACCGCCAGGAGTGTGTGTGTGGCCAGGATAAAAGGCTGACACAGATGAGGCTCGGAAGCCTTGCCCCCCACCCCACGCTGCCCGGGGTCTGCTCTGGGGCCCAAGGGTGATGATGGCTCACAGAGAATCAGCTCATAGGCACTGGAACGCCCTGGGAAAAGACTGCCCACCAGCTGTTTGTGCTTGAGCCAGGACTTAACCACTCTTACCTGCATTTCTTGTCTGTGAAGTGAGCTAATCATTCATTCATTCATCATTTATCCATCCCCCAATTCATTCCTTCTTCCCAGTAAATACTTAACTGCCAGTTGCCTTCTATGTGTTGTGGATTCAGCAATGCACAGGACAGACACATGGAAAGCTGGCGGCGGGGGAGCTTTTGGGTCAGCGAGGGACACTCTAGAGCTGAGCCCAGAGAGGAGGCAGGCACTGGGACGCTTGAGCCACATCTGGATGTCTGGCTCAGTCCCCTTCCCCTGAAATAGTGACAGTAACCATTTGTTCTCTGAATACTGGGCATCATGCCAACTGCTTAACACACCTCCTGTTACTTCATTCCCACCACCTATACCCTGTGAGGTAGGTATTATTGTTCCCATTTTATAGACAAAGAAAGTTGAGTTACAAAGAAATTCCACACCGTGCACACGCACTCACCTGGTGAGTGACAGAGCCTGGAGTCACCAGCTATTTTTGCCCAACCCTTGGCTGGAAAATTCTTGGCAGAGAATGAACTCTCAGATCAGGTTTAGGTGAAAACCATGAAAGCACCCCCCTGGGGACTCCTTCCTGCCCCTGCTGCCAGGCTGGAGCTCACGACATCTGCTATTGGGCATGTTCTGTCAGCAGCAGCAGGGCCAGAAGCCCCGGGGCTCAGAGCAGGACCGGCTACCAGGAACATGTGGTCCAACGGCTAAGTTTCCATGATGTGACCCGAAGGCTTCCCGAGTCAGGCCCATATCCAGGGCCTGACTTGATCCACGTCTCTGGATGCCCTGGACCCATAAATTGGTATCCGTCTGGAGTGAAGATGGTGCCCCCCCTGAGGATGGAGAAATGTGAGGCCAGGAGTTCCTGGTCCTCCATTCCTGGCTCCACAAAGCTGAGGCCTCTGGGGAGCAGGTGGCCTTTGCTGGGCCTGCGATGCCAGGTGGGCCCAGGCTTGCCTGGGGCTTCCTCCTGGGGCATGCAGGGGGCCTTTGGTAGGTGTGCCAGGCGAGAGGCCTGGAAGTTGTGTTCTTCATGCTGCTTTTGAAGGGAGTTCCTCTGTCATCTGTGTTCACCCCAGACGTCACTGGGAAGCTGCTGACAAGACCCTGACACCAGTGCAGGAAGTTCAGAGAGGGCTGGCAGAAAACCTTTTCACTGTCCATCAGTCTGATGACCACCCTCCAAGCCCCCAGCACTCCAGACTCCAGCAGTTACCACCTCAGAGAGAGGGGCTGAGACTGGCTCCAAGGGAGTGGTGGGGAGATAGGGTAAAAGCAGCCTGGTGGTGGTTTATTGACTCGGGTGGAGAGGAATGGTCCCCACATTCAGACCTCCAGACCCTTCCCTTGGAGAACACTTTGCTGCTCATCCATTCTCTGCAGAAGCTGTCTGCTCACTCAGAGCACCAGGATTCTGACCAGGTCATAGAATCCCAGGATCTAAAGGAACATTTGGGCCAGTTTTGCACAGCATGCCTGAAGTGTGACAAACTGCTACCCAGCTGTGCTTGTGTACCTGTAGAGATGGGGATCCCCGTATCCCACACAGCGTTCTGATAGCTCTGAACATGAAGAAGTTCTTCATATGCACCTGAGAGAGCCAGAGTGTCTCCCAAAGGCACCTTTACTTGTCATCTGGAGCATGAGCCTGGCTCACTGGGCTGATGCCACTTGGGAAGTTACATTTGACCCTTGAACAAGGCAGGGGTTAGGTGCCCATCCTCCACCCCCTGAACAGTCAAAAATCTGAATATCGCTTTTGACTCCCCCAAAACTTAACTAATAGTATACTGTGGACCAGAAGCCTCGTGGATAACAGAAACCGTCAATTAACACACATTTTGTATGTTATATGTATTATAACCTGTATTCTAGTAAACTGGAAAAAAACGAAATGTTATTAAGAAAATTATAAGGGAAAGAGAACATATTTACAGCACTGTCCTGTATTTATCAAAAGAAATCCATGTATAAGTGGACTCATGCAGCTCAACCTCTTGTTGCGCAAGGGCCAGCCATTGTCCTGGATTCTGCCAGCTAGCTCCACCTTATAGTCACCCTCAGGGACCAGAAATTGCACCAGCCCCAGAGGCAGCCTGCTCAGCCTGGAGCAAGTGACTCCTGCCACACCAGACACCGGGCCTCCATGTCTGATGACAGGTCCCTTAGAGATGGCCTGCTCCAGGGCTCCATCGTCTACAAGGAGGCCAAGTCTCTGGGAAAGGAAGTGACCAGCATCGAGCCATCTGGGATGGCGGGTCCCTCCTGTGATCCTGCGCCTTTGCTGTCCATGCAGCTCAGCAGGTGTCATCCCAGCTGTGCCGCAGGCGCCCTGTAGGTGAGGCAGATGAGATCTCAGGCTCTGCCTGTCCACCCACCAAGCATTATATTGGAGAATAAACCAGATGCCCCCTGACTGATTGGTTGATGCTCCTGAGAGTCTAAAGACTGAAATCCAACTCCAGCTCCTAACCTTGGGCTGCGTGTCCCTCAGCTCTTTCAGGCAAGTGCACAGTGAGGTTAACAATCAAAGGGCCACCATGGGTCAAGCTGCGAGAGGTGGAGAGCATGTGAGGGTGGGCAGCCCCGCCCGAGACCCAGCCAGGAGCCCCCCTCAGTCTGGACCTTCCACGCCTCTGCTCTTTGGGACTCAGCTGGAGAGAGTGTTTGGGGGTGAGGAGGCAGGGCCCTGGGTGAGCCCGGGGCTCTGCCCCTGGAGAAGGTCTCCCTGGGAGGGTGTGAAGGGAAGACAGTGACACAGAGGGAGCCGCCTACGGCTGCATCTGGTGCAGCCAGGCTCCCCTCAGTTGGAGACGTACTGCAGTCCTTTCCCCCAGAAAGAGCTGGGATGGGGCAGCCTGGGCTGCAGGTGTGTGCGGGAATATTCCAGCAGGGCTCTGGCTCCGCCCTCTGTCTGATGCCTGGACTGGCCTTCCTCAGGCTCCCAGGAATTTCCCATGCTGCCTCTCCCAAAGTTGCCGGGCAACAGCTCTGGCATCCACAGCAGGTCGGCTGCAGCCTGGCCCTGGGGCCACCTGCTCTGCCTGGCCCCTGGGCCCTGGGCTGTTAGGTGGGGGAGGGGAGGGGACAGAGAAGAAGGGAGTGGGTGGCCTCATTCCTGGAAGTTCCACAGGGGACCTCTCAGAGCCCTTCCTTCCCTTAGGAACAAATGGTGAAGGGCTGGTGGACACTGCCATCTGCTGGTCACTAGTTATAACAGCACCGCAGTAGAGCAGAACCGCGCCCACTCAGATCTACAAAGCCCAGGCCCACCTTGCCAGTCTAGGGGAAGACTAAGGAGCCTTGCTCCAGGACCCCTGCGGTTGAACCAGGTTACCTGAATCTGTGAAGTATCTGGGAGATGAGGGGACAAGGACCACAGGCCTCCACTGAAGTCAGGAAAGAGACTACAGTATGGGGTCATGATAAAGACCTGGCTTCCAAACTAGAGTGCACTTTGCAGTGCACTAGCTTTGTGGCCTTGGTTAAGTAACTTGCCATCCTCCACCTCCTCGTGATACGGATCCTATCTGTCAGAGTGTGCCAAAGGGTAAAGGAAATAAAGTAGGTAAAGTCGTTACCACAGTGCCTGGCTCAATAGTGGTGGCTTTTATTGTTTTCTGGGCAAGTCTTGGTTTAACCTTCGGAAGGCTAGTAACTCTAACCTGTGCATCCAGTATTCTCTGTAGGGCCTCTGTCTTTGAGAGTTTTCCCTTCTATCAGCTTGCCATCTTGTGAATATCAGTGGTCTGAATGTCCTGGAGATTTTCTTGGACACCTCTATGGAAAAATAAGATTAAAAAAACAAAACTCCTCCTGGAATAAAAAACAGGTACTCTTAGAATGTTCAATGATTGGTAATGCCTCGTCCTTTAATCTTGGTCAAATAGGAGCCCAGGGTTTCTGTTCTAGGCACACAATGAATAGGGGACCATAGACTTCGTCTGGGCAGACGGGAGCTGGGCATGGGTCAGGAGCAGCATTTGGAGGAACCAGTTGTGTCCCCCAATCTGGGATGTGAGACCTCGCAGCTGCTCCCAATGATGAGGACATTGGGACCAAAATGTGTTGTGGTTTCCACAGCAGAGTGTCCAGTGGGGAAGCATCGTGGGGCTAACCTGGGGACCCGGTGTCCAATGTTGGGTAGCCTCTCTCAGGTCTTCTAGTCCGTGTGATAAAGGCATCTGTGAGATTTGTCTGCAAGAGACAGTCTCTGAGGCTGCCCTCAGAGGAGGAAGATGCCTATAAAACTTGGCCCTAGGCCATGGTCTCCACTACAGGCTCCACACTTTCCTAGGAAGCTGATTCACGTCTAAATAATACCTTAATTTAAGACAACGCCCTAGCTCGGTTCTGTCCTCCCAGACTACCTTCCTGGGTTGGAGAAAAAGTTAGAAGACTCTAATCAAAATGCTTATCATGATGTTGGGGACACAAATCTGTGAGAGTTAGTAAAACATGGGGAGACAGAATCAAAATCCCCAAAGCCACCAGTAAATCATTGCAAATTAAAAGAACAGGGAGATGCCATTTTTTCTTTACCTTTCAGGTTAGTGAAACCGATTATTGGTGAGCAATGGACAAGTGGACATTCTATATACCCTTGGCAGAAATGTAAGTTCATAGATTTTCCAAAAGCAATGTGACAGCACCAATGTTTATTTACTTTATTAATTTTTTAATGTTTATTTTTGAGAGAGAGAGAGAGAATGCAAGTGGGGGGAAGGGACAAAGAGAGAGGGAGACAGAGAATCTGAAGCAGGCTCCAGGCTCCGAGCTGTCAGCACAGAGCCCAACACGGGGCTAGAACCCACGAACTACAAGATCATGACCAGAGCTGAAGTGGGACACTTAACTGACAGAGCCACCCAAGCACCCCATGACAGCACCAACATTTTAAAGAAGGAAATCCTTTAACTCAGCATTTTCACTGTAGGAATTTAATTTGTTATGAGTCGACCCACACAGGCAAAGATGAGTATACAAGGATTTTTAAAATTGAAGAAATCACGGAAACTGGATATTACCAAAAGAGCTTTTAATAGGGCTATAATAAAATAAATTATGACACACCCTCACATGGATTGCTCTTCCTCTATTATGAGAATGAGTTAAGGGGAACTTGAATGGCTCAGGCGGTTAAGCATCTGGCTCTTGATTTCGGCTCAGGTCATGATCTTACAGTTCATGATTTGAGCCCCACATTGGGCTCTATGCTAACAGTGCAAAATCTGCTTATAATTCTCTCTCTTCATCTCCCTCTGCCCTCCCCTGCTGATGCTGTCCCCCCCCCCTCAAAATAAATAAACTTAAAAAAAAAAAAAGAATGAGTTAGATTTTGGTGTGTGGCATGAAAAATGCCCTCAATGTATCAGGCGAAAGACCAGGTGGACAGAGTAGAGGAAGAAGAAGGAGCATCCACAGCAAAGGTGTGTGGCTATGCTGTCCTCACACCCCTCCTCCGTATCCCAGACCTCTTCTCTCCGCGGGGTCCCTCTCACTTCTCTCTCCTCCATCTGAAATCAGATGCACGTCTTTTTTATATTATAAAACAATAAATCTTCCTCGGAGAGCTTCACTATTAGATATCAGCTACTCCCGTAGCACTGGAGGCTGAACTGACAGATCAACACAACAGAATAGGGAGTCCAGATAACAGTGTTTGTGAGTATTTAGCATATAAAATGGTGACAATTCCAGTGAGAAAGGACAAATTATTCAATAAAACTTACCAATGAATGGTACTGGATACTTGGCTAAGTATTTAGGGAGAAAAAAACTGATCCTTATTTCATGACATAAACCAAAATGAATTCCTAGTGAATCAAAGAATCAATTGTAGAAAATACATTTGGAGAAAAGTTGTGAATATTTACATAGTCTGGGGTAAGGAAAACTTATCTAAGTATAATTTTATTGTAAAAACTACTAACAGGAATGTCCAGGGTTGGAACTACATGAAAATCTTAAAACTTACATGCAAAAAATTTTTAAAAACAGAACTGACCTTAAGAAAACAATCCAGCTCAGGGCACCTGGGTGGCTAAGTCGGGTTAGCATCCAACTCTTGATCTGGATTCATGTCATGATCTCACAGTTTGTGAGATCTAGCCCCTGGTTGGGCTCTGCGCTGACAGTGCAGAGCCTGCTTGGGATTCTCTCTGTCTCTCTGTCTCTGTCTGTCTCTGTCTCTCTCTCTCTCTCTCGGGAATCTCTCTGTCTCTCTGTCTCTCTCTCTGTCTCTCTCTCTCTTTCTCTCCCCTTTCTCCCCTCTGTCCTCTCCCCACTCCCCACCAAATAAATAAATAAACTTAAAAAAAAAAAAAAAACAACTCAACATCACCAATCACGGGAGACACTGGCATCACGTGTCCCCTGATGTGATTATGTGCCAAACAATGACGTGCATCAAACCACGAGAAATCATTAGACAAATACCAGCTGAGGAGCAGCCTGCATGATTGGTGTGGACCCCTCAAAGATGACAGCGTCACAGAAGATGGAAAAGCCTGAGAACCGTAGAATGGAGCCTAAATGCACATGAAATTAAATACAATGTTAAACACAATGCATGACCCTCAATTCAATTCTGAGGGTCCATAAAAACCATTATGGAGACGACTGGGCACACTGGAATATGATTGTATGTTAGGTAACAGTAATGTATCCATGTCACATTTCCTGAGTATGACCACTGCCTTGTGGTTACGAAGGAGAACACTGTCCTTCTAAGAAAGGACGAGCCAAAGTATTTAGAGTGAAGTGTCATGGTGTCTGCAACTACTCAGTGTTTCAGGAAAAATGCAGAGTGAGAAAGAATAAAGCACCTGTACAGCTCCTCGGCTGCCCCACTCCCCTCTCCAGGGCTTAAGTGCTCTCTCTGTTGGGAGTACTGAGTCTCTGCTCAGTCCTTGCTGGGATTCAGGGGGACTGAAGGGCGCTGCCTCACCAAGGTCAGGCCCCTCCTGGGGCAGCTCACAGCTGAGGCCTGGCCTAGTCAATGTGGGGGTAAAGTCCTGCCTCCTCATCTCAGTTCAGGAGGACTTGGGGAGGACGGGTACCTGAGCTCCTCCTGCCACAGGCTGGCCTTCTGTTGTGACTGTGGGCTGAGCCCCCTCTGCCCAGCCCCGCTTCCTCCCTGGGTAATCTGCTAGTTCTAACTCAGGAACCCAGCGTGAGTCTAGGTGAAGAGGGAGCCGATGTGGCATGAACCCTTCCTTTTTTCTGTGAGTCTGAAACTTTTTCAAAATTAAAACTTAAGGGAAAAATCAGTTAAAGACACATAGGGATAATACATATCAGAAAAGGTTAGTATCTTTATAATGCATTCTTACATATCAATGAGAAAAAGACAAACATCCCAATCTTTTAAAAACGTTTATTTATGTACTTTGAGAGAGAGTGCATGCATGCAAACAGGGGAGGAGCAGAGAGAGAGAGAGAGAGAGAGAGAGAGAGAGAGAATCCCAAGCAGGCTCCACGCTGTCAGTGCAGAGCCTGACACGGGGCTCGATCCCACAACCCTGAGATCATGACCTAAGCTGAAATAAAGAGTGGGATCCTTAACTGCCTGAGCCACCCAGACGTCCACAACAGCCCAATCTTTAAACACACACAAAAGAAATAAACAAGAGCGTTACAAAGAAACATCCTGAGACCAAAAAACTGGTGGAAACAGGTTTAACCTCACTAGGAGTCAAATAAATGCACTCCTAAAACAAGAAATACCACTTTTCACTTAACAAATTTGAGAGGATTTGAGAAAATGAATCCAGGGCTGGTGTGGGTTTGGGAGGAGGTCTTCGCCCAGCCCCCCCTGAGGAATGTCTGGTGGCAATTATCAAAGCCACGGAGAGGTTTGTGTCCCTGTGTGTGCTCCCGGGTTCTTCAGACTTTGGAAGTGCCTTTCCTTTACCATCCAGATGGAAAGGCTGGATCTTCTGCGCCCCAGGAGGAGCCTCACAGACAGAACAGGATCAAAGCTGCCATTGAATGCCACCATGTCACAGGGTCCTTCCCTGCCTGGCTCATGTCCACCCATTTCTCCACCAGCTCAGAAGTTGCCAGCAATCAACTCCTCCCAAATGTTGATTACTTTTTGATGCAAAGATATTAAGCTTTTGGTCTAACTGCTCTTCTCCCAATAATCTGAGACCCTCCCTTACTCAACAGAGTACAGAGACTCACCAAAGCGTTTTCTGACACACTAACACAAGCTGCCTCCTGGTGTATCTGGCTCAAACCGCTAGCTAGCATTCAAAAGATCCCACCCACCCATCTCGCAGGGCACACACAGCACACTTCCATTACACATCCATAGCATAAGGACTGAGCAGGTCAGTTACAGTGTGTCCACACGAAGCCTCATCCTAAGTAAAAGATTTCAAATGATGGCTTGGAAGGTAATTTACTATGGAAAGATATTTACAGGGTAGGAAATGAAAAGGCAAGTTACAAAACAGGACATCCAGTAAGATTTTGTATTGTTTAAAAGCTGTACGTAGATAGAGAATAAATGTCAAGAGGGGAATAGTTGTTATGCCTGGTATATAATGAATGAATTTTATTTTATTTCCTATTCGTGCTATCCATGTTTTCTGTATTTTTTCTGCAATGAAGACGGATGATAACTTTCTTCCTAGAAAGGCGCTGTGCATCAGCACCCCCAACCCCATCCTGAAATACTCTTTCCCTCTGTTCATCGTGGGAGTCCACTCACTTCTTTGGGATAAATGTAAATGCTTCTGCGTGGCACAAGGCCCCCCAGACCGGCTCTGCACGCTCTTCTCCCCAGCTCTGAGCACACTGTGCTGTCTGCAGGCACCCTGGCTTTGCACCCCTGCCTAAGACACATTTTATGTCTTCTCTTCCTCCTCCTCTTCAAGCCTCCTTACCATCCCTCCCATATTGAGCAGTTTTGATTTCAGGCCTTATGTAAGTACTTTACACCTGTACCAACAAGGAATCCATTGCAGAAAACCCCACTTAGACTGGTCTAAGCGTTGTGCAAGGAGAAGTCTTTATGAATCTCAAGAAAGAGTATAGGGCTTGTATGAGAGCTCAGAAGCCATCGGGTCCCCAGCCTCTTCCATCCTTAATGTGTAGGCTCTAAATTCATGCTTGTGCCTCACAGTCACAAGATGGCTGCTGCCTCTCCAGCATTACATATCCCTCCCAGGCAGAAGACAGGAAAGAAACAAAGAGATTTCTCCTAGCAAGGTAAATCGTCCGCAGGGACTTCTGTATATACAGCCAGAATTGTCACATGTGTCCTTCTAACTGCAAGAGAGGCTGGGGCCATGAGTGTTTTACCTTTCCAGCTTCCATGGCAGTAAAAGTTAAGAGGAAGGCATTATGGATGGCTTTTGTAGCTAATCTACAGTGCTTCTCATACACTTCCAGCCGTTCCAGTCATATTTAATCTCAATTCCTTCACAGCAGTACTTTGAATGAAAGGTTCCCATTATGCACATTTCGCCAATGAGAACACCCCAGGCTCAGAGATAACCTTTTCATGACCCAGGTGTGGCATGACCTCCTCTTGGAAGAATTCCTTGTCTGCCCCAGCCCCAGGTGGAGTTACCTATATGCCCTTCCTCTTGCATCTTGGGCCTGCATCCATGTTGACCCCTCACTGTTCCTGAGTGATTGTGAGCCCCACCAAGGAAGCCTGTGTCTCTTGCACCCTCAGAGCCTGGCAAGGTCACAGCCTGTGCCTGGGAGCGGCTGCTGAATACCCAGGGCAGTGGTGACCTGCTCCACTTGGGAGGCCTAGCCCCCTAGGGTGCTGAAGCACTGCTTCAGAGGACAGAGGCAAGTCAGACCGCCCGAAGACCTGCCCCACCAGAAACAAGGGCAACATCCGTGCACAGTGCGGCCAGAGCCCAGCTCAGACTCCCTGTGAGCTGTGGACTGCACCGCCCCTGAGGCCCTGGGGTGGGGGGGAGGCTGGCGCCCAGAGCATTCCCCTAGGGCAGTGCGAAGGGAAATTGTAAGATCCTCTGCAATGTGGTTTGCATTACTGCAGCTTCAGCCATGGAGGGGGCTCCTTGAGTCGGGCAGGAAGCAGAAAATATCAGATTTAGATCCCACATTCCGTGCATTGTATACAATTATCCACTAGAGCTGCACAGGGGCAAGCAGGACCCACAGAGACAGAAAATGGAGTTGCTCTCAGGGACGGGGTCACTCTATGGTGGGGGAACCAGTCATATTCTTGGCAAGCACCAGGAGCGCCGTGTCCCCCCCGGAGTGTGCACTCAGGAACCCTGGGCCAGGGCTGAGTTTCACTCTCTGCAAGGCACTGGTGACTGGCAAGCTGCCAGCTGTAGTGACAACAGGGGAGTCCCCTTCTTCACACACACACCCCCACCTGTGCTTGGGAAGTATGTGCTTCCCTAGATCTTCCTGGGCTGTCTTCTCCACAGGCTCAGTGCAGGCTCAGCCCCAGGCGGCTTCAGCAGCTTCTATCTACGACCCCAATATCAAGGGCTCCAACCCCATGGGGCTGAGCTTCCTGTCCACTGAGCAGCTTGCAGGACCCAGAACAGAGGTCCAGCTCAGGAGAGAGAGAGAGAGATGGGGGGAGAGAGAGAAGAAAGAAAGAAAGAAAGAAAGAAAGAAAGAAAGAAAGAAAGAAAGAAAGGAAGGAAGGAAGGAAGGAAGGAAGGAAGGAGAAAAAAGAAAAGAAGAGAGAGAGGGAAGGAGGGAGGCAAAAAAAAAAAGGAAGAAAGGAAGAGAGAAAGAAAGAGAGGGAAAAGGAGAAAGGGAGGGAGGAAAGAAGGAGGGAAGAAAAAGGAAGGAAGGTAAAGAGAGAAAGAAAGAAAGAAAGAAAGAAGAAGAAAAAAGGAGAGAAAGAGGAAAGAAGGGAGGGAGGCAGAGAAAGGAAGGAAGAGAGAAAGAAGAAAGAAAAGACATAAAAAGAAAGAAAAGGGAGGAAGAAAGAGGGATAGGAGAAAGGGAAGGAGGAAGGAAAGAGGAAGAGGAAGGAAGGAAGAAAAAGAGAGAGAGAGAAAGAAAAAATGAATGAATGAATCCATGAAAAGGTCACGAGAGAAGCAGAGAGTAGTTTTGTGATGGAGTGTGGCTACCGGCAGAAACCAAGCAGAATCCTGTCTTTTTAGTTTCTCGACATCAGAGCAGCACCCACACATTGACTAATGTCACTCTGTGCCCACCCTGGCCTCCGAGCTTTACAGGTGTCCACAGAGCTGGAGTTTGTCCATAGGAGAACTGGGGGGTGGGGGTGGGGAAGGAAGGCTGGTTCTTTGAGAAAATGCAGTCAAGCAAAAGCCTCCCCTCCTCTTCCCAGAGGATGGAAGCATCGTGGGAGGGGGGTGTCATTAGGCAGGGAGGGTACCTGGAGAGAGGGGTCTGCACCCGCACCCAGCTCTGTGAGAGGGAACCTTTGGGGTGACAAAGACTTGCTCCTTGGCCAAACCTCAGGCTCCTCTGATCGTTCTCCTCCAATTGGCCTTGCCCTTGACCCCACTCTCCTCCTTCAGCCTGCGTGGATGGCCCAGTCTTAGCAAGAATCCCGTTCAGTCAGTTGACAGACAATCCCCACGGGGAATTCGGACCACCCTCCATCTCTGATCACATCTCCCACCTCCGCCTGATGTCTAGGCCTTGGCCTGCCTTCAGCAAGAATCCCGGTTTAGCAAGAAACCCCCCACCCTTGCAATCTCCTCCAGTGACTTTCCATCCCTGACCCTCCCGCAGACCCTCGGCCACCCACCCACCCCAGCCTCGTCCTGGCTGCCCTGGGCCGGGCCTCATGCCCCTGTTGTGATAGCCCAGAGCCTATTTGCAGGGGTCTCGCGGAGCCTTCCATGAGGGGAGGGGATGGGGTTGACAAGGTCACAACACCTCTTTAGCAGGGGACAGCTGAAAGACAGGGAAGGCAGCTCTGAGACGCTCTTGCTGGGAAGGCCTCGGAGTCAGCCGCTGCTTCCTTAGATAACACCCCACAACCCGGTCTAATGGACCTTGTTCGCTGGGTCGTAAGTTTCCTCATCTAACCCTCCTCTGAGCATCCCCGGGGCCATGACCGGCCGCCCTGTTTCCCAACACCCTCCCCAAGGCAAGGGAGCCAAGTTATTTACCTTCTGAACCTGGACCCTCTGGGCATTCCTAAGGGTGAAACGGGCGCTTTGGGGTTACCGACTGGCCTCCTCCGTTTTTCCTGGGTGCCTCCTGGCTACTGGGTGTCTCAGGACGCTGGTTCGGGCACGGGGTGCGGGGGACGTGGGGGGCACGGGGCGGGGGAGCAGGGGGCGTGACCCAGGTAGACCAGGGCCTCCGACAGTCAGTGCTGAGTCAGCGCGCAAAGTTCCAGAAAGGCCAGAAGTGCTCGGCGGCCAGCAGGGGGCGGGCCGGAGCCGGGGCCGGAGCCGGGGCGGGCCGAGCGCGCGGGGCGGGGACGCGGCGACGCCGGCGCCTGCGGGTCCCGTGACCGTGCGCCCCGCCCGGAGCCGCCGCGGTCATGCAGTCCCCGGCGGTGCTCGTCACCTCCAGGTGAGCCAGACCCCCTGCCCACGCCGCAGCGTGGACTCCGGGTGCGCGCGAACGAGCCCGACGCGCCCCGGTCGGCGGAGCAGGCGGAGGCGGCCGACTCCGTGGGCCCGCGGCCCGGCCTTCCCTGCGCCCCTGCGGTTTTTCTGGGGTCGACCGCTCCACGGTCCTGCAGGAGCGGTGGACGCATCGAGTACCCCCGTTTTACAGATGGGGAAAACTGAGGCCCTTAAAAGGGTGACGAACTCGCCCAAGACCCAGTGGAAGGCCGGGAGTGGCTAGTCCCGCAGGGAGGCACAGAGAGGGGTCTCTGCCCTTCTCTGCTGACGTGCGTTCTTTTTCGCCCGAAAACATAGTTGATACATCTGTCGGGGCTCGCGCTGTGCCAGGCGCGGTGCGCGGCACCGGGGATGCGGGTGAACTAGAAAAAGGGCCCGGCCCGGCGGGGGAACGAACACCGAGCTGCGGGGCCAGATGCGAAGCAGGGACGAAGCCGGGACGCCAGCGCGGTGTGGGGAGTAGGTTCTGGTCGCCGTAGGAACACAGTGCAAGGGCTGAACCCAGACTTCTCCGGGGTGGGTGACGGAGGCCGCGTCCTGTCCCGCAGGGAGAGTGGGAGGTAAGCAGGTGGAGGGGAGAGGCTCACGAGGTAGCTCAGGAGAAGAGCAAGTGACGCAAAGGCCTCGGAGGCAGAAGGTGCGGTGTGGGCCGCCCTGACCCAGACCGGGAGGACCCAGTGCGGGTGGGTCCTGGAAAGCCCGGGATGGACACGCGTTTACTCTTCTGCAGGGTGACTCCCTTACACGCCACTCTTGTTCCCCCTACGCAAAGTCTTGGTCTAAGATGCCAGTTTATTGCATAAATAAACATATTGCCCAGCGCAGCTGTTATTTTTTCCAGCCGTAATCTGAATTTCCCTGTGACTTCAGGTCTCGAAAAATGTAATTCCGTAAGTAAACCCTGATGCCAGAGCCTGCATGGTGTCCTGTGCATGACGCAGTGATGTCACAGGTTGTGTCTTCATTGGCAGAAGAGGTTTACCTGATACTGCGTTTAAGTCACCTCTCCCTGAGTCTTTTCTGCGAAAAGGAGGTCTGAGATTAGCAAGTATGAGTAGGGCTGGCAGCGGACGCCCTGCTCCGCCACACGCAGATGGGGTGTGACTTTGGTGCTGGGTGCTTGGGAAGGTGGGGTGGCTTCCCTCCCTGCCCCAGCCTGGACAGGGCTTGCTCCTAGTGCCGTGTGCTGGTGATGACAGCCAAGCGGGCATGCGCACTCCGCTCTGCTGGCAGGCACTGGCAAACCCGAGGGGCTGTCCACAGGGTAATTCCGAAGGCTCCAGACCAGCCCCAGGTAGGCTCTTCATGGTTGGGCCCCAGCTCAGCTTTCTGGTGCAGTGCTCACACCCACCCCCCCAAGCGTTCACACTGGCATTCATCCACCAGTGACTTACCGAGTGCCTACTCTGTGCCAATACTGGTTCAGAGTCTAGGGTACGGCAGTCACCCAAATGAAGCCCATCTCATGGAGCTTTAGTGGGGACAGTTGCACAAGCCGTAAATGGATGATGTGTCAGGAATGATAAATGGTACAAAGGAAAATACAACGGTAAGGGGGAAAGAAGGAGTGAGTGCGGTTTTGTTGGTGTGCTCTTTCGTCCAGGAGTGTTGTTCTGATAGAATGGAAGTTGGGCAGAGCCTGACAAGCTGCTTGAGGGAGAGAGCCATGATGCTTTCTTGAGCAAGACTGTACCAAGCAGGGAGGACAGCAGAGCCAATGTCCTGGGGCAGGGGGCTGCTTGGGTACCAGCGAGGAGGCCGGCATGGCTGGAGTGGCGTGGGCCTGGGGGAGTGTTGGGTAAGGCACTAAGGCACCAGTCTTAGGAGCAAAGGGGCTCACAGGAGAGAGAGAGAGGAAAGGGAGGGGGAAGGGAGAAGGAGAAGGATGGGGGACAGGGAAGACTTGCAGAAGCCTGCCTCCAGTAGGTGATGGCCTCAGGTAGGAGGCAGCCAGTTTGTGCCCGTGGCACGCAGGCCCGTTGTGAAGGGGAGCTTGCAGGTTCCTGCGATTGCTGCCCTTCTCAGTGAACTAAGAAGCAGGGCTGTCAGGGGAGAACAGGTACTGGCGGTTACTGGGAGCTTGTGGAGAGAGGCGGCTTAGACCCTGTGTCTTCTCAGCGGGTCCCAGGAGCAGCTGAGAAGCTGCAGCATCACCTGGGAGCTGGCTGGAAATGCAGACTCCCAGGTCCCACCCCAGACCCGATGTGCACACTGACTGCTTCCCTGGTTGACCTGGATGCACTTGCGGTTCGAGAAGCTTGGTCTAAGGCGCAGGTGGGCAGACGGTACCCGTGAGCCAAATCATGCCCACCTCTTGCCTTTGTAATAAAGTTTACGTGTTGTCTGTGGCTGCTGTCACACCATGTGGCTGAGTTGAGTAGTTGTGACAGAGATTGTATGTCCTGCAAAGCCAAAAATGTTTATGGCCCTTTATGGCAAAAGTTTGCCTGGGGTCTGGGGGGTGAGAGAGTGAGTGAGTCAGGCTCAGGGGCATCAGAGTTACCTGCAGTTGTTCTCAACATGCAGTTTGCAGGTACCCCCCCCCCCCCCGCCCCGGGCCTCTGTTGCACAGGAGGACTAAGGAAAAACAGTCCAGACTGAAGCAAGTCCAAAAGCTCTGAGAGAAACATGCTCAAGAAGACAAAACTGATAGATCATCTCTAGAGTTATGCTTAACTCAATCAAGGCACAATACATTTTATTTATTTTTTTCTTAAATAGTTTATTGTAAAGTTGGTTTCCATATAACACCCANGGCCTCTGATTCAGAGGCCTACTTTCTTTTTTTTTTTTTAAATATACTTATTGTCAAGTTGGTTTCCATTTAACACCCAGTGCTCATCCCCACAAGTGCCCTCCTCCATGCACATCACCCCCCTCCCCCCCACAGCCATCAGTCCTCAGTTTGTTCTCAGTATTTAAGAGTCTCCTGTGGTTTGTCCCCCTCCCTCTCCTTAACTATTTTTTCCCCCTTCCCTTCCTCTGTGATCAGAGGCCTAATTTTCCAGGTGACACAGATGTTGCAGGGACCACACTTTGAGAAGCCTGGGTCTAGACGAAGGAAGGGGTGCCAGGCCTGGGCTGCGGCTTGCAGGTTGTGACTGTGAATTTCAGGTGGGGCCAGGAGGCACGTCTGTGTGTGTCTCCCAGTCCCATCAGCCAGAGGCAGAGAGCTGGAGAATTCTGGAGGGGGCAGGGGAGCTGAGGCCAGAAGCTGTGGCTCACCAGGACCTCCCAGCTGAGGAGGTGTGACGGAAGGAACAGGGGAAGGTGGGGGGACCCTGGACTGCAGGGACAGAACTAAGAGGCAGAGAGCCAGCCTGGCAGCCAGCTCAAAGGAGGTGCCTCTCAGCAGGGAAGGCAGGGGTCCTTCACACCTGCTTTCCTCCGCCAAGGCCCCCCCGCTACACTCCCACTTGTGCTTTGTAGGATAATGATCCTAATTCCTACCCACTCCACTGGGCTCTGGGGCAACTACCTGGGTGTGCACTCTGCCTCCACCTCTGACCTGCTGAGACCCGGGCAGCTGGGCAGCCCGCTCCCTTGTGGTGCCTGGTTCCCTCCTGGGAAATGGGTCTAAGCGGTTGTCCCCCTTTGTAGAGCTGCCAGAGCGGGAGCGACTTATGTCAGGTCCGCAGAGCCTGCAGTAGTGCCGGCTGCTACCAGGCGCACATTTAGTCCGCTCTGCACTCCCGCACCGTGTACACCGTGCGCAAAGGTGTGTTTTCCCACCTTGCAGGGGTACGTTTGGGCTCGCCTGGGCCTTCCTATTTGATCTGTGCTCATTCCGGCGTGCTCGTGTCACGTGAAAATGTTCTTGTGTGCGCAGGTATGTGTGGCCAGTGCGTGTGTATACTCTTCGTATGCACTTGTCCTCGCTGCTGGGTGACAAACAGCATCACCACCGTGACAGTGTCATGTGCCAGCGTGGAGGTGGGAGGAATCCACGTGGAAGGAGTCCTGGGGGACAGAGTGTCTTCGATGCATTTGGACCTTAGTCTGAGAGGGAAAGGGCCTTGCTCTGGTACAGTGTTAGCCCAGAAGCGCCCTCCTCCTCAGTGCATCCCTTTGCTCGTGCTCTGGAGGTCCTGCCCAGCACATAGTAGGTCTCAACCTTGATGAGGAGGGGCCCCGTCGTAGGTGTTTGTGTGATGTGTATTTGCCTGCATCACACACATACAGAGGACAAGGACGCTCTTACCATTTTTTATCACTTCAGAGGAAATGTCTCATGACTTGGCGGCCCCCCATACAGTTCAGCATGTTTCTGCAGCATTAACAGGTTCTGCAGCATGTTTTGCCGAGCACACCCTCTCGCAGCCTCGTACGGCAGCCTTCTCAGTGCCGTGTGCCCTACACTCAGTGTCCTCTCCATCCTCCCCTGCTGGACAGGTTCTGTAGTAGCTGGGTCGCCCCCCAGGTAGAAGAGCTGTGTGTCTGCCCAGGTTCCTGGAGGTATGTCATTCTTGCACTGGTGCAGGAAGCCATGCCCTTTCCTTGGTGGGAATAACACCCCCACATGCCTCCCCTCCATCCTTCAGGGGCGCGTGCGCTGAGTGTTAACACACCTTCCCATTGGTGATTTTCCATGAGCCCCATCTCTGCTCCCACTCGTTTCCCTGCTGGGGACGGCCCCTGGTCAGGGAGCAGCCCAAGGGCACGGCCCAGGCCTAGGGCTCGGGAAGCCAGGCCCTGGGAGGGGCCGGTGTGCAGTGGGGCAGGTGGCCTCAAGCGGTGACCGCCTAGGACAGCCAGCAGAGGAGGCTCGTACCCCAGGCCCGCAGGTCCGCCCTAAGGTCCCGTCTGCGTTTCGCTCCAGAGCCTGCTGACTTGAACCTGAGCTTCCTTTGCCTTCTTTCCCTTTGGCAGGCGAGTTCAGAATGTCCACACGGGCCTCGACCTGACCGTGCCCCAGCACCAGGAGGTGCGGGGCAGGATGATGTCGGGCCACGTGGAGTACCAGATCCTGGTGGTAACCCGGCTGGCTGCGTTCAAGTCGGCTAAGCACAGGCCCGAGGATGTCGTGCAGTTCTTGGTGAGCTGGGGGCCCTCCCAGGGTGCTCCTGAGGGGACCAGGGGACTGGGTGCACAGACACATCTACACCAGGGTGTGAGCAGCACCAGGGAGAGGGCACTTCTCTAGCCAGCACTCGCTCCGGGCCCGAGGGTGCCGAGCGTGCTGGGCCTAAGGGCACAGGAGCGTTTCAGGAGCTTATGGTCGGTAGGGAGACAGAGAGAGGCCGTGAC
The DNA here is from genome assembly GCF_003009895.1 of Hyaena hyaena. Taxonomy (NCBI): domain Eukaryota; kingdom Metazoa; phylum Chordata; class Mammalia; order Carnivora; family Hyaenidae; genus Hyaena; species Hyaena hyaena. The sequence continues at coordinate 629,625 of NW_024081504.1, read as the reverse complement.
AGGAGTGCACAGGGCTGTGGGGGTGCAGAGAAGCAGCACCTGACCCACCCTTGGGAGACGTTCTGGAGGATTTCTGGAGGTGAGGACCGAGCCCGTAGAGCTGTACAGCAGGAGAAGGGAGTCCCAGGCAGAGGGGACAGTGTAAGCAAAGGCATGGAGGCTACAGAAGGGTGTTGTTTGTGAGGAGCTGTGTGCCGTTGAGTGTCATCCTGGATGAAGTGGGAGAAAATGAGGGTGATGACGGCGGGATCCAGGTCACGGGGGGCGTGTAGGGAGCCTGACTTGGCTTGCAGCCACAGAGGACCTTGAAGTAGGGGAGTGACTCACTGGCCCATCTGGTGGGAAGTAGGGTTGGGTTGGAAAGAACTGGCCAGAAGGCAGGGAGCCCAGGTATGAGCCCAGTGATGCCCCAGGGGAGTGCTGGAGACAGGCCAGCAGGAGTTGGTTGTAAAATACTAGTGTTTCCAAAGTAACATGCATATCATTTGCTGACTGACTGCACCAACTGCAAAGCACCGGCTGAGGGGCAGGTCCTGGGGGATGTATGGAGTGTGAAGCATCTACCTGATGGACACACGAGGCTGCAGTGAGGGACTGATCAGGCCTAGGAGGCCCATTGGAGGCCAGCTTGGAGGTGATGTTGAAAGTCTGGAGTGGATGAGGTTGCCTGGAAAGAGTAGATATGAAAGGCAGAGGGAAGGACTTAGGAGGAAACCCCAGACACACAGGCAACTCAGGGACAGTCACAGAGAAGGAGGAGCCCCTGAGGCCAAGGGAAGAGAAGGGGACATCGTGGAGTCGCAGGAGCTCAGGGAAGAGAGAGTCCTGTGGTATATACCAGAGTCCTGTGGTATAGACAGGATCAATAGCTACAGGTCTGCACATGGTTGGTTCTGACTGTCCTGGCCACCAGGACAGAAAGGAAAAGAGTGAATTACCTAGCTCTGGTGACCTATTAGAAGAGACACCACCTTCTAAGAGAGAAAAATGTAAAGACACAGGTCTTCAAGGGGTATTTAGATGGGAAGCATCTAAAAGAGCATGAGGTCTTTCATTTGCTACTTAACTTGACCTTTTTTAAACTTTATTTTGAGAGAGAGAGAGAGAGAGAGAGAGCAAGCAAGGGGAAGGGCAGAGAGGGAGGGAGAGAGAATCCCAAGCGGGCTCTGCACTGTCAGCGCAGAGCCCAATACAGAGCTCGAACTCACGAACTGTGAGATCGTGATCTGAGCCGAAACCAAGAGTTGGACACTTGACCTGAGCCAGCCAGGCGCCCACTTAAATCGATGATGTTTGGGAAGAATTAAGGTCTAATGTTAGGTGCTGGATCTGGTTCTGCTTGGCTCTGAGTGCTGGGGTTTTGCAACTCCTGATCATCTGATTTGACCCACCGTGGAGCTGAACACACACGGTTTCATGGCTGGGAGCAAAAGGAGTGTCTGAGGTCATTGTCTTTGGGCATAACAGAGAAGCAACATTCAGTGAGCCCTGGTGAGGCCATCCAGGCAGGTCTGCCGGGTCCTGTGTGAAGGTCAGCCTTATGTGCGAGGCTGTGCGTGAAGGCATCTTCACACCCCATGCATCACACCGGTGCCACTCTTTTCTGACCAGCAAGAGCTGCGAAGGGTGTAAGTGCATGCATGGGTGGCCATTCGTGCAGGTGCTTCTCAGACATTTCGAACCACCTGTGAGGGCAGAGGAGGAATACATTTATCCTCCAGGAAATCTGAGGACACAACCCAGAGCCTCAGATCTCTGAAGTTTCATGATTTAGCTTTTAAAAAGGGGAGGTGGGGGCATTTTGCATTCTACTCCTGAAAAGGATACATATTTCAATATAAACATGAATTTAACTGCTCATGAGAAAGTAAAAGCGGCCTCCAGAAAGGGGCACGGGGTGTGCTTGCCGTTTCTCGGCCTGGCGTGTGCTGGTGTTACAGACACACACACATCTCCCCCGGAGAGGCTCACCTGGGGGCTCCAGATCCACAGCAGCTCCTATCCTCTGCACTCACAGCCTCCCCTGAGCCTCCTCTCCCAGCTGTTCAGGTAGCTGCTTGAGAAGCCCTTGCATTGGAGCACTGATGAATGTGGGTCCTGGATGGGGGTGGGGGGTGGGCACCCCTGACTTAAAACTTCCTGGCCTCCTACACTATCGGAGCTCTGGAGACCCTACCCCTGGTGGGTCTGAGTGATGGATCGCGTGGGCCTGTCGGGCCAGCAGAGGGCGCTCAACCCTCAGGGTCACAGCTTCCCTTATTGGGCCGAGTTGCTGCCTGGCGGGAGTCACTGTTCTCAGGACCCAGGGGCTGGAGCCTGCATCTCTTCCCTTAAAGGATCCTTTTACTTCTTTGCTTGAGGACTGTTCTCAGGACAGCTCCAGAGCCAGCCTCTTGTGTTGGGACCTGCAGGCTGCAGCAGCCTGGCCCAGGGAACTCCCCATTGGTGCGGGGAGGGGGGTGGGCAGAGAAGGGGGCTCAGGGTTTAAATCCCCCCAGTGCCCCTGCTGGGCGGCTGAAACCCTCACAGGCTGGGGGTTCTGGTGAAAGGCGGAGTTGGCCGGGGCTGCATGCTCCTGTGCCCCCGGATCGCCAAGTTTCCACTCAGCACCTCCAGACACCCCAGAGTCCTCAGCCACACCAGCATCAGTGCTGTGCTGTGGGCTTGGCCCTGGCCCGGGAGCAGAGGCAGCACTGTCTCTGGTTTTATACTCAGTGCTCCCTCAGAGGAGCTGGGGAGCCAGGCCCAGCATACGGAGGGGAGCACAGAGTCCAAGATAAGGGATGATGCTGGCTGTTGGTGGGTGGGTGTGTGGCTCAGAGCAGGTGCTCTTTGAGCGTCCACACTGGGTTGCAGACTGCAGCAATGCCTCTGACCCTCCGTGCTGCAACTACTCCCCAACACCTCCCCATGTGCAGGGCCTGAGCCTTATAGGGGCAGAGACCATGCAGGCAGGGGTGGCCTCATGCAGTGTGAGCTCAGCTGGAAACTGAGTCTCAGGGTGAATTCAGTGGCCTGGGATCACCTGCCGGCCTGCTTCCCCGAGGCCCCAGGGTGCAGTGGGGTCCTGACTGACAGCAGTGCTGAAAAACAAGTTTGCAATATCCAGTTCTTCTCCACTGGAGCACTGTAGGGATGATCCCAGATAGAAGGCTACTGCTTGCACGCGGGAGAATGATCCAGAGATCCGTGCTGAGAAAAGGTGACTCATGTCGTTGTCGGAAGATGACCTAACAGCCGGCCAAACCATGAGGTCACCCTGCTGATATGCCGAAGGCCCAGAATGGAGGCAGCTGGCCTCCTTGGTCACTTGTAGGCCAGGCCGGGGTCCCTGTGTCAGATGTCTCTTCCTGGACCTGTGGTACTGCCTAGAACCCACCACGGCCTTATCTTCTCTCTGGCTACTCAGACTTTCATAATTGAGCCTAGCACTGATCAGGGGGTGTCGGGAATGGAGCCTGAGGCATGATGAGGTGGGGAGGGCCGGAGGTGCCCCAGGGCATCCGTCCTGGGAACAGGCTCTCCAGCCCGGCCTCTGGGTGTCCGGTCGGGGCGAGGGGGAGAGTACTCAGGAAACCACACGCTCCTCTCATTCCAGGTCTCCAAAAAGTACAGCGAGATCGAGGAGTTCTACCAGAAACTGAGCAGCCGTTACCCCACAGCCAGCCTTCCCCCGCTCCCCAGGAAGGTCCTGTTCGTTGGGGAGTCTGACATCCGGGAAAGGAGAGTCCTGTTCAATGAGATTCTGCGCTGTGTCTCAAAGGATGCCGAGTTGGCAGGAAGCCCAGAGCTGCTAGAGTTCTTAGGTACCTGAGGCTCTGTCCCAAAGCCCTGAGGTGTCCCCTGGCCCAGAACTAGGCCTCACTCCCCTGGCTGGGCCAGTGTGGGTCCACGGCTGCTGCGTGCAGCCAGGAAGCTTCAGTCAGGCTGTTGAAGCAGGTGGGCCTTACCCCTGCCCAGCCAGGGTTGTGTGCAGGGGGAGGCTGGCACCTGTCTTTGAGGACTGACTGCCCGGGTGCCAGACGGGGCTCATATGGGTCTTCTCTGTAGTCTGACTCCACCCATTCCCCTCCTGGCATCCCCAGAGCTCCCCCCCCCACCCCACACACACATTCCATTTTGTCTCCTGCCAGCCAGCCCTGGGGACCTGGTCCCTGGGGACACCTCCCTCAGCTTGTCCCCCACAGACATGGGGTATGGTGTCATCTGCCACCTCCTTCCCTTCTGAGTTTCCTTAACTGTCAGATGGGACGATGCCTGGCTGCCAAGGGGCATGAGAATCCAGTGAGCTGACACGTGCAAAGCACGTAGAACAGAGCCTGCTGTACAAGGATGGCTGACATTTTACCCCCCACTCGGCACACCCAGGCGCCATCCAGGCTTGCACATCCAGGGCAGATGCAGTGCCTGTGCGCCCCTGGGTGGGGAGGGGTCCCGTCAGGAGGTGCTGGACTCTCCCCCTGACTTTCTCCCCTCTTTGGACCATTCTGTTTAACTCTTCTTCCTAATGACCGTGGTCTCTAATCTTCACAAGATGGGAGCTTTTCAGAAGACAATTAACAAACAGCAAATACACCAAAAAACATATATGTGTGTGTGTGTGTATATATATATTTATATACATATATAAATTTATTTATATATAAATATATGTTTATATATAATTTGTATATAAATATATATATTTAATTTATGTTGTATATATTTATATAATATATAAATATATATTTAATTTATATCATATATATTTTTATATATTTATATAATTATATATAAATATATATAATTATATAACTTATATATATAAATTTATAAATATAAGTATGTACAATTATACATACATATATATAAAATAATTATAACGAGTGAGGAATAAAACAAAACCAGTGAATGCACAGAAGGCTGGGACTGGGTAAGGTTGCAGAGCCCAGGTTTCTCCTCTCCTTTCCCATCCCCCCCACCTTGGGCCTGTGGGCCCCGGGTTGTTTGCTCTGACATCACAACCTGTTTGCCTCCCAGGGGGCTGTGTTGACTGTGAGATGGGGACTCCAGCTGATCCATAATTGGGGGGCCCCCTCTGTTATGGAGAAAAGGATAAGGTGGTCTGACTTTCCTAGCTTTTCTGTGCCTCAGTTTCCTCATCTGTAAAGTGAAGGTGCAAACAGGATCTCTCACATGGGATTTTTACATTCAAATAAATCTATACCTGAAAAATACTCTTTAAAAATTTTTTCTTTATTTTTTTAGAGAGAGAGAGAGACAGCACACAAGCAAGGGAGGGGCAGAGAGAGAGGGAGACACAGAGTCCGAAGCAGGCTCCAGGCACCAAGATGTTAGCACAGAGCCTGATGCAGGGCTTGAATCCACGAACTGTGAGATCATGACCAGAGCCAAAGTCAGATGTTTAACCAACTGAGCCACCCAGGTGCCCCTACCTGTAAAATGCTTCTTACATGGTGCCTGTTACATGAAATTTTATGACATTTTGAATGGTATTTTCACATCTGTCCTAATAAAATAACAAAGGATAACATAAGGCAGAGTATCATTACTGCTTAGTTTTACTTATTATACTAACACGTTGTTTTCGTAAACGTGTTAATACCCTACATGCCAGGCATTCTGTAAGTTCTTTATCTCAGGATGATATTTTTTTTTTTTAAAAAGGAACTGCTTTCAAAGATCTACCACTCAATGACTATTTAGGTAGAGAGGAACAAGTACTAAGCCCGTTTTTCATTCCATCTGTGGGGAAGAACTAGCTTTTGTATTCCCAATCTGTCACAGACAGATATTTTCACAAATACAAAAATCCCATGCCTGGACGTCGTGACAGTGTCAAGCTGCTATGGAAGTTTCCGGATGCTTGCTCTCCCTTTCCGTGTTCCCATGTCGTGGACATCCGTCAACGGACCATGCTTTGAGAAGTGCTGATGTAAGCTGGTTCGTAATGGAACCATTACAGTTTGTTCTGAATCTTCCACAAGCTCACCGTGCACTCACTGGACTCGTCTAAGGGTCCAGACCCTTGGAGCAGGTCTTCACCGGATCACAGAGCTCCCTGGTGTGCCCGGCAAATGCGCACTGGCTGGCTTTTCATGCATGCAGGCTCTTCTGCTGCTGTGACACCAGCCTGTTCACAGCTCTCGCCTATAACCACTCCGCTCTAGGGCTCGCTGGTGCCCATCACCCCTCGACAGGCTGCAGCAGGTGCTTTGAGCCGAGGCTGCCCCTTGTCCTCCCAGACCCACCACCCTGGTCCCAGGATGCTGCAGGAAGTCCCCAGCTCAGGTCCTGGCACAGGAGGCTGGGTGTGGTGCCTCATTCCCTGCGGCGAGTGTCAGTCCCCTCTTCTGTCTCCTCCCTCAGGCACCAGATCCCCAGGGGCTGCGGACCTCAGCAGCCGAGATGTCTCTGTCCTGGAGGCACACAGCCAGGCCCGGGACGACGGGGAGGCTTTCGACTTCTTCGAGCAGCAGGACCAAGCAGAGGGTGAGGGTGTACCCATCCCAGGCCTGCAGGGTGACGATGCGGGGAAATCCTCTGAGGAGGAAGAGGAAGAGGTGCTGGACCCTCTGGGCATCATGCGGTAGGTCTCCCCATCCCAGATGCCCTCCTGGCTTGCTCCCGGTGATGGCTCTTCTCGCCCTCCGTCCCGAGAGTCTGAGAAAGCCTGTCTCTCTGGGTCGTCACCCCGTGTACCTGGTGTGCTCAGGGAACTGCCTCTCTGCTCACCCTCGACATGCCTACTCTGAGAACTGGGCTCAGGCATTGCCTTCTCCCTGGCCCCCGGGTGGGCCCCTGATCTCCAGCTCCGCCCTGAGTCCTCGCTGCCCCCACCCCTGACACCCCACCTCAGCAGCCCAAGAGCGCCGGGGTCTCCACCCAGCTGACCACTGATAGCCTGTGACTTGTGGCATGTGACTGGAGCTCCCTGGGCCACGTTTCACTGTTGTTAAAGAGGGGTGTTTGCCTTGGCCCTGTCTCCCCACAAGACGGTTCTAAGGCCCGTGAATTACATAGTGGAGGAGACTGAATACCCTCAAGGTGCCGACTGTGTGTGACGAAGAAGGTAGAGTGAGCCCTGGGGTCCCCTCTCCATGCCCGTGCACGCACACAGGCGCACACACACGTATGCTGCCTGGAGAAGAGGGAAGCCAGGTGCCGTCTCAGTGGTCCCTGGCGTCCTGATTCCTTCTCCTTTCCTGGCCCTCTGACTGCTTTACCAGTCACCGAGCTGCGCTCAAGCCCCCACTGTGTGACGTCCCCTGTGCTGGGGGTAGGGGGCCACAGGCAGGATGAGACGAGAGAGACCTCTGTTCCCAAGGCCTGCCTGATGGGCACAGGCTGGGGGGGCGGGGGGGTGGGGACGGGGACCCTCCCAAGCAGACAGACTCAGCCACTCCAGGGCCCTCACTGCTGCTTGGCCCAAATCTGCGAGAAACAGATGGGAACTGGTAGGTGTTTCTTAGCACCCACTACACACTGGGCTTTGTACTTTGCACTTCACGTACTGTGTCTCATTGATGTCCTGCCTGCAAGCAGATGCTGTTATCCCATTTTACAGATTAAAGAAACTGAAGCCTGCGGAGGCCGAGTACTGTGCACAGGGTCAGATGGCTGGTAAATAATGGTACAAATCCAGTTCAGGGTCCTGGGCTGTGGTGCGGACTAGACTGCTTGGGCTTGAATCCTGGCTCTGCACTTACTAGCGTGTGTCCCTGGCAGTTTACCCCCGTCAGTCTCCTGCAGTGAAAATAGGGTGCTGCCAGCAGCTCTCTTTAGGGCTCTGGTGGTGACCGCCCTTCTCATGGTGCCAGCTTGCAGCCCGACACTTCCGCAGAGCCAGCCGCAGACCCGCAGCGACGCTCCCTCTGCCCCGATGAGAGATTGAAGTTCAGCCAACAGGCAAGGGAGGCCTGTCTCGCAGGTCCTGTTCCAGAAATCGGGGAGGGGCCAGTTCCACTTAAATGTCATGAAAATCACCAGCCCAGAAAACTGCCCTCCATCCACCAGCTTTCCTCTCCCGGAGGGGGTGTGGGTCTGGGCACACACAGGAGGGGTGGCCGCAGGGCCCCCCGTGAGACCAGCCTACAGGGGACAAGGGTTCACTCTCAGGAAAGGTCTGGTGCTCTGGGAGACACGGGACCAGAGCCAGAAGTTGGGCAGCACCTTGGGGCCCGGGAGTCAGCTCCCCCTGGCCCTCCATGGCCGCCTTGACCTGGAAGAGGGGTCAGCAGCTCTGCGGAGGAGGCAGCGAGGTTATTTGGGGAGCAGTTCGTAATCGGCACTCCTTATCGGCCTTTGTTTTGGGAAGGATAAGGCTTTGTTTGAACTCACGCTCTCTGCTGTTTTGAGTAACCACACGTAAAGCCAGACTGAGGAGTCCAGCGGTCTGCGCCAGCCTTTGGCTGAGGGTCATGCTTAGCAAAGCGGCTCCTTTTTTGGGTAGGAAAATGCTCTTTGGGGTTGGCAAAGGCCGCCCTGAATTTCCTACTTATTTCAGTAGCAGATTGTCGGGAGATGTGTCAGCCATCTGGGACCACCTGCCCCCCCCCGCCCCCCAGCACTGTCCCCAGCTCTGGGGGGAGAAGGGGGGCTTATTCCTGAATCCTGGGACAGCTTAGCACCTAAAAGGGATCCCAGAGGCCTAATAAGACCTTCTGCTAATTTTTCCATTAATGACTGGGGGACAGTAGTCAGCAATGTTGCTTCTGTTAGAAAAAGTAAAGAATAACATTTTTTGAGAGCTTGGTAAATGTGAGAAACTGATTCCTACTCTCATGAATAGGTATTTCTCTTCTTTTTCTGTTTTTTTTTTTTTTTTTTTTTTTAAAGATCATGACACACCACCTTGCTCTCGGGACCTGTGTGGGTCTGGTTTGGGAAATGGTACTCTAGGAAGCCAGTAGTGGCATCAGGCTCAGTGTGTGTGTGTGTGTGTGTCTGTGTGTGTGTCTGTGTGTGTGTGTGTGTGTGTGTGTGTGTGTGTAAGCTGAAGTTTGGAGACAAGTAGCTGATTCCAAATGGTACTCTAGGAAGCCAGTAGTGGCATCAGGCTCAGTGTGTGTGTGTGTGTGTGTGTGTGTGTGTGTGTGTGTGTGTGTGTGTGTGTAAGCTGAAGTTTGGAGACAAGTAGCTGATTCCAAATTCATGCAGGCACTGCTTTTTGTGTGGGTGGGCAGGGCCGGGGATTATCCACAGATGGGAAAACTGGGGACAGTTGAGCAGGGACTTGAGCCCCATGTGTATGTGGCAGAGCCCCAGCTTGACCTCAGGCTTCCCCCTTGGCCTCCACCCAGGGACCCAGGTGGATCTGTTGACTCTTGCACAGTGCTGCCTGCCCTGCCCTTTAGTGGGGAACATTCTGGTTTTTGCATGAGCTTATGCTTTGTACAAACATCTCCTACCCCGCCCTCAGTTCCTCTGCAGATGCGCCACCCCCCCGCTGTCCCAGATGAGTGCCACCCCCAACCCCCAAGGGTCCATCTGGGCCTGGCTCTCCAGGGTAGCCACGTTTGCAGGTGACAGGCGTCGGTCCTTCCTGCCTTGGACCCGGCGGGGCGCTGTCGCTCCACGGCAGCCTGCCGGAAGGGGGGGAGGTCGCCAGCACAAAGCCCCGTGCAGGGACTGGCCGGCTTTTCTTTGTCTCTTAAACCTGGTTTTGATTAGGGAAAAGACGAGTTGCTACACCAGTAGAAAGTGCTCAAAGATAGAAAGAGCTTTCACTCAGCCCATCACGGCTCTGCTGCTCTTCTGCTCACAGGGTTCTGGGCATCTGTGTCCCCGTGTAACCCGCGTGACTACATACACAGCGTCCGTGCCTTTAATGCTGTGCTGTTCACTGTGGATTCTCACGGTCGCTTTCCGTGTCCTGCGTTGTTTTCGTGTTTATCTCTCTATTGTAGAGACTTCGCACGTCTGCGAAAGACGGAGTTCTGCCGTAATGGTTCTGCCTTCTGCTAGAAACACTCTGTTAAAAACATTTAAAAAAAATTTTTTTTTAATCTTTATCTTTGTGACAGAGAGAGACAGAATGTGAGTAGGGGAGGAACAGAGAGAGAAGGAGACACAGAATCTGAAGCAGGCTCCAGGCTCCCAGCTGTCAGCACAGAGCCCAACGCGGGGTTCAAACTCACAAACCATGACATCATGACCTGAGCCGAAGTCGGACACTTAAGTGACTGAGCCACCCAGGTGCCCCTCCATTAAAAACACTTTTAATAGTAACTTGAATAATACAGATTAGTACAGAAAAATTGAAAATACAGTAAAAAAACCTTTTGCCACAGAGGTAAGGCTTTTGGATGTACATTTTTTAATCTATAATTTGCTTTTTTTTCCAGCTTACATACTGGGTCTTTCCAGATCAGCAAATAGGCTTCTACATTCTTAATCCTGTGTTAGTCCATTGGGTTGATGCCTTTGGCAGGTGCCTGCCTGGGGGCTTTGTGGTGTTTTCCATAGGTTTTTGGTGTTACTGGCAGTGAGGAACTTATGTGTAGAGCCTTTCCTTCTAGATAAGAAGGTTCTGGAAGGTTCTGCCCAGGGGCCTTGGTTGTGCCACTCACTTGTGTAGGATTACTCTTCAGTGAGTTTGTCCCTCTCTTTCGGGAAGGTGTTTTTGCTTTTCCAAACCCTGCTCATCCGAGAAGTCCACTGCCTCCCACCTCTGCGCCAGTGCCCAGCAAGCCCTCTTCCAGCCCCGGGTCACCGAGGACCCTCAGATCCCCAAGGGACAGGCTGGTTCCTGCATGAACATGCCTTCCCTTAAGGCCAGGCTTCCCGCTCTCTGCTCACAGGAGGGGGGGGCCAGCCCCCACTGCCCCGGGCATGGCCTCAAACGGGGAAGCTGGACATTTTTTTTGGAGTGAATCATGTATTTTGTCACAATTATTTATACAAATTTTGCCATATCTTCATAAAAGAGTCCTATGTATTTTAGTATAAAAATGTCTTAATCCCTATACTTGGATGAAGTCACTGCTCTGGGGTGACCCTCTGGCTTTGAAAACCTCCTAGCACACTTCCCGGTACCCCCAGATTTGCTCCAGTGGGGATTTACTTATTATTTTTTTCCTAGGAGAGAGAGAGAGAGAGAGAGACAGCGTGAGCAGGGGAGGGTCAGAGAGAGAGGGAGATACAGACTCTGAAATAGGCTCCAGGCTCTGAGCTGGCAGTCAGCACAGAGCCCGACGCGGGGTTCGAACCCACGAACCGCGAGATCATGACCTAAGCGAAAGTCGGACGCTTAACCAACTAAGCCACCCAGGCACCCCGGGGATTTACTTATTTTTGCCCCAGCTGTATTGAGAACTAATCAGCACATAACATTGTATGAGCCTAAGACGTGCAATGTGATGATTCAGTGAACGTATAAATTACGAAACAGGGACCACAGTAAGGTTAGCAGACACCTCCATCACCTCACAAAACTAGTTCTGGGATTTGGAAGCGAGAGATCCCCCAAGGTGGGCTGTGGAGGGGCTGTGCAGATGGCCCCGGCCGTACCTGGTGAGGTGCCTCAGAAGCTGCTTCTCCTCGGCCACCTCGCTCGGGGGCTTGGGATCCCTGTAACGTTCTGGGCCCCGCCTAGACGGCAGACCCCCGCTGGGCAACCTGCACCGCCCTGGAGCTTGCCAGCGCCCTCAGACCTGGGCTTTAAGATGCCCCTTAGGTGATTCCCAGGGAAGTTCACGTTTAAGAGGCCCCAGAAACAAAGTTGGTCTCGGAGATGGCAGGAGAGAAATGACCCAGGAGCAGCAGGCCATCTGGCAACAGCTCAGCCGCCCACAGGGCTTCCAGGGGGGTGAGCTCAGGGGTCCTCCCTGCTGCTCTCGGTCCGCATCCCTTTCCAGCTCGCAGACTTTCTCTCCTCCCTCCTGCTCCCTGCCACCTGCTGGAGAGCAGTTGTTCCTGGTCACAGCGGGGCCTTGTCCTGTACCTCTGCAGATTGCATTCAGCTGCCACCTGGCCTGGGACCCAAATCACCGAGGAGCACAGTGACAGCCACGCCCGGCTGCACCCTGGAGCTGTCCCACTGATCGATTGCGGCCACGTCCCCCGTGAGAGCAGTGCCGCGTCCATCTCCCCATCCACGTCCGTGTGCAGTCTGGCCTGAATGCACCATGTGACCGTGCTTTCCTTTTTCTCTTCAGTAGCAAGAATTTCAGTTCAAGAGAAATCTCCTACAGAGCCCCGACACATATAAAACAGAGGGAGGTAGAGTTGGCCTGGTTGGAACAGGACTGGAGAGACTGGATCTCTGCACCCGCAGCCTCAGCTCACCTCTCACGTGGCCCTGAGTGGCTCTGTGGAAGGTCCAGACCCCTTAGAGCGTGGTGTGAAAGCCACTGGGAAAGCTGGATGTGCAGATACCCCAGAGCAGAATTAGAGGCAAACAGTCCCAGGTTCAAATCCCAGAGGTGCCCTTTACCAGCTGGAGGGCACTGGGCAGTTTCTCTTTTTTAAATTACAGACAAAGTCCCAGTGATAGGAAGAATAAAGTGAGATGGGGTATAAGAAATTTCCTTGGTACAATGTTATCATTATTTCAGATTTGCTTTGGCCTGGTGTGTTTGAATGGAACTAAAGGCAGTCTTTCCACTTCCTGGTGTGTTATGCAAACATCAGCGTGCTTACCTCGTTGCCAGGTCACCCAGTACAGTCTGTGAGACTTGCTGCAGGTTAGAGGGATGCCTCCCACAGCCTCGGTCTCCAGTCAGGGGGTTGATCGGCTGTCCTTGATGGAATTGAATGGTTGCTTGACTCGCTGGGGATGGAGCCTTGAGAGCTCATGCCTGTCATTCCTCTGCCTCAGGCTGCTCCCAAGTAAGAGCATTAAAATGACAGAGCTTTGGGGTGCTGGGTGGCTTAGTCGGTTAAGCATCTGACTCTTGGTTTCAGCTCAGGTCATGATCTCGCGGTTTGTGGGTTCGAGCCCCACATCAGGCTTCGTGCTGACAGTGCAGAGCCTGCTCGGGATTCTCTTTCTCCTCTCTGCCCCTCCCCTACTTGCTCAGTCTCTCAAAATAAATAAAACCTTAAAAAAAAAAAAAAGAGCCTTTAAACTGTGAGGGACTTGAAGGCAAATCCAGTGTTTATTCATGAGTATTACTGAGGAGCTGAGATCACACAGCCACGTATCTTCCCAATGGGAGCTCCAGCCTCCTGACCGTTGGCCCAGGACCTTGCCCGTTACCCCCAGACTGAGACCCGGTCTGTGCCAGGGCGCCAGCCTCATGGCCCTCGTCCACGCATTCTCCTTGTTAGGTGGTGGGGGTGATGGGGTTGTTCAGGTGCAGGGACTGCCAGGTCCCACTGGTCACGTCAGCATTTGGGGTATTGTCGGGGTGGGGGGGGAATAAACCCAGGCCACCCAGGTGAGACCAGGCAAGGGAGGGATCCACCCCCAGGACTGCATTTAGCAGAGGCTCAAAGGCACGCAGGGAGTAGGAGCGATTCTTGGTAGGAAAAGAGAAAGCACGAGTGTGTCCCGACTGGACGCTGTCGGCCAGGGAGGCTGCTAACTGGGAAAGGGGCGTCCTGCACACTGCGTGGCTGGTTGGGGGGCATACTTGGCTTTCTTTGGCCAGTGCTGTTAAGGGGAAAATGGGGAAAGATTAGGGTGGCTGGCAGTTATTGGTTAAGTCCTGGCTGTTGGGGCCATGGCCACACAACTGTGGTTTGGTCTCCTGGGCTGGTCTATGCAGGTCACGGGACAAAGTTCCATCTTCCGTGTGTTTTGCCAGCTGCCCGTTTGTATATTCCATCCCACAGGGCTGTTTTGGGCATGGCCAGAACTGGGTCCTTGCTTTCCAGAGGGGTGGAGGGGAGGCACAGCCGGTGGTGTGGGTGCTGTGGTGGGTGCGGGGCAGTGTTTGGCCCCAGTGCATAAAGGAAGAATGTCATCATGCACAAGCCCAGAAAGGAGGGGGACTCGCTGAAGTCCTGGTCCCCCAGGTAGGGCCCAGTAGCCTGGAGAGTCAGGCTATGGCTCTTGAGAAACAGATCCTTGAGGTTAACTCTGGAGTTACAGCAAATGATGGGTGTTTACCACACAGGCCCTATTTGCTTTTTAGGCCCAGAATGAAGTCTGTTGGGCTGAAATGTGATGTGACCCTAGACGGCATCAGGTGAGCCTTGGATCACAGGCCTCTGCTGTGCCCTGGGCCAGCCTGTGTGCGGGCTCCATGCACATCTTCCAGAGCATTCCTCATTCCCATTTCACAGACAAGGAAACAGACCCAGGGAAGTGAAATGACTGGCCCGAGGCCAAACATGGATTCCCTTGCATTTCCCCCACCTCCAGTGCCCCTCCCCAGGAGCAGAAAGGCCAGAATCTTCCCCAGACCCTTTTGACCGTGGCCCTAACTTTCCCTCAGACTCTTCTCCTTCACCGTGGCATTTTCACAGGGCTGTTCTCTGCCTGGAGCACAGCTTCCCCGACTCTGCTCATAGCCCATCTAGTGCCTGCCTGAAGCTCCCGTCCGGGGGGAGGCCGGCCTGGCTCGTGCAGTGACGGCCTTTCCTCGGTGACCTGCACCGCCCTGGTGACCGGGCCACTGTGGAAGCCCCAGGCCTGGTGCTGCTGCAAATAGCACTGTCCCGGAATAAGTTTCACAAAAGTGTATTTACTGGCACTCAGAATTTTCTCTCAATGCAAAAGAAACTGAATTTAAAATTAAACAATGAAAAATGCTTTATTTGAAAGCAGGAAGATTGTATGATTGGAGAGGATACGTATCACTCTGGCTTTGACGCTAAGTCATGTTGTCTGTGAGCCTTGGCTTCAGAAGGATCTGCCACCTTCTGTCTAGTCCAGGAGATGCACCTGTAACTCGGGTGATGCAGGTCCTGGGCAGCTGGTGCCCATCAGTGGTCTGCCAGGGGGACAGGTGCATCCGGGACCATGGACGCGGGCCCCTGGGTGGCCAGAGGGGAGGCTGCTATCACATGTCTGTCACTGTCACCAGAACTGCCTGAGCCACATGGGCAGGGCTGTCAGCCTCAGCGTCTGCCGCCTCCGTCTCACGTTTGCACCTTGTCCGCCTGCAGAATGCGGCCTGGTCTGGACATCTGTCTTCCATCGGGGACGCAAAGCAGGAGAGCTGATGTCCGTCCACACACACACCTTCATGCTACAGGAACGTGCTTCCACATGCTGCACCCATCCAGGGAGCCCCCCCTCCCCACCTCCCACCACCAGTGTGCATCAGAGCCTGCACGAGTGCAGGTGACCCCCTTTGTGCCACCAGGAAGACAGCAGCAGGTGTGTCCGTTTCACACCTCTCTGCTCAGGGCCCAGGTGCCACATCCTTGGTGACAAGAAACTAATCATATCAGCCCTCCTCTGGTGAAGGGACAAGAGGGGTGCCCTTTACTGTGTTGGTGCAGAGGCAAGGCTGGTGGGCAGGCACCGCAGAGCGGGGCAGTGCATCCCGCAGACAGCCGGGCAGATGCAGGCAGAGCAGGGGCAGAGCAGGGATGGGGGCCATGGTGGTGTGTGCGGCTTGAGTCTGTGCCCACGCAATTTGTGAACAAGGGAAGAAACCGGGCCTGGAGACTCCCCTCAGACATGACGTGCCTGACCCTGTCCCTGAGGCCAGAAATCTGGCATCATTCTAGCTGCGCCCCTTCTGCCCACTGATCACCTCACAGTCCACATTTTCTAGGAGCACTTTTGCCTTCTGATGTTCTCCCCGACCCCGTGCCCTTGTCACACTGCGGTGCTCCCCCAGGCCAGGCTCTGGTCATTTCATGGACCACGAGCCAAGCTGCCGTGGAGACCTGGGTCATGGTCCTGCCCGAGTCATGCCCCTGGCAGACTGCCTGCAGGTGGGGGCTCATTTCCTCTGCCTGAGTACCCATCTACATGGCCTCACCTCCTCTGGGAGCCCCCTGAACTGGGTGGGCTCCCTCTGTGCTCTGCATGTTCTGGAACTGCCACTCTATGTGGTCGTGATCGGTTTATGTGTCTCTGATTTTCAGCTGTGAGTTTCTGGGGACAGTAGCGGGTCTAACTGCGCTGCCCAGGATCTTATATGAGGGAGGTATCTAGCCAGCGCTGGGTCACAGAGGGCACTCAGAGTGAATGCATGAGCTGCTTACAGGGTGGCTGAGGGCAGGTGAGGAAACCGGCTGACATGGCTTCCAGCTCTGGAAGAGTGAAGCCTCCATCTGTGTCTCAGACCAGTGCTGGGATCCCACCTCTCTTCATTCTCTTTCTGCTTCTCCTGGGGGAGTAGGTAGAAGTAAGTCTGGATAAGAGACATATTGGAGCGTTCATAGCAGCACTCTCAACAATAGCTAAAACATGGAAAGAGCCTAAGTGTCCATCAACAGACGAATGGATCAAGAAGATGTGGTTTATCTATACCATGGAATACTACATGGCAATGAGAAAGAATGAAATCTGGCCATGTGTAGCAACGTGGATGGACCTTGAGGGTGTTATGCTGAGCGAAATAAGTCAGGCAGAGAAGGACAAATATCATATGTTTGCATGTATAGGAGGATTAGGAGGAACTTAACTGAGGAAAAAGGGGGAGAAGAAGGGAGGAAATGTTGGGGAAAGGGAGAGAGGCAAACCATGAGAGACTCTTGAATGCTGACAAAAACTGAGGACTGATGGATGTGGGGGGGAGGGGGGGTGGGCATGGAGAAGGGCACTTGTGGGGATGAGCACTGGGTGTTATGTGGAAACTAATTTGACAATAAACTACTTGTAAAAAAAAAAGAGAGAGAGACATATTGGGGCACCTGGGTGGCTCAGTCAGTTGAGCGTCCAACTTCTGCTCAGGTCATGATCTCACAGTTCGTGGGTTCAAGCCCCGTGTCGGGCTCTGTGCTGACAGCTCAGAGCCTGAAGCTTGCTTCAGATTCTGTGTCTCCCTCTCTCTCTGACCCTCCCCTGCTCATACTCTCTCTCTCTCTCTCTCTCAGAAGTAAAAACACTTTTTTAAAAAGTTATTTAAAAGAGATATATTATCACTTGTGTGTCCATCAATCTATTCGTCTGTCCTTCTTTTTACCCCTCCTTTCCTCTTTCCTTCCTTCCTTCCATCCATCCATCCCTCCAGCCATCCACTCATCCTTCCATTCTTTCATCCAGTATATCCAGTATTTATTGAGCATCTGCTCTGGACCAGGCACACTGCTGGGTCCCAGAGACTAAAGTCTGGGGTCCAGCAAGGGACCGTGGGGCTTTCAGCTGTTTCCTGAAACTCCGTATTTCCTCCATATTTCCTCCTCGTTCATTGTCTCCCTTGGAGACGGTCGGGGAGAGTTGGGGAGACAGAGGATGGCCTGCATGGAATAATGGGGTAGAGTACAGATGGTGCCCAGCTGAACACCTCGATGCGCCATAGATTCAGTTTATTTCAGTTCAAGGCAATGAAGGATCAGAAATATCTTCAGGAAGAAAAAACAAGAACATTCATTCAATTTGAGAGGAAAACTGATGTAGCAAGGAAATCAGGCCAAATTTGTGCTCTCAGGACCAGAAGTAGGTGTAAGGAGGGAAATCATTGGAGTCTGCATGGCTTCTCCAAATGTAATCAGTCATGATCTCTCTCACTTCCATTGTTCTACAAGGTTCCCTTCTTTCCATGTTCCCTCTGGTTTCTGGTCCATGGGAAGCCTCTTTCCCCTGTGCTGCTGGGGAACTCTGTGCTGGAGGAGGATATGGGCTTGCTTTCCTAAGGAGCTGTTTCAGGGCCTGCTAGTGTCTGTGCAGGGCGGACCTGCGGGCAGTGCTGCAGACAGCAAGGCCTCAGCCCTGCCCTCCTTAGTCAGGTGCAGGGTGGAGCATGGGATCCAGGAGCAGGGCCAGCTCAGGGGTGGCTGGTGGGTGACTGAGGGAAGCATTAGGGTAGAGCCCACAGGCCCCAGGCTGGTCCGGTGACTCCAGACCTGACTGATCATGAGATTCCACGGAGATAGTCCAACACAGCTTCCTGGGCCGCCCCCGGCGCTCTGACTCAGCAGGTCTCAGCTCAAGCCGTCTCTGGCTGGCCTGCCTCGAGGGGCATGGCCTCTTTGGTGCCCACTTCCCAGGGGTCATTAAAGCTGAACTGGCCCTTCAAGGTGTGTGCCATGGCACACCTGAAGTTTCTGGAAAGCATTTCCTGTGAGGAGGGAGGAGGCCAGGCTCCTTTCACCTTGCCCAGCACCACAAGCAGAGCCTGGGGGTGGTGCCAGAGCAGAGGCGAGTCCCTGGTGGTCTGTGGCATGAGTCTGTCTGGATGTGCCCAGGATGGAGAGAGAGCAGGGACTGGGGCCCATGGGGCACACATGTCCTCGATGTGTGTCACTTTCTCCCAGAGAGCAGCAGGACCGAACCCATTATCCTCACCCCAGCCCAGGTCTCCCTCCTGATCCTGACACATCGAGGGGAAGAGAGCACAGGACTGTGAGCGGGGCTTCAGCGCTGAGTGCATACGTGTGCTCCGTGCTGGGCGTGGGGGCCTCCACCAGGTGCGTTTCCAGCTGTCATAGCTTCTCCCATCTCGGCTGGAGCCTGAGATTCCACCAGAAGTCCAAATCCAGAGCGTGTGGATGGTTGCCTCTGAGTGCCCTGCCCTCCAACACCCAGTGGTGTGTGTGTGTGTAGGGGCAGGGTGAGGGACAAGGAAGCATTTACCAAGGCTGCTTTCTGCTGCTCCCTGGGTCAAGGCACTGAGGTCTGTAACCAGCCCCCTTTCCAAGAGGCTGTGCAGTGACTGAGCCAGGCCCTTGGGAGCATTACAGGAAGTTGGACCCCACAGCTTTCGAAGGAGAACAGCCTCTCTGACCTGCGACCGTGCAGGCAGGCCTGAGTCCTGGGTGGCCCTTCAGGGCTGGGAGTTGTCTGGCAGTCTGCTGGCTCATTCAGACACTCACCTGCTCCTCCCACGCGTCCAGACGTCAGTGGTTCCTGGGGCACTGGGCTCGGCCGCTTCCAGTAGCAGGGCCTCATGGCTCCACTGTCAAGGCACTGGAAAGTTCCTTGACACCAGCTCCAGCTCGCCCAGCCTCTGACCAGGCCACCTGGTGACTGTGGGGGCTCTCATGAGAAGTCCTAACCTTGAGCTGTGTCTGATTCCCTAGCTCCAAGAAGCCTAAGAAACGCCCCGAAGTGGCCGTGAAGCCCAAACCCTCACCCCGACTCACCATCTTTGATGAGGAGGTGGACCCCGATGAGGGGCTCTTTGGCCCAGGCACAAAGATCTCCCCCAAGGGCCCCGCAGAGGACGTGCCCCTCAAGGACCGTAAGTAGAGCCTCCAGGTGTTGCCATTCCTCTTGGTGTCTGCCCAGCGACCCCCCCCCCCCCCCCCCGCCAGCCTCTGTCAGTGACTTTGGACCTGCCATACAAGAGCCTAGAAATCTCCCCCTTGTCCTGTTTCAACATGATACAGACTCAGCTTACGGAGATTTTGTGCTGCAGAAATCTAGTATTGCACTTTGTGTCCCCATAGCCTGGAACATCCCAGGGCTATATATTTATTCTGCTCATCCTGTGGAAGAGGAGGGTGGTCGTCTTGATCACTTGAGAAGTATGGGTTGTGATTGGTGCCAAAGCATCTTTGTCATTCCAGGACCGGGTGTGGCCACCGGCTGGAAAGTAGACTCCGGCACCCCGGCTGGCTATGCTGTACGATTTGGATTGTGATGAGAGATTTTGCGTTGCCTGCACAGACCCCACAGGAGGGTCCCGTGCAGAGCTGGAAAGGGGACTTCTGTATTTGTCCTCATCCCACCTGGCTCCTCATTCAGGGTGGAGAGTTGATGCAGCCAGCACTTGGTGACCACCCGCGGAGGGCCCGGCTCTGCTGAGCCTGAGAGCACATGATGAGAAAGGCACTGTCCTAGCCTCGGGGCTCCTCGGGAGACCAGACATCTGACAATTGCAGGGTAGCCTCTGAGGCCCTGTCCATTGCTTCTTTCCTGCCCCCACGTGGGCCCATTCCTCTGATTCTTCTGTGCTCTGTCTTGTCCCCGGCTCACTGTCTCCTGGCTGGACCAGGCCACCTCCACCCTGTCCCCCTCCGGCAGCTGAGGACGGGCCAGGACTTCCTCTGACCTCTCTGCTCCTGCCTTCCCCACAGCCCTGAAGTTGTTTGAAGATCCTGATCTCGGCGGTGCCGTCCCCCTGGGTGACCCCTTACTGCTGCCTGCCGCGCATGCGAGTGGAGGGCCCACGTCCCACTCGGAGCTGTTCAGGTACCACGTGCCCCCAGCGGTGTTCCCCCTGCCCTGAGAGTGCCCAGACAGAGCCAGGGCCCCGTCTCAGTGTGGGAGCATCTCACCAGCTTCAGCCTCCAGGGGCAGCAGTCTTGGCCCTTCAGAGGCAGGAGCCTGTGGGTGGGCGCTGGCCAGGGGGCGGTGCCAGGGACCGGGGTGGGGGGTGGGAGTGGGGGTGGTCAGCAGCCCGGGGCAGCTCAGCGAGTTCCAGAAAGGACTTCATGAATGCAAGTCTTTTTCTTTTCCTTTTCACACTCCTACTTTAAAAGTTGATGTGAGGAATAATCAAATTAGGGAATCGCAAGAGCAAGTGTAACTGGCCTGAACAGGTTTGGGAACAAATCAAATGGATTCTTGGTAGCTCGCAGCTCTCGCAGAGGGAGTGGAGCGCAGATATGTCGGACAGTGGCTGGGCCCGGCAGGCCTCAGAGGGGGCTCCTTCCAGAGTGCGTGCAGTGCCTCACTGTGCTGGACTCTGCACGCTGCCTCGTTCAGTCCTCCAGCCCCCCACGGAGGTGCTCTTATCTCTGTTTTAGACAATAGTGTGGGAAAGGTGACTGGCCCAAGGCCACAGCTCCCAAGGGACAGAGCCAGGATCGGAGTCCAGGGCACCGCCGCTGTCCTCTCCTCCCTGCTCCTTCCGAGGACTTAGAGCAGAGGCTGGGAGATCTGCCTCCCGCCCTCTGCCAGCAGCTTTCTCTGGGCTTCTGTGTGTGCCGCCTGCGTTCCCAGCATGCCTGGTATTGTGCGTCTCCGTGGCATCATCTGTGCCCCCCAGAACGCAGCTGTGCTCGGTGGTTTACAGGAAGCCGAGCCGTCTCCTTCCCAGAACGGTTACGTGGAGCCGGGGCATGTGGTCTGGGAGGCTGTCATCTGCACCCTCGTTAGCGGTCTCGGGCTATTAGCCCTGTAAATGCCCACCAAGCCTGAGTCATAGCAAAGGCTTCCTGTCTTTACATCTCCCCATGGCCCCTGGCATCTGTTCACTGTCATCCTGTGTCCTCACCCCTGACAGGCTGGGAGAAGCTGGGGTTGTTACAACTTTAGAGGAGAAACAGGCACAGGGAAACAGAGCACTAGAGTGAGCCCCAGGGAGGCTCTCCTGAGTGTGCCCTGCCCAGGGAGGCTCTCCTATCTCCAGGACGCCGCGTGTCCCAGGGAGGCCGTTCCAGGGCGACTTTCCTGGCACAGTTTATTGTAAATCCACAACACCAGCACTTCTGGACCCGTGTTCTTCAGAATGTCACGCTCCCTTCAAAGGGGCTCTGTGGCCAGACGGCTGGGGTGATACTGGTGTGAAGCAGGACTCTGTGGGCCTGAGTGGGAAACATCGTGTAGCATTTCACATTCTCACTGGTCCCTGCGACCTTTTCCTTTGTGACATCTCTTGGCGTCCCGCAGAGCACTCTGGGAGCCACTGCTTTAGAGAATGTGAGCCCTGCAGCCCCGCCTTCACTCTGCCAGACGTCTGGTGACAGAGAAGTCACTCCCTGAGAGCTGGAGCCATGTTTTCTTCTCCTTTGTGCTGCCTCTGTGACTATCCAGGCAGTGATCGGGGTTCCTTATAGCAAAAACCTTCTTAACCCTCATTCATTCACTGATGCCGTCACCCCTCCATTCATTCCATCACGGCCGTCAGCTAGCACGAAGTGGCACGGAGTGGCGTGCCCAGCAGGATGCAGATAAGCCTCAGTTCCCTCTTCCGGTGCAGCCACACCAGTGGAAGGCTTCCAGGTGTGGTCTTTAACCAAGGGACCTGGGGAGGAGGGGTGGCACTGGGGTCTTCAGAGCTCCCCACAGCCTCTCAAGGGTTGACCTTGTACTAGCAGAGCCTGGAGGAGAAGAAAGCTAACTGTGCCTTAGTGGGACCTATTCTAGCCATGACTCAGGGAGCCCACATGGAAAGGGGTGCCCTTGCAGCCACCTGTACCCCGACTGTGACTGCCTCACTTGCCACCTCAGAGCAGCTTCTGATTAGTTCCAAGGGTGTAGATGATTGAGTCCCTCTGAGCGTTTCCTGGGCCCCAGCCTCCTGTGGAAGATGCAGGAGGAGGAGCCAGCACCAGGAAGGTGCCGGTGCAGGGGGCCAGGGCACCTGTGAGCTACCCTGCGTTACACTCCTTGGCGTCGCCTCGAACCCAGAACGGCTGCCTCTGTTTGAAGGCCTGGCTCGGGGTCCCTCTGGGTCTAGACTGGAAGGACACCTTTTGCTCGGCCTGGCGCCATCCACAGAAGCTACAAGCTCCCCCTTTGTGGTCTGTTCCCACCACAGGAGGCTGGCCCGGGAAGCAGGCAGGGTGACCCAGGGCAACTTTGGCAGCTGGTACTTGGCGGGCAGCCCCTCCAGGGCATGGTTGTGCTGGGCGCCCCACGCTCAGGCCTCTTCCTGATCCTGCTGATGTCTGAGCTGGATCCCATTGACAGATGGGGAGACTGAGGACCTGGGAAGTGGAGGTGAGGAAGCCGACCGGAGGCCCCTGATGGAGGAATAGCGGGAGCGGAATGGAACTGTGCTTCTGGGCACGCGGTGGCTCTGCAGGCCTGCTGGGCGACGCTGCCGTCACCGTCCTACAGATGAGCACACCGAAGCTTGGAGAAGCCGAGGGGCCTGTACAAGCCCACCCCCCACTGGCCTTCTGCCTCCGGCACCCGTGCCCTCCCTCCCCGACCCCAGCCTGGCTGAATGAGGCCTGTTGAGATAGCCTGAGACACTTGGCCCGGGTGTGGGCAGCACCTGTCTGGATAGTTCTGCTGGTCACTGGTTGAGGAAGCACATAAAGGGCCAGGAACCCTCATTGAGGAATTCACACACTAGCCCTTGTATTTCCATGGGAATTTTCCATGTAACTTCATGAAAGCCCCCAGGATAGTGTTCCCAGACCCTTCCCGCCAGCCCTGGGTCTCCTGGCTCCAGACCAGACTGATCCGTGCACAGCTAACCCCCGAGAGCAGGCTAGAGGCTGCTGTGCTCCCTGGGACCAGGGGGAGAGCGTGCTGTCCACCCTCCACCCGGCCCAAAGAAGAGCATGAAAGCACCGGTCAGGCCATTCCTCCTTAGCATCCTGTGGAAGCGAGAGTACCCTCGAAATGACCTCATCCAGCCCCTCACCAGCAGGGAAACTGAGGCTCAGGGAGGGGAAGAGACCTGTCAGTCACTTATTTTGCAGTTCTTGCTTTGGGTCTTCTCTGAATCACTGCATCTCAGATGGGACTGTCATCTGTCAAGGGACAGGAGAGTGGACAGCAAGCGTCCTGGAGCCTCAGCCAGGGAGAATGCCCGGGGGACACAGGCGTGTGGAGGTTATCACAGAGTCCCAAGAGAAGGCAACAGGGCTCTGGGTCGGGTCCTTAGAGGCAACAGGTCCAGCAAGTGTCACCTGAAGGGCCTCGGGGGGCCTGTGGCTGCAGCATAAGGAGGGATCCTCCACCCAGGAGAAACCCTAACCTGCGAGGGCTTCATTGCATTGGTGCCCCAGGAAGACAGACACACCCAAGAGACCCAGCCACCCCCAGGCCAAGTCCTGTTCCTTCATGAGCTGGCCATGGGCCGCAAGCAAAGGCCTCTATCTCTTTGTACCTCAGCTTTCATATATGGAAAATGGGGCTAATATCTGCTACAGTGTCTTGTGATTATTCAGTGAGTTGATGAATGTGGAAATGCCTGGCCACAGTAGGTATTCAGCACGATGTCAATTGAATGCATGGGTGGGTGGTGGGAAGGATTGAATGGGTCTTTCGTTGTGCATCTGGTCTCCAGAAAATGAGTTCTGCAGGAGCTGGCAGCAGGAGCCCCCTCAGGCAAAGAGGACAGAACCAGGTTGTGGCGTGCTTTTCACGCCATCTGGTACCTGGGGCTGGTCCTGTGTGACTGTCACACTGCTCTGGGCTCTCGTCCCACCCAATGATGGCTGTCAGGTCCAGGGCCCTGGTGGCACCAGCCCTCGGCGGGCTCTGTCTGGCACCGGTGTGGCCCACAGTGGGCACCATAGATGGGCAGCCCCACCCCACAGTGCTCAGATCCCCTCATTTATTCTTTCCCTGGCTGAACTTGGCCTAGATGAGGGCTCAGCTTCTGAAGTCTGACACCCTGGTTCTGACTCAGGCACTGTCTCACGCTGTCATTGCAGGCGGGTAGGTTGGCCTCCTCGGGCCTGAGCATCCACATCTGCAGGGTAGAGATCAGCCGTACCCCCAAAGGGTTTGAGGATAACACAAGATGGCATGCCCGAGGTGCTTGGCACAGAGCAGCCGCTCTGTATTTGGCAGCTGTTGCTGTTACTTCTTGAGAGGTTGAAGGACAAATCAATCACCTATAGGGCCATCGTCTAGAGGGGGACCACCTGAAAAGGAGGCCTAGAGGCTGTAGACGGGCTGGCTCTGCTCCCACTGTGCTGGGCAGGAGCAGGGAATGAGAAGCCTCCCCTCACATCCTCCCCCAGGGGCAGGATGGGGGAAGGCCAGGTTGGGGCGGGGCCTGGTCACAGTCCCCAGGGGTGCCTTGGGACCTTGCTCTCTTTGCAGGAGATTATATTCAGGGCTTCCGCCTCTGTTGCCCTAGAGTTGAAGAAGACTTGGACCAGATTCTGAACCTGGGAGCCGAGCCCAAGCCCCAGCCACCACCCAAGCCCCAGCCTAAGCCCAAACCACCATTGGCAGCTAAGCCAGCGCTACCCAGAAAGCCAGCCGTCCCCCCTAAAGCGGGCCTGCCTGAGGTTGCGGTGGAGCAGCGGAAGCAGCAGCAGCAGATTCAAGCCATGGACGAGATGGACATCTTGCAGTATATCCAGGACCATGATGCGCCTGGCCAGACCGCCCCCAGCCTCTTCTGACACCCCCACCCCTGTGCTGGCTCTAGATTGGGAGAGCCTCTCCCCCAGAGGGATGCATGGTGAGGTGGGCATGTGCCCTGCTGGGCCAGGACCTCTGTCCCCAAGGGAAGGGGTGGACGCCCGAGTCACAGGGTCCCTGTAGTACTACCTTGTTCCTTTCTTTTTTTGTTTTGTCTGGGGGGGTGGGGTGTCAGAGAACCCTGCAGGGCACAGAGAGAGAGGTCACCATAGGAATTGGAGCCCAAATTGTCTCAGCCCTGTGGCTGTGGAGGGGAGAGCGTGGCGGGGCAGGGGGGCGGGTTGCCTTGCTAACCAGCTCGGCCCCCAGGATGAAGGGAGACCGGAGGGGCTCTAGGAGGCCATCCTGGCAGGGAAACTGAGTCCACTTACACCAACTCTACAGTAGGGGGGGTCTGCCCGGCCTGGGGGGAAGCGGTGGGTCACTGGGCGAGATGGATCCCTGGGCAGTATGGCTCCGGGGACCTGCTCTGAGAAGGTCTCCAGGAGATGGGTGCTGAGTGGGTGCCTGGGAGGGTTCTTGGTCGGGCAGGTGTCCCTGGCTCTGGTCACCAGGTGCTAATAAGCAGGGTGCTTTCCCATGTGTCCAACTGAGGGAGACCTGAGGCCTAGCCCTGCCTCTCAAGCCCTGACAAGCCCCTGGTCTTCCCCCTCCTCCTTTCCCAGGGGAGGCCTGGCCACACGTTGGCCTTTTGGGGCCTCTGCCCCCATGGTCAGCGCCCACCTTTGCAGCTTTGAGCAGAATGATCATAGCATCCTCTAGCGCTCTGCCTGTGCCTGCAGCTGGGGTGGCCCCCCGAGCCCCAGAGGGCCTCGGCAGGACGCCCTTGGCTGCGACTTCGAGCACTCTGTCCAGTGGTGGATGCAGCCAGGCCTCCCTTGTCCCCCAGATCTGGACATGCTCACCAGCCTTGCGGCATTCGGGGCCACCTCTGCAGGGGGAAGCAGCCCTGTGCAGGATCAGGGCCAGTGCCTTAGACTTCTCCTGGACCCCCCACGCCCCGGCACGCGGGTCTGCGCACGGCACAGCGCTCAGGAAATTCTCCGCGAATGACGTTTAATAGAGCAACGAATCTCTTTTTTGATATATTCTTCGTCTTCAAAACCAGTTTTTAATGAGACACGGTTTTTAATGAAACACAACCACCATTGTCCCTTGCCTTCTCCTGCTTGACAGAGACTTTGGAAGGGGGTTTGGGGGTAGGCCCCCAGACGCTTTCCCGATCGGGGCCAACAGCCAGCTCTGAGGGAGGCCCCCCGACCAAGTTGGTTGCTTGCTGCCTTCAGTTTCTAGAACCCTGCTCCTGCGCTGGTCCTGCGGGGGGTGGGGGGCGGGGAATGCCCCCTCTGTGCTTTTGTCTATCTCATGCACCCTGGCACCCTCATCAGCTGTCCAGTCTGAGAAGACTGCCCTCCCCCACCCGGGACCAAAGCAATAGGATATCGGCAGTTGTGAGGTCTTAGAGCTGAATGCCTTCTTCTCTGCCTTACCCGGCCTCCAGCTCCAAGGCCGCTCTCCCCAGAGCTCCACTGCCAGACCTCCACTTCCCCACCCCGGAAGGCCTTGGGAGGGGCGCGTGCCCACCTGAGGGCTGCCTCTCTGTTCCCTCTCCTGGGCCTGCTCCCCAGCGGCCACCTACCACCTGCCGTGGCGCAGGTGCAGAGGGCTCAGCAGACAGGTGCCTGGCGCCCTTGGGGACTGGCCCACTGGAAGAGGTCGTAGACGGAGGCTGCCATGGGGGCGTGGGTAGTGTGGGTTCATCCACTGTGTCTGGCGCTGCCTAGATACCTCATGAAGATGTGCACATCCCCAAATAATCATCCTCAGACTGCGGCTGATTCTCCACCACGGGTCTGTACCTACTGGTGAATTGATGACACCCAGTGATCCAATAAAGTACATGTCAGTGATTCATTCCAACATCTGTTAGTGGTGTTTTTTTCTGTGCCTGGGCTGATGGGGAAAAGTGTGGGGGAGGGTATCTTGTTAACAGTGAGGTCAAGGGAAGCTGCCCTTGACGGACCCTGGGGTCTGCCACAGCTCCACCTAGCCTTCCAGGCTACTGCTTGGTAGGGTGAGTTGAGGCCAGAGGGAAGATTCCACTGTGTAGATTGAGGCAGAGGGACTAGAGGACCAGCCCAGCAGGGGTCATTGGGTCAGTAACTGGCCAGCCAGGACCCTTGGAAACAGTTTGGAAAGAAGACCCTTCCCTTCTCCAGGCTCACCGTCTCCTTAGAGTGGGGACTGGCCTAGGCTTGTACTGGTCTTTAGGCCCTTTACACTCTGACATTACAAACCTATCCATCTATACACAAACACATCCTGGCCCCTACACTCCTGTCTGAGCTCAGATTCTGAGATACTGCTTTGTGCCTGGGCCCCAGAGGTCCTGGGCAGCTGGCCCCGTGACACTGACAGCTGCTGGAGAACAAGAAACGGGTCCCCAGGAGCCAGGAAGGCCCCGAGCGGGGACATGCTATGGGCCGACACTGGCCTCCACCCACCACTTGGTTTTGGATCTCATAGCTAAGCTTAAATTGGGGTCTTGGCTCCCAGGGACAAACAGTTGGGGTCTTCTGAGAAGGAGCCCACAGCCAAGAGCCTGCAGCCGAGAGCTCACCATACAGAGAAAACAGAGAGGTTGAATTTGGGGCAACAGCCTTTGTTAGGAAGCCCCTGTGAGCCCCGTGGACAGGATGCGCCGTCTATGGCAGGGGCCCCACTCCCTTCCAGCATTGCTCCTGAAGAACCCCATTCTTCTGGAAAGTCCCAGTTCTAGCTCCTTCCCTGACCAGGGCGTGCGGTGAGGCTCGCTGGAAAGTGCCCACCTTCTGGGCTCTGGTATCCCATGATCATGTCCCTGCAACTGTCTGCAACTCACCTGGCCTCCTGTGCACCAGGGGCTGCCCCAAGCTCAAGTCCTCACACTGGATGCATCAAGACAGCATAAGTCCAGCCTCCCTTCAGGGCCCTCAGGCTTAATGCCCAGCTGCCACCTAATGACACCTGATTAACTCTGTGTGGTGCTCAAACACCCAGCATTAGGCTTTGGTTAGTCTCCACCCCTGGAATTTGCAGGGAGGCCTGGTGAGGAAAAGCATGCGCAGTTCTCCGGCTCCCCGAGTGTCCAGCTGAGCAAATCCTGGGGAAGAGAGAAGGGCAGTGGTGTTCTCATCCCCAGCAAGATGGCCCCCACCAGGCAGCAGGCACGTCCCAGTGCTGCTGGGTCCTTGCATAGGTGGATGGCTGCCCAGAGCGGGCATAGTCAACACTCAGAGGCTTTTTGAGGGGCTGACATTTCAGTGGCCAGTTTTGGATGCAAACTCTGACCACTCCAAACCATTCCCTGTCAGTGTCCTGAGGCCTCGCGGTGGGGATAATTGACTGAAGAACCCTTAGGGGAATCAGCTATCTGGCTCTGGGCATGGAAGGATCTAGGTTTCAGTCTAGCTCAGCGTGTGATGCTCTCTTACCCCACAGCCCACAGTGCCGAGTGAAGAGACCAGGTAGACTGACTTCTTCGTGCTGCAGGAGATTCCATAGGCCGGTCACTCCAGCTCATCGCGGCGGGACCTCTGCCCAGGACAAGCTGGATGCTAATAGGAAGGGGCAGGCTGTTGGATGGGTGGTCAGAAGGCCTCGGCAACCTCAGCTCAGCCCAGCGCCCAGCCCGGCACTGATGTCCAGCTGCTGCGCTACAGACAACATGGTGAATGGAACAACGTGGTGAGGGTAGCCTGGAGTCCTAGTGTTCATCCATCTCGTGGCTGACCTCGGGCTCTTGGTTTCCAGGGCTCCGCCACCGGAGAGAGCTGAGGGATTCCAGTTCTCAGGTGGCATTCAGCGTAAAACCACGGCTTCTGGGGTGGGGCTTATGGGCTGAGCGCCTGGCCTCAGTAAGCGGGAATCCCGACTGACAACCTTCAGAGGCGCTGACGCCTCTCTGCCAACTCAGCAAATAGCTGCAGCCTCTAAATTGGTTTTGTAGTAAAGCTGAGCTAGCTCGCTACAGCCCACCTGGCCAGTCACGCCATCAATCAGTGCGAACGAGAGGGCGGCCGGGGCTAAGCAGGAGGCACAGCCCGGTGCTCAGGGGACACAGGGAGTGAAAGACCCCACCAACTTCTTCTCCTGAGCACCTCCAGGGGGCAGTAGCCTTCCCAGGCACAATGAAGGTCGTGAAGGCGGAAAATCATGAGTTGGTAAAGGTGGATCTGCCATGAGCCATGCTGAGCGCCTGCTATGGGTTCTGCTCCTCCCTCTCTTCTCTCCCCTCTGACAGCGCCCCCCCCCAACTCCCCCCCCCCGCCAGCAGTGCCAGCAGTGGTGTAACCTGAGCCCGGCTCCGAACCTGAGCCCAGCTCTCCCTGCTACTGCTACTGTAACAAAGTATCACAAATCCAGTGGCTCTAAACAAGAACTTACTCTTTCCCAGTTCTGGAGGCCAGAAATCCGAAATCAAGGTGTCGACAGGGCCGCACTCTCCGAAGGCTCTAGGGAGAATCCTTCCCCGCTTCTTCCAGATTCTGGGGGTTGCTGGCACTCCTTGGAGTTCTTGGCTTGTCACTGCATCCCTCCCATCTCTGTCTTCACGTGGCCATCTCTTCTGTGTCTTCTCTGTGTCTTGTAAGGACCAGTCACTGGATTAGGACCCAGTATGGGATGGAAAACCCAGTAAGATCTCATGTTACCTTAATCACATCCGCAAAGACCTGATTTCCAAATAAGGTCCCATTCACGGGTTCCAGGTGGATGTGAATTTGGGGAGGATGCTGTTCCACCCAGTACGGTCACTAAGGGCCTGGGACCTTCAAAGCAGGCTGACTTACTTAATAGCAGAAGCGATGATTTCTGCATCATTGGGGCCTGACAGAGACCTTCTCTGAAGGCCTGTTGGGGGCTACTTGGTACTTATCATAGAAGGTTTGGGAGACACTGGAATCCACCAGCCTGATAGGAGTCCCAGCCTTTGTACATCGCTCGTGACCAGAGGTGGGAGCAGGACACACCAGGCGTGTGACATGTGTAGCTCTAGGTCCTTCCCCACGTGGCCAAGGTGTGGCCTGGCCCTGCCCCACCCCCACCCCAGGGGCCATCGTGCCTCCTCCTCCTCCCCGGGGCAGTGACAGCCCCAGAAGAGTCTAAATTACTTCCCGTTCTAAGCTGTTGGGTGTTAGGGGTAAGGTGAGGCAGGCGGCGTCCCATCCTGTCCTGGCCAAGCCATGGCCTCTGTATTTCAGCAGTACCCTATCATCTCCTTCCTGTCTGTGTCGGGGAGGGAGCAGGGAGGGAAGGGTCTTTCTTGGACACTCACCACGCGCCAGGGGCGGGGCACTCTCATTCACAGCTGCCACCAGAAATGCCCAAACTTCCTGATCAAAAGTTGCATCTCTTTATTAAATAGGGAAACGTCAGCACCTACTAAACAATGACTCTCTGGAGCAACCTGTGGCACAAAATGAAGAGTCAGCAGTGCTCAGAGCAGTCCTGGTGAACAGGGGGCTGTGTCTACCTTCCTAGAGGGTCGCTTGGAGGGTCCAGAGCCCTTCCCGCTCAGCGCCCTGGCTCTGGATGGCCTGCTGGCTCTCCCAGCTGGCTGCCAGGGCTGCCCTCCTGCGGTCACCCCATCTATCATCTTCTCACTGGGCCTCTGAGGAAGCTGGAAAAGGCTCTGACAAAGCTGGGGGCGGGGAGACAGGCCTCCAGAGGGTGAGAGCTGCAGGCCGGCTCCCTGGGCGCCCAGGGGGCTTTCTTCAGTTGGTTTTCTTCCTTTGCGAGATCTCTCTCGACTTCTCCACATGTGTGTTTCTGCTTTTCCTTTTGGCTTAACAGCCACTTTGCTGATTTCCCCCCAGCAAGTGCTGTGGGTCCGGGAAGGTGATTCTTTCAGATTAGACAGCAGAACGGCTGACTTCTTTTCCCCCGATGATCCCCCTTTCCCCCATGGTTTCTCTGACCATCAGGAGCAGCAGAAAGGCTCTGCATGACCCACTGGTGGCCCAAGGGCCTCGTTTTATTGCCAGATGGTCTGGGATTCTCATCAGGCTCGTCTGGTTTTATAAGCGGCCCTGGGATTGGAACCCCAGCCTCGCAGACTATAAAATCCACCAGCACGAGAATGGAAAATTCTGCAGCACCTTGGTGAAAGCTTGGCAGGTTTTTCAAACTTGACTATGAATTTACGACAATGACCCAGCAATTCTGCTTCTATGAATATACGCAAAGAGAAAGGGAACTATATGGCCCCACAAAGACTTGTAAACAACAGCAGCTTGATTCATCGCAGCCAAACTGTGGAAACAACCGACAAGCCCATGAGCTGGTGAAGGGATAAGAAAAACGTGCGTCTGGGTGGGGCAGACACACAATGGAATATCACCCAGTGGTAAGTAACAAAGTACTGCAACCTGCTACAGTGTGACTCAGTCTCAAACACATGCTGAGTGAAAGGTGTCAGAGATCCCAGGGTGGAGGCGCCTGGGCGGCTCAGTCTACTAAGCGTCCAACTTCAGCTCAGGTCATGATAACGCGGTTCATGGGTTCAAACCCCACACGAGGCTCTGTGCTGACAGCTCAGAGCCTGGAGCCTGCTTTGGATTCTGTGTCTCCCTCTCTCTCTGCCCCTCCCCTGATTGCACTCTCTCAAAAATAAATAAACATTTTTTTTAAATTAAAAAAAAATCACAAAGTGTATGATTCTATCTCTAAGAAATTTCCAGAAGAAGCAAATCAACCCCCAGAAACAGAAAGTAGATTAGTATTTGCCTCAGGCTGGAGGTCAAAACAAATACAGACTGCAAACAGACACAAAGGATCTTTCTGGGGGGTGATGGAAATGTTCTAAAATTGGTTTGTTGTAATGAGTGCACTGGTCTATAAATCCACTGAAATTATTTTATGGCACACATAAAAAGGATGAATTTATATTAAATTATACCTCAATAAAACGGTTTTAGAAATTTATGACTGGCACATGAAACAAGCAAACCACCCTACGGGCAGCAGAGTGCAGTGGCTGAAAGTGTGGGTCAACTCTTTGCTCTCCGGCCTACTGGCTGTGTGGCCCTGGGCCAATTACCTACTCCCTCTGGGCCTCAGTTTCCTCACCTGTAAAATGGGGATAATAATCACACCTGCTTCCTTAGGGTAGTTATAAGAAGATGAGTTACTATTTGTGAAGTTCTTTGATCAGTGTCTGATGCACATTCTATGTGAATAATTAAAATTCCATTGCACTGTCACTCAGTTTTTATTGCACTACAAGTAATTCTGGGGTTCAAGGGCTCCTTCTCTTCATCTGAGAGTGAGAGACAGACCTTCGGGTAAAGGGAAGCCATGGGGCTTGCTGTAGGAAGGTGGCCGTAGGTGAGAGGCTGTGTCGTTTTATGCCAGCCTCTTGGCTTATCTGAGCCATGGTCTGCCCCTCTCCCATGTGGGCAGCCTGCTCTGCCACGTCACGTGGAGTGGGGGCCATGGGAGATGGCCTATGTGGCAGATGTGCTCTCTGAGATCCACAAAGGGGCCTGGTGGATGGGGGTTTGGGGATGTGACCAGGTCCTAGATCTGGATGCACCATGGAGAGCAACCACAGGGAGGGTAGATAGAACATGCTGAAAATAAGCCTCTGGAGAAGACGTCATTCTGCTGAGGATTACTAATAACATCTGCAGGGCTGTGGCAGCAGAGACCTCATCCCAGTGCACCCTGCACCCCAGACCAAGTACAGCTTCCCCAGCACCATGGAGACAAGGAAATAAACACATCACTTCCCCCTCCCGGCCCCTGACCTTTTGTTCAGAGCAACTGGGTAGGTGGGGCTGGGAAGGGAAAGTCCAGTGGAGAGACGTTTTCTGGCAATTCTGGCAGCGTGGCCCACTGGCCTGTGAGGGGGGCCTGGATGTGAGTCCCCTTCCTCTGGCTGCCTCGGGCCTCCTCCAACCTCCTCATCTCCCTGCTTGCTCTGGGCAGGAATGGGGGTGGGGCTCCTGCATTCTCTTTTGGAAAGAAGCCACAACCACAAAGATACATGCAAATGTTCATAGTGCTATTATTCATAAGAGACCCAACCGAAGGGAAGAACCCAAGTATCTGTGAGCTTGTCAACAGATAAACCAACAAGTACATACCTACAGTGCAATACTGCTCAGCAAAGAAAAGGAAAATACTCATAGATATGACGACATGGTGGATCTCTGAGAAACAGGCCAAGTGAAAAAAACAAGACCCCCAAAACAGCATACTGTGTGGTTCCCTCTACATGAAATTCTAGGAAAGGCAACACTATGGTGACAGAAAGCAGATCTGTGGTTGCCAGGGGCTGGGGCTGGACAAGGGGGCATGAGGAAACTTTCTGAGGTGACAGAAATATTCTACAATTTGAGCATGACTATAAACAAAACTCATTAAACTGTGTACTTAAAATAGGGGAATTTTCATTGTACGTAAATTATACTTCCATAAAGCTGTTGAAAGCAGAACCATAGTACAAAACCAAACATAGTCTTGCCATTTAATCCAGCGATCATGTTCCTTGGGATTTACCCAAATGAGTTGAAAACATATCCACACCAAAACCTGCATGCTAATGTGTATAGCAGCTTTATTCATATTTTCCAAAGCTTGGAAGTAACCAAGATGTCCTTCAAGAGGTGAATAGATAAATAAGCAGCGATCTACCCAGACAATGGAATATTATTCAGCACTAAAAAGAAATGAACTATCGGGGAGCCTGAGTGGGCTCAATTGGTTAAGCATCTGACTTCACCTCAGGTCATGATCTCACGGTTCGTGGGTTCAAACCCCACATCGGGCTCTGTGCTGACAGCTCAGAGCCTGGAGCCTGCTTCAGATTCTGTGTCTCCCTCTCTCTCTCCCCCTTCCCTGTTCACACTCTGTCTCTCACTCTCAAAAAAATAAGAAATTTTAAAAAAATGAACTATCAAGGTATGAAAAGACATGGAGGAATCTAAAATGCACACAAAAGAAGTCAATCAAAAAAGGTTATGTGCTGTATGATTGCAACTATTTGCCATTCTTCAACAGGCAAAACTGTGGAAACAGTAAAAGGATCCATGATTACCAGGGACTGAGGGGGCAGACGGATGGATAGGTAGAGGGATGTTTAGGGCTGTAAGACTACTCTGTGTAATACTATAATGATGGATACATGTCATTATATGTTTGTCCAAACCCATAGGATGCTCAACACCAAGAGTGAGCCCTAACATAAACCACGGGCTTTGGAGATGTGATGTATCCATGCAGGCTCATCATTTATAGCAAACGTACCACTCTGGTGGGGGGTGTTAATAATGGGAGAGGTGTGTGTGGGCAGAGGGTATATGGGAACTCTCTGTACTTCCTATTTAATTTTGCTGTGAACTAAAAATTGCTCTAAAATATAAAGTCTATTTAAAAAAAAAAAAAGAGGAACCACAGGTTGAGGCTCCTGACCCAGAAGATGTCTCCTGCTCCAAGAGGTCAGGCCTGCTACCCCAGACCACACCCCATCTTCAGTGATGTCATCTACAGCCTCAAGAGAGCCCTGGGTTCCAGCCAAGGCTCACAAACATTTGGTTGATAGCAGTAGGGGTTCCTGGTCCACCAGATGGACAAATCTGAGGAAAATAGCTAGAGACCTCCTGTGAAGGGAAGGGACCTGTCCCAGCATTCCCTGGGGAAGATGACGGGTCAAATTCCCATCAGCCTGGAGCACTGACTGGCCTTGGTTCCTGGAAGGCTTATCTCTTTTCTGTATGATTTGCTTCTTCCTCCCCGTAGTTGTCCTGGGCAGGCAGATGGAGAGGATTTATTGCAAGATGGCACAGTCCCTTTCAGAGGTGGGTGAGATCCCCTGAGCAACTCTATGGAACTGCACTGTCTGTTCTTCTGTCTTCTCAAAGGATGAGGCTGAGGGGGCTCAGTACCAGGAAGTCATGCCAGGGACTCTCCCAAAGGCCTCATCAAGCTCCAGGGGCTCGGGCTCCATTGGCCTTTAAGAGAATGATCCTTCCTGGAGGGAGACTTGGTAGCCCACCCGGACCCCGGGAGTGGGCTTTGGAGTCTCAGTCCCACCGAAGGCCTCCACCAGCTCTCCCTTTGGGTCGGAGAGTGCATGGACCTTTGCTTGCTGAAATCAAGGAAGCCCTGTTATGTGGCTTTCAAGAGGCAGAGAGCCAAGGACTGCTCATAAGGCCCTGTTAGAACAGAGGGTCAGGGTGCTGGTCAGGGGCAGGGCCAGGCCTCTGCCTCCTGGGATAGTCTCATCCTGCTTCAGGCATTGGTCAGAGGGGTGTTTTGTTTTGTCCCATGATCACCTAAAGGTGGACACACTACACGGCTCCTGCGAGGAGCTTTACACAGGGCACCTCACTTCCCCTGATGTCAGCCTAAGGTGTTAGTAGTGCTAATTAGTGAGAGGCCCCTGCCTGTTCTGAGGTAATTTTTCTCTTGGCATTTGTGCCTTTGGGGTCAGCTTGAGGAAGATGCCCCTAGCCTGAGGCTCCAGGGCCCCAAGTTTAGAGAGAGGAGAGGAAGGAGCTCAGAGCCCCAATCCAAGAACTGGGTCCCCAGGCTCACGCTGAGACAGGACAGACCTACCTTAAAAATGACAAAGTACCTGGGCAAGCTCTCCAGCCAGCCCCCCAGGCCTGCCCCTCCCCTTCCTCGAGGGGTGTGGTGTGCCCCCATCCCCACCTGTCATTCACCTGTGAAAAGTCCTGGGCCTGCTCTCCGGAGGGGCTTAGCTCGTCATAACTATTTTGATTCTTCTACGAACATGAATTTGCTCGTGTTTTTCTAATTCTTTTCAAGTTAATTTTGGTCATGCGTATTTTTATAGAAAATGGTCCAGATGTCAGATACATATCATGTTCTTTTATTACTTTAAAATCTGTCTTCATATTGGTGGTTAATAGTGCAATTTTCACTTCTAGGGCTTTTTAAATTCTCTTTTCTTAATTGGTTATCTTTGTCAGAAATTTATTCTATTCATCGTTATGAAGAACCAGTTTTTGGTTTTAAAGATCTATTTTACTTATTTTTCATCTTTGTGTGTGTGTGAGAGAGAGAGCAGGGGAGTGAGGAGAAGGGCAGAGAGAGAAGGAGAGAGAGAATCCCAAACAGGCTCCAGGCTCAACATGGAGCCCGACACGGGACTTGATCCCACCACAACCCTAGGATCAATGACTTGAGCCAAAATCAAGAGTTGGATGCCCAACTAACCAGGCTTCCCTACTTCTTTTCCACCTAATTCATTAACTTCCACTTTAACTGTATCCATTTCTCCTTTTCTTTTTAAGTTCTTCTTTTTTTATTACATTTTTAATTTACTTTCCCTTTTTTGTTGTTACTTTTAAAAACACGTAAGGCCACAGAATTTTCTCTGGCACAGTTTGGGTCACCTCCCACAGATTTCAAAATGTTCTCATTTTCAGTAATTTTTTAGAAGTCTAAATTCATAGTTTTTATTTCCTGTTTAAAAGTGAAGAGCTATTCTAAATACTGATAGTGTTGATATGTTGGTGCTTTTGCTTCCAAGGTTTTATCACTATTATTATTAATATCCCTCTGTGATTCATTTCTAATCTTACTGCATTATGTCTGAGAATGGGAATCTGTATGATTTCCCTTTGTGTAATTTAAAAATCTTTCTTTACAGCCTAGCACATACCCAACTTTTATAAATATTCAATGGATGTTTTAAAATATTCATTCTGCTTATAGAATATACATAATTTTTAAATTATTAATTATGTTTCTCAGAATTCTATATTCTTATTTACTCTGGGTCCGCTTGACCCATCATTTCTGAAGGGGCATACCACTGTCATGACGGTTCTGTGCAATTCTCCTGCGAGCTGTCTGGTGCCAGTCCTGGCTGAGGGTCCCCACCAGACTCCGGCTTGGTCTCAGAGAGGGGCTGAGGGCCCCTGTGAGAAAGGCCAAAGGAACGCACGGTTTTGGATGTATCTGGCTTCTGTTTCTGGACTTAGGCTCCAAGCCCGTCTTTTTTGTGGCTTAAGCCATTGTCTTGACAGAGGTGCCTAGCCTCAGGGGCATAGGCATCACTGTGGGCACTTACAGGACTCCCTTCTGGCTAAGAGGGAAGGTGGCAATAGTTCCTGCCCCCCAACACAGATTTCCATGCCAAGTCAGCTGGCTCTGTCTACCACAGAGCCAGGTGCCCGAGAACACCTGCATCTCATGGATGGCCCTCAGGTCTCTCTGGGCACCTGCCAATCAGACCAGCAGGAATTGGTGATTTGTTTTCCTTCTGGCCCCGCAGGCCCAAACATAGCTCTTTGCAGCAAGCCTGACCCCTCAGGCTCCTGAAAAACAGGTGTTTTTTCCAAACCTCAATGTTTATGAGGTGTGTCCCTATCCCCTTCATGTTCAGGACTGAGGGAGAGGGCCAGGAAGATGCTACCTGACTAGTGGGGGCCACATGACTGAGGCATGGGGAGCTCATCCAAAAACTTAGTTTGAAGGACAGGGAACTCAACAGGGAGCAAGGTGGCAGAGGTGGGGACCAGAGGATATGGCAAAGGCCGGAGAGTGGGTTTCCTTGGGGCAGCAGAGCCAGCAACCAGACACCCTGGAGAGAGTGAGGAGATAAGCCAACAAGAATCAAGAGCATTTCCCAGAGATCGGGAGCAAACAGGATACCTGCTTTACTACTTCTATTCACACTTGTATTGGAAGTTCTAGCCAGAACAATTAGGCAAGAAAAACTAAGGGCATCCAAGCTGGGGAAAAAAAGCAGTAAAACTATCTATTTCTGGATGACATGATCTTACATATAAGAAATCCTAAAGAATTCACACACCAAAAAAAAAAAAAAAAATACAGCTAATAAATGAATTCAGCAAAGTTGAAGGATACAAGGTGAACACATAAAATCAGTGTTATTTCCATACACAATCTAAAAAAGGGAATTAAAAACAATTCCATAAATAATGCCATCAAAAACAATAAGATACCTAGGAATGGACTAAATCAAGAAAGTGAAAAACCTGTACACTGAAAATTATAAAACATTGCTGAAAGAGACAAAAAAGAGGAAAATAATAAATGGAAAAAATTCCATGTTTATCGACCAGAAGACTTAACAATGTTAAGATGGCAATATTCCCCAAATTGATCAACTGATTCAGTATAATTCTTATCAAAATCCCAATGGTCTTTTTTACAGACGTGAAAAAACTAACCATAAAATTCATATCAAATTGCAAGGAATCCTGAAAAGCTAAAACAATTTTGCAAAAGAAGAGCAACATTGGAAGACTCACACTTCCTTTTTTTTTTTTTTTTTTTTGAGGATTTATTCATTTTTGAGAGACAGAGACAGTGTGAGTGGAGGAGGGGCAGAGAGCGAGGGAGACACAGAATCTGAAGCAGGCCCCAGGCTCTGAGCTGTCAGCACAGAGCCTATCGCGGGGCTCAAACCCGTGAACTGTGAGATCATGACCTGAGCCGGCATTGGACACTTAACTGACTGAGCCGCCCAGGCGTCCTTCTCACAGTTGTTGATTTAAAAACTTTCTACAAAGCTACAGTTATCAAAATAGTGTGGTGCTAATACAAGGATAGACCCGTAGATCAATGAATGGACTGAGAATCCAGAAATAAACCCATTCATCTATGGTCAATTAATTTTTGACATAGGTGTCAGGAGCATTTAATACAGAAAGAATAGTCTCTTCAACAAATGGTGTCAAAGGGGTTATACACACGTGAATGAACGCACCTGGACCCTACCTCACATCAAGTACACAAATCATCTCAAAATGGACCAAAGACCTAAATAAATATAGAAGCTAAATATGTAAAACCCTTAGAAAAAAACCATAGGGGTAGATTTTCATGACCTTGTATTTGCCAACGGATTCTTAGATGTGCCCCCAAAAGCACAAATAGCAAAAGAAAAAATAAATTGAATTTTATCAAAACTAAAGGCATTTGTGCTTCAATTTTTTTTAATTTTAATGTTTTTATTTATTTCTGAGAGAGAAAGAGACAGCATGAGCAGGGAAGGGTCAGAGAGAGAGGGAGATACAGAATCTGAAGCAGGCTCCAGGCTCTGAGCTAGCTGTCAGCACAGAGCCCAACGCGGGGCTCGAACCCACAAACCGTGAGATCATGACGTGAGCCGAAGTTGGGCACTTAACTAACTGAGCCACTCAGGCACCCCAAAGCATTCATGCTTCAAAGGACACCATCAAGAGACTGTAACGTCAACTTGGAAAATGGGAGAAAGTATTTGCCAAACATGTATCTGATAATGGGCTAGTATCCAGAATACATAATGAGCTCTTAACAACTTAACAATGAAATAAAACAAATAATTTTAAAATGCCCAGAAGACATTAACAGGTTTTCTCCAGAGAAGATACACAAATGGCCAAAGGAACATGAAAATGTGCTCAACACCAGTAGTCATTAGGAAAATGCAAATCCATTCCACAATGAGATGCCACTTCACCCTCACTGGGATGGCTTTATTATTTTTTTTAAACTGGAAAAATAACAAGTGTGTGAAGATATGGAGAAATTGGAACTCTCACACTGCTGCTGGAAATGTAAAATGAAAAAAATTGGTGGTTCCTCTAAAAGTTAAAAAATTATCATATGATCCAGCAATTCCAGTTGTAGGCTTATGCCCCAAAGAATTCAAAACAGGTGTCCACACGAAACTTGCACAGGAATATTCATGGTAGCACCATTCATAAAATAGCTCACAGACAGAAACAACTGAAATGTCCATCAACTGATGAATGAATAAACAAAATGTGGAATATCATTGAGCCAGAAAGCGTCCACACAGGAAGTACTGATCTGTGCTCCAACATGTATGAACCTTGAAAAAACATCAAGCTGGGCAAAAAAAAACAAAAAAACAAAAAAAAAAAAACACGTTATGCCGTTTATATGAAATGTCCAGAATAGGAAATCCACAGAGACAGAAAGCAGATTAGTGGCTGCCAGGGGCTGGGGGCTGGGGAAATGAGGAGTGACTCTTTAAGGACTATGGGCTTTCCTTTTGGGGTCATGAAATGTTCAGAGGCAGATAGTTGTGATGAGCGTACAACATTGTAAGTGTACTAAACCACTGGGTTGTGTACTTTAAAATGGTTAAAATGGTCAATTTTACATATAGTGTGTTTTCACACACACAAAAATGTGCCTAGGGCATGCCGGGAAACAAGCCCAGCAAGGAAGCTAGCCTTGCCTGCCAGGCCAGGAGGCCACAGAGTCCCTAGACAGTGAGGAACAGGGGGTGGTGGGGAAACTCGGTGGGGGGCGCGTGGAGGCTGGATGGTGTGAGGCAGGTGGAGGAAGGGGGCAGCCTGTTTCTACAGCTGATAGAGAAGTCTTGCCCAGAGAATGCGTTGGAATGCAGGCCTCCCGGGTTTGAGAAGTCCGTCTGTGTGTGCGTGTTTCCTGGGAATGATATGGGCTGGGACTTGTCTTTCTTGGCTGCTTCCAAACCAAAGACAAGCTCTCCTCTGGTTTGGCAAGAAACTTGTGAAGTTATTGCCAGACATCTGTTTCATTTTTCTTGGCAACAAAAGGCATCCTGAGAGACAGACTTGAGCTTAGATTGGAGATGTTCACAATGCTTTCTTCTCTCTCCCATGAGAATCTAAACCGAGGCTCCCAGGTTGAGAAAGGGCCAGAACTGGGCTGGGAGAATGGAGCACCTGGGAGAAGAAGTGAGCGAGGTGGGGAGGGAGGAAGACGGGAGGATAGCAAGAACAACCAGGAGAGGCCCAAGCAAACTCTGGAAATGCTGGGTCTGGAGCAAAGTCCTCTTGTGGTTGGGGGCAGAGGAGACCCCTCTCCCCCGTGATCTGCTTGACTTCTAAAAAGGAAAAGCTGGGGGACCAGTCTAGGAGAAAAAGCATGGGTTTTGGCATCGTTTGGCATCAAAAAAGGCAGGATTTGGGGCGCCTGGGTGGCTTAGTTGGTTAAGCGTCCGACTTTCGCTTAGGTCACAATCTCGCGGTTCGTGGGTTCAAGCCCCGCGTCGGGCTTTGTGCTGACTGCCAGCTCGGAGCCTGGAGCCTGTTTCAGAGTCTGTGACTCCCTCTCTCTCTGACCCTCCCCTGCTCACGCTGTTTCTCTCTCCTAGAAATAAATTTAAAAAAACATTTAAAAAATATTTTAAAAAAAAGAAAAAGGCAGGATTTGAATTGGAGCTTGCTTACTCTCTGAGTAACCTTGGGCAGGTCTCTGTGCTCTGGTCTCTGGAAGGGGAAATAATATCTACCTCCTACATTTGTTGGTAGGACTAAGTGTGGGAATGCACTTGAACTGTGAGCCAAATTTAGCACATAGAGGGGGGTCACTGAATACATACGAATCCTCCAGAGAACTGGGCTGGGGAGTCCCCTGTGGCCGGGCCTGCCCATTTCTGTTTCTTGTGCCTCAGTCTCCTCATCTGGAACACCAGGGGACCTCCCACTTTCTGTAATTTTATGACTCAGAACTCTATGCCCAGGCTATTCCATGGTTCATGGGTTTGAGCCTTGCATCGGGCTCTGCGTTGACAGTGTAGAGCTTGCTTAAGATTCTCTCTCCCTCTCTCTCTCTCTCTCTCTGCTCCTCCCTCTAAATAAATAAACAAACAAACTTTAAAAAAAAAAAAAGTAGTGCAGCTTATATAGGGCCTGAGAGACACAAGGTGTAGACTGAAAACCTCTTCATTCCTCAGCTAAG
Organism: Hyaena hyaena; assembly: GCF_003009895.1. Lineage (NCBI taxonomy): Eukaryota > Metazoa > Chordata > Mammalia > Carnivora > Hyaenidae > Hyaena > Hyaena hyaena. The sequence continues at coordinate 587,834 of NW_024081504.1, read as the reverse complement.
GGTCAAGCAATTAAATGACCACTGAAGGGCAGACAGCCGTCCCACAGACCATCCCAGTCCCACCCTGGACCAGGCTTCCTGGGAAACAGGAATGGATGGAAAAGGTGGCCTCCGCTATACCCCTGCCTTCTAGCACCTTCTCTGAGTTTTTCAGACCTGTAAAGTCTGGTGAATTGTTACTTAGATATTTAAATATTAACAAGGCCAATGACAGTCAATTCCCATAGGAAGAATCTGTGAGTTCCAATCATTTAGGAAGGTGGGGAGAGGGGGCGGCTTTGGAGGGTCCTCTGGAAAGCAGCTTGCTCTGTCCCTACTGGGTGCTGGCATTCTTAGTTCCTGCATCAGATAACACTGTCTCCTTTTTAGGAAGGTGAAGTTCCTTGTGGGAGAAGGTTACCCAGCTGGGAAGTGGATGAACTGGTTTTGAAATCCATCTCTGCTGCTGTGTAGACCTGGCTTGCCAAGAACACTCAGTCTACGGAGCAGGCCAAGCGTGGCGAGTTCCCAGGTTTTTTAAAACAAGCTTTGTTGAGATGTAATTCACATACCATACAATTCTCGCATTGAAAATATACAATTCAGTGGTTCTTATTATTTATTCACAGAGCTACACAACCACCACCACAATCAATTGCAGAACATTTTAATCACCAAAAGAACAAAAAACAAAAAAAAACAACCATATTTATCACCTAAGAAACCCCACACTTTTCAGCTGTCATGTACCAATCTCCCCAACTCCCACTAACTTCGAGCAATCAATTTCCTGTTTTCTATCTAATTGCCCATTCCAGACATTTCATGTTAATTGAAATGATCAAAGATATGGCTTCCTGTTACCTGCTTCTTACACCTAGCACAATATATTCAAGACCTTTTCTTGTTGTAGCACGTATCAGTAGTTCATCCATTTATTAGTTGATGGACATTTGCATTGTTTCTACCTTTTGACTACTATGAATAATGCTGCTATGAATATTCACATACAAGTTTTTGTGTAGACATGTTTTCATTTCTCCTGGGTATATACCTATAGTAGAATTGCCTAATTATACGATAATCCTATGTTTAGCTTTTTGAGGAACTACCAGACTGTAAAGTAAATGCAACACTTTACATTCCCAGCAGTGCTGGATGAAAGTTCCAATTTTTCTATATCTTCCCCAACACTTGTAAATATCTGTCTTTTCATTATAGCCATCTTCATGAATATGCAGTGATATCTCTCTGTGGTTTTGATTTGCATTTCCCTGATGACTGATGATACTGAGCACCTTTTCATGTGCTTATTAGCCGTTTGTATATGCTCTTTGAAGAAATGTCAATTCAGATTCTTTCTCTATTTTTTAAATTGGATTGTTTGACTTAAAATTGAGTTGTGAGGTTCCTATATATTCTAGATATGAGTCCCTTATCAGATAGAATTTGCAAACATTTTTTTCCCACTCTGTGGGCGACCTTTTCACTTTCTTGCTAGTGTCCTTTGTTTTTTTGGGTTTTTTTTAAACATTGATTCATTTTTGAGAGAGAGATAGATTGCGAGTGGGGGAGGGTCAGAGAGAGACCTAGACACAGAATCAGAAGCAAGCTCCAGGCTCTGAGCTGGCTGTCAGTACAGAGCCTGACACAGGGCTCAGTCCCACAAGCGGTGAGATCATGACCTCAGCTGAAGTCAGACGCTTAACCGACTGAGCCACCCAGACGCCCCAGTTGCTAGTGTCCTTTGAAGCACAAAAGTTTTAAATGTTCATGAAGTCCAATTTATTTAGCTTTTCTTTGGTAGTCTATGCTTTTGGTGTCATAGACTTCCTTATTTTTAAAAGCAATATTTAACATAGAGAAATATGCTCATACCAAAATAGCAAAAGCTATTGATCCTTTTTCTGTTTTTTTCAAGCTGGGACTTCTAAAGGATTTTTTTTTTAACGATACTATACTTTGATCCAAAATTAATATGATGCTACTTATGGGAATTAAAATAATATAATAAGAAGGATATGATAAATAAAGAATTCTAGGGAAAACAAAAGTATGCATCTGACACAGAGACAAGACTAGAGTCAGTGTATAGAATTACATAAACAGGGCTCCCTAGTGGCCAAAGCAAGGAGGAAAATACAATTATTTATAAGATACATAGGCCAATGACATAAAAATATGTCTATAGCTTAGGGGATGCCTCACTTTTCCTGACACAGACACCAAAAAGAAATTTCTCCTATGACTCCTCTTAAAGGGAGAATGTGTTTGGGCTCATCAGCTAGAAGAGAACACGCACATAAATGTCCCCGATAACTATCTTTCCACAGACGAAATTTCCTTCCCTTCGTGTTTCCAGACCCTCATCCCTTCCTGCCAGCTGTTTCTCCACACATGAAATCATCCTTGTCATAATCTTTTTAAAACACCAATGTGAACACCTCACTTCCGTTCTTGAAACTCTTCAATAGCTCCCAACTGCCCTCAGGATAAAGTCCAAACTCTTTCACCTGACTTACATGATGCTATGTGATTTAACCCCAGCCTACAAGAGCCATTAGTTTCAAACACCTCCCACTGCATCTCAGCTCATCAGAGCCTCCACTTCGAGGCCTCACCCAGCTCTATGTTCTCTTAGTCCACTCATACTTTTAACAGAGTGCAGTATCTACATTTTTCCCTAAGATGGTAGTAGACTTGAAGCTCCAAATTAGAGAGAGCAGGAAAAGAGTTGCTACAGGTGGGATGTTCATTCTGACGTTTATCAGCAGTGGATGGAACAGATTGAAAAATTACACAAAGCAAGTCTATATAGTCAATAATTAGGGTGATCTGAGGCCATTCACTGCAGGTACAAATACTTCTGCTCATCCAATAGTCCTAAAGATCAGCCTATTACATAATATGGTAGAATTCAGACTCTTCACAGTGATAAAGCTAATGATAAATTCTTTTTTTAATGTTTATTTATTTTTGAGAAAGAGAGAGAGAGAGAGAAAGCGTGAGCAGGGGAGGGGCAGAGAGAGAGAGAGGGAGACACAGAATCTGAAGCAGGCTCCAGGCTCTGAGCTGTCAGCACAGAACCCACGCAGGGCTCAAACTCAGGAACCGTGAGACCATGACAGGAGCCGAAGTCAGATGCCTAACCAGCTAAGCCAACCAGGGGCCCCTGATAAATTCTTTCCATTGCACTCTGTTGTAAGAAGGCATGAAGATATGCAATATTGTATAAAATAATTTTCTTATATGCTTTCAGTATATACTTACACACTGGTTAAGCCAAAATTTTAAAAAGTTGTTCTTGAATTACTAAAATATCACATTATAAATATTAGAATATAAATATTCTTCATAAGAAAACGTGACCCTCCAAATCAATACCTCTCATGCATTTTATTAACTAGTTTGTTCACAGAGGGAAAGAATGACCATCTTCTAATTCTCTGTACTGAAGTTTAAGAAAAGTTTTTAGAAAGGTAAGAGAAATAAATACATGTTCCTTATTAAAAATGCAGATAAACCAAAAGAAAAAACTTGCACAATAATCCTACTTTCCAGAGATAATCACTGGTACATTTCAAAAGATTTTCTTCTGTATTTTTACTGTGTATACATATACATACTCACGGTTTTTTGAAGGAACAATGGCATCTTAGGGACAGATTTTGTAACCTTGTTTCTATGCATTGTGAGGACTTTAATGTAGTAATGTAATCAGCATGGCTGTGTGAACGAGCCTGTCTGTGGTTTGGCTTTACCATGCTGTATGTAACCATCTACTGGACATTTGGATATGTCTCATTTCCTCCTCCTCCAATTCTGGGCTCAGGGTGACTTTGAGGCTGATGCCGGAGCTATTCTCTTTGGTGTACTGGGCTCTCTGTGACTTGAAAACACGATGCATCTGCTGGTAGGGCCACTGCCCCTTGTAATAATGGCGCTTTGTGGCTTAATGAGAACAGGGCTCTATTAATCCCTCTTTGACCTCAGCCAACCTCGATCTCAGTGGAAGCAGGATTCTTAGGCCGCTGGGACCCTATTGAGCTGTTGTCATAGTGATTGGTGCCGGGGGCAGGGTCACTGGGGCAATGTCCCTAACCAGACCATCTCTGTCTTAACGACACACACAGGTCATGGCTGTTTAGTCCCAAACTCGGAGAGGGACATGACTAACCCTGCCACTAGGGCACTGTTTGTCCTGACTGTCCTGAACGGGGGTCTTCTAAGGCCTGGCAAACTCTCCCCAGGAAGGCAGCTCAGCTCACCTGCCCAAAGAGCCCCCAGGGTGCTCCACTGTCACACGCCCTGAGACCACATCCAAGCCTCTGAAGGGCTTGCATCTCAGAGGACACTGCATCTGAAGTGAACCCTCACCACCTCAAGAAGGCCCAGAGGAACCCAGATGACAGGCTTGCTGCCTCACACACACAGTGAAGCTTCCTGATATCAGGGCTGGAAGGACCTTGGAGACGATCAGGTCCACCTCCCCATTGTGCAGATGGAAAAACTGAGGCCCAAGGAGTCAGATGCAATTCCAAACCATTTAGCAAGTCAGGAGCGCTGTCTGAACCTACCCCTCCCCCCATCTTTAAAAGGGAACATGTTTGGAGTCAATTGTCAGACAACTGATATTTTCAAAGTAAATTCTTTAAGTTTGGCCTTTTAAAAAGTCTTTTTTATTATTTTTACCCAAGTAGCCCATGAATACATTTTCCTTGGGGACAAAAAAAAAAAAAAAAAAGAACATTGCAGAGAAGTCTCAAAAGTCCTTTGGCCTCTGTCTGCGATCCCAGTAGTCTCCCCTGAGACAGATTCCCAGTTTGGAATGTATCCGAATCTGGGTTTAAAGTACTCACATCCCATTTGCTTGACCTGAGTGTTCAGGATGATTGTGATGATGTAGGCTCATGTCCGCCAGCTGGGCATGACTCCAGGTGGCTCGCTGTGGCTGGGAGCACTGCCCACGTGAGAGGCCGTTCCCTGGGCCTGGGGCGGCAGGGAGTGTGGGACTCGCCGGCACTGCTGTGTCCTCGGGCAGCCCCCGCCTGAGACAGCTCCTCCATCTTCTTGCCCCAGTTCCTGTTTCGGAATCCCCACAGCCCCTGCTACGGGCTGGACTGGATGCCAGGAGCCCGAACAGAAACATAGGAACTTTTCCTATGGAATTTAGTAATCTCTCCAGTAGGCCACAGGCCCCGAGGGATAGTGCTCACCCAGGCTTCAGGTGCTCACACAGGCTTCTTGCCTGTGCCCCGTCGCCTCATGCCAGCCACTCCCCACCCCCCACCCTCCCCTCCACACCCCTCCCTCCCATACACCAGGGAGAAGCTTGCTGACCAGCCCAGGAACCCCTGGAGACAGAGGAGAGAGGTTTAAACGAAGAGTTTAAGGAGCACGACCATATAGGGGCAGCTTGGTCAGCTGAGCTTCCGGCTCTTGATTTCAGCTCAGGTCATGATCTCCCGGTTCGTGGGATCGAACCCCGCCCGAGCAGGGCTCTGCGCTGGGCGTGGAACCTGTTTGGGATTCTTTCTCTCTCTCCGTATGCCCCTCTGCCCCACATGCTCTCTCTCTCTCAAAATCAGTAAGTAAACATTTGAAGAAGAAAAAACGCACAATATATCTGAAGAAGTCAGTCTTATGTGAGCAAAATTCTGACACTGAAAGCAGGAGGCAGGGAAGAGAGAGGCTTTCCAGGCACCCCTACCTCGTAATGGTGTAATGACACAGTGGTTTACGGCCAGGAAACAGAAAGTAGCTCTTCTTCCCTGGAATTTCTCTCAATCTTTTGAGAACCTCCTAGAATTTCAGTACACAGTATCTGGATTTCTAAATGCATTGAAATCATATCTAGTAGTTTTTAGGGTTTTTTTTAAATCAGTAAAAATCTTTTTTTTTCCCTCAGGCAAAAAAAAGATCTTATTCAGACATTTAAAAAAAAGCATTGAGCTTTCTCCAGGCAAAGTAGTTTGCTCTGCAAAAGTACTCTTATGTCTGTGGAATTCCTAAGGTTCCTACAGCCCAGCTTTGATCACCTTTCACCTAAATCAGCTTCCTTCTCTTACAGCCAAGAAAACTGAGGCAGACGCCTCAGGGGCTTGCAGAAGCCCCCCAGTGAGTCAGAGGCAGGCTGCCCAGGTCACCTGGAAATCTGACTGAGGCTCGAAAACTGCCACAAGACCTTCCTTAGCCTGAAACTGTAAATTTGGACAAAATCCGAGCTTATAAGGACACCTAGCTAGTCTGAGGCTGCTGGGGGGAACGGGGAACAGGATCATGCTGCCGCGGTTACCCTGGCCCAGGAAGTGACCTTCTAGTCCAGAGTCTTGGAGCAGGTGCGTCTTTCCTGCTGGGCTGGGGGGAAATGACCAGAGCTAAAGCAGAGGTCCTTACACCGATCAAAGCTTGTAAGTCCCGTGCTTCAAGTCCACGCCATAAATACAGAGAGAGCCTAGCCTACTTCACGTGGAGGTTAGCAATGATGCAGGCTCAGCCACTTTGTGTGGCCATGAGGAGTGGCCCTGGGTTGGACCTCCAAATCCCACCTAGGGTCCAGTGAGCCGAGCCCCTGTGGCTGCCCTGGGTCAGCACTGAGCAGTCACCTCTATGAGGCAGAGGGGGCATAGGGCCCCAGGCTAGGGAAGGCAGAGGTGAAAAGACACCAGGCTGAGCTCATACACTTGTAGGGACAAACAGGGAAGTGGGCACTTCAAACACAGTAGAAGGAATACTTAGATGCTTGGGTGGGGAGATGAAGTATGGAGAGAGGAAGAAAGGACCATGTTGTCTATGTATGTGGGTGGCTGGTAGACAGAGATCAAGGTAAGTCTCTTTGGGGATGTGGTATCCTAGCTGGGGTCTTGAAGGTTGACTAGGACTTTTCCAGGAGAAAAATGGGAGGGAAGGAGGGAAGAAAGGGAGAGAGATTCGTGTTCCAGGATGACAAAGCAGATAGTGTCAAAACACATGAGGGCCTGGACAGAAACAGGAAGTACCTGCTGTGGCCACCTGCTGTGCAGAGGTGCAGGGTGGACAGAGGGGATCATTATGAAGAGCAGTAACCATTTGTGTCACATCTTGTGGGTCAGTAGTTTTCAAACTACTGGTGGCCCAAGAAGTGTTTCGGGGTCCCCCAAAAAGTGGGTAGGGTCACTTCCTCCATTTTATATTCTGGGGCGTCACCACACAGGAAAACCTTTAAATTAAGTTCCCAGAGATTTAAAACATGCACGCACACACACACACACACACAATTCCAGCCATAAGCCATGTTAGAAGCTCTTGTAGGTTAGCACAGAACACTGCCTCCTGGCTACCACCTCTTCTGGGCCACTCAGAGAACTCGGGGCCCTGAAAAGGCCCCCCAGCCAGCTGAGTGCTGGAGGGTGGGCACTGAGGGACCACTTTGCCCAGCTTCCCAGCACAGCAGGGTCCCGTGGGGACAGTTCTGGCCCCAGGCTTCCTTGGCTTTGAAGTTGTTGTGTGTGTCGCCTCATTTGCATTGATGTCACAGAAGAGTGGCAGGAACCAAAACAGAGAACTAGGAAAGAAAACAACTGTGCTGGGAAGGGCCGCAGCACAGAGTGGGCCGCAGTCCCCCTGGGGGAAGTCAGTCGTCCGGACACGGGCTGTGGCTGCACTCTTTGCTACAGACCCTCCCTCCTCCAAGAAGCCTTCCTGATGCCACAGGGAATGATTCTCTCTTCCTGGGTCTACCTGCCTCATTGAGAGCATGAAGAATTGCAGTGATGAAGCTAATGGTTCGGCATGATATGAAAACCCAGAGCTACCACTGGTCCACAGGGCACCTTTGTGCAAATTAGAAAAAGGCGCCCCATCCTCCAGGTGGACACAGCTCTGCCCCAGGGTATGTGGTTGCCACTCACCCACTCGGCCATTGCCTTTCTGCCGGGCACATCTGACACCGGCCCCACCTGAAAAGTCGACAGCTTGTGGATTCCTCCCTCACAGATGGGAAACTGAGGCCCTAGTCATGTAGGGGCACCTCCTCCCAAGGCACTCATGCCGATCCGGCGGCTCTGGCTGTGAAAAGTCTTCCCAGCATTCCCAGAAGGGATATGCTGGGCTCTATCTCTGTCCTAAGGACAGCTATGGAGGGCACAGGGCCACGGCCTTGTAGATCCGAGCCCCAGGCCAGAAGCCAGCCTCCACCAGCAAGCACCACAGTTACGCCAGAGTCAAAGTGCACTGCAGGGCTCTTGGCTCACTGCCCTGTGGCCCCCACCCCAGCCTAGAAAAGGAGCAGCCTCTGCACTGAGTCACCAAGGACTCCCTGGCCAGCAGTTCATACCGGCTGCCTCATAGTCACCAACCACATTCAACGAGGATTCTGGGGCTACTGTGGGCATCCACAGACACGTGTAGACCTGTAGCCTGAAGCACGCTCACATGTCATCTCACTGAGCGTTCACACACCTTGGCTCTCACTCTCCTCCCCCATCCCTGTCACAGACATCGTTCACTGACCACGTGCTGCTTTCCTTGTAACCCTGGACTGAACCTCAGAATTCTTCTCAGCTCCGTGCTCCAGGCAGCCACAAGAGAGCTAGTTGAGTCAATACAGAAGAAGAAACCTGTTCTAGCTATCCGTGGTGTCTCCCAGTGCCTGGATTCAGAGATGAGGAAACAGGAGACCAGCCACAGGAAGGAACGTGTGCGCATCCTGCAGCTGTGAGGAGAAAGCCTCCTTCATTCATTCATTCATTCATTCATTCATTCAACCAAGGCTGACTAGCCCCAGGCATCCAACTGCTGGGACACAGCAGTGAGCAGAGCTGACAGAAACACCCCTGCCTCCTAGCAGAGGGCAGACCGCACACCAGATAAAGGAGGAAAATGCATGTAGTTCGATGGTGATAAGTGCTGGGGAAAGACACAGCAGGAGACAGAGAGGAAGTGCTTGGGAGAGTATCAAGGTGGTGGCCCGACAGCCTCCGCGTTGGAAGAATGACAACCTGAAGAATGTTGTCTCTGATGGGGAGAGCTGGGTTCATCTCCGGGCAATGACCGCGGGGTAGCCCTCCTGGGCAGTGGGGCCAGTGCCTGCAGAGCCTTGGGAGCAAGAAAACAGCAGAGGCCCTGGAGCGGGAGTGGGGTGCATGAGCGGACCGTGGTAGGCTGAGGTAGGGGGGCCGTGAGGTGCACGTGAGATGCAGAGTTTGGATGGGGGACAGACCCCACAGGGTCTCACCGACCAGTGTAGACTTGCAGTGTGTAATGTAATCACCTGCCATGGGTTGAATTGTGCTCTGTCTCCATCCTCACCCCCAGAACCTGTGCACAGGACCCTGTTTGGAAAAGGCTGTTTTTACAGATGTAATTGAGGATCATGACATGAGATCATGCAATGACAAGCATCCTTATAAGAGACCCTGAGAGGATGGTGGCGGAGAAGAGGAAAAGGCCATGTATAGGTGGAGGCAGAGACTGGAGGGATGCAGCCACAAGGCAAGGAATGCCTGGGGCCACAGGAGGTGGAAGACTAGAGGAGGGATCCTCCCCTGGAGCCTCCCGACAGTGTGCGGCCTCAGGCCAGGGCGATGCTGTCCTTGGACCATCTGTGGGAGGTGGCGTTGAAATGCCTCCCCTTGAGCCTGCCAGATGCTGTTGGATTTCATAGCCTCCCCGACAGTGGCCTACAGCTGTGCGCCTGCTCAGAAATCTCAGACAAGATCCGACGGGCTCCAAAGGGCCAGAAGGCAGTGGACCACAAGCGTGGCTGGTACAGAAGTCTGACAACAAAACCTGGCATTAGATTCTTAAGGATCTTCTGATTCTCGGGGCTCCCAGTATCTGAGCAGCTGAGGCTTTCTGGGGACTCCTGGTCATGTTCATGTTTGAGGCTTTTTGTGACCTGGTGAAGGGCAGCTTCAAGAAAGACTTGGTCCTGTTTCTGTAAAGCAGGAGAAGGGTGTCCAGAAGATGACAGAAGTTTTCTCTTCCCTTGACAGCTCCTGTGGGCAGGTGGCATCACGGGGACGTGGACATGTACAGAGATGTCCCTCTTCAGTGTCTGGGACAGCCTTTGATTCTACCCACTGCATCGCAAAAGCAGCTTTAAACTATCCACGCCTGGCTGGCTGGATTCAGGCACCCCTCCCCCCTTCAGGGAGACAACCCTTCCCCTGTGTCCTGGCCTTGAGCCTGGCTTTACTCCTGAGGGCTCACCCTTACTCGAAGAGGCCATGCTTGCCAGTAGTCAGAGCCTCTGCACTGGGAGTATCATGTAATGCAGGAGAGAGGGGGCTGAGGGGCATGGGTGGCCATGTGGAAAAGCACCAGCTCTGCATCCTGGTCCAGAAACTTCATCCCTCTGCACCTCAAATGCAACGTGGAGACAAAGTGCTGCCTTTCACAGAGTCCTCCAAGGTTCACCGAGGTCGGTACATCAGTGCCAGAGCTGTAGCCATACCTGATTGGCTCTGAATCTAGAAATACAGGGTGGTCCAGTTACCCCAGTGAGCCCCATCCATCTGCCAGTGAAGGTGGCACCCAGCCTCAGTGAAGAAGAAACGGAGGATGCCACTCGCTTGCCACTAGTGTCCCCTTGGAGTCCTGGGAAGAAGGGAAGCCCTCAGGCAAGCTGGAATGGAGAAGGATACAGAGAATGAGGATTAGGCTCAAGCCTGGAGCCAAGGACATGCACAGAGCCCAGAACCTAAGCCCTCCGCCACCCAAGCAAAAGTGCCAGAGCCGCCCGGCTGCCTGGCATCTGCCTCAGCATGCCCATCTGTCTACCTGGAGAGGAGTGAGGAGTCCAGCAAGGGCAGCCTAGGAACTGCTGAGACCTGGATGGCCTCTGATGCATCAGCCTCATTCAGATGTTGAGTAAGTGCCGACCCTGTACCAGGCACCGGGGATACAGCTGTGAATTGAGAGCTGCTGGGACCCACTGGTCCCGTTGGGGCTCCAGCACCCACAGGAGCTTCAGTCACCTCTCTTGCCACATCTGGGGCAGGAGACCTTCAGTCCTCTCCCCCCATAATCCTCCTCCCCAGCTGTGAGGTGTATGGACCCTAGAGCAGGCCGGGGCTCCAAAGCACGGTGTCAGAGCCCCCCTGTGTGGGCCTTTTATCAGGAAGTAAGTGATCTGGTAGAAGGACTCTTGGTGAGCACATCGGTTCCCTTGTGCAGTGACCACACAGCTGGAGGGAGGGGCTTCCTGCTCAGGCAAGCTTATGCTGCCCCTCTTGCATAGCTGACAGGCCATAGTACTTACTGGCCAGTTCTCTGACTACCCGAGGCTAGAACATGAGGGCAATGCTCCTCCCAGAGGTCCTCCTCCGGGCCAACCATGGGAGCCCTTTCACTCATGGGACCCTGTCCTGCAGCAGCTAAGGGGTTAATGTGTGTGTGTGTGTGTGTGTGTGTGTGTGTGTGTGTGTGTGTGAAGGGAGTGGGTGATAAGTCTGTACTAGGAACCTGGGACACAGTACCTGGGACACAGTGAACTGAGAGTCACTGGGACCTACTGGTTTTTGTTTAGTGACAAAAAAAATATAGATATGGTCCTCCTGGGTGACTCAGTTGGTTAAGCATCTGACTCTTGATTTTGGCTCAGGTCTTAATCTCACGGTCGTGGGATCACATCCTGCTTTGGGCTCCATGGCAAGGGTGGAGCCTGCTTAGGATTCTTTCTCTCTCTCTCTCTCTCTGTCCCTCCCCCCTCTCAAAAATAAATAAACATTTAAAAAATACATACATACGAAATCCAAGTTGGGGAGGTGACTGTGTGTAATTGTGGTGAATGTATTCAGATCCACACGGGCTCTTGGTTTGGAAAGCAACCATTCCCTCTGGCCCTTCAGTGACCAGAGCCAGACATTCTGGACCCAGGATGTTCTGCCCCATCTACAAGGGCATTTTAGCCTGCAGGGCCCCTGCCTGGCCTCTGTACTTACGCTGGGGGAAGATCTGTTCCTGACCCAGTTCAGTGCTGGGCTGGACTGTGGAGTTGAGCAGAAACATCTCTCTCTGGGCTTTGGTGGAGCAGAGGTCCAAGGCAGTGGAACAGTAACTGGGAGAAGACAGTCGTGTCAGAGGTGAGTCCTCAAGTGCCAAGCTCAGAGAGGTTAACGCCCATGCTTAACCTCAAGGTCACGGCAACTCCCCAGTTCTGCTTCCCACTGGCCCTGAAGGTAGAGCCCTGCTCCAGGCAGCTCTGGGTTGCTGTACCAGGCAAGGGTGGGGACAGGGGATAAACCCAAGGGTTCCATGGCATTGAGAATGTTCTGGCCTGAACGTTAGTCAGAGGAACCGATGAGCTCACCAGCTCTGCCAGGAAGCCACCCCTTGCTGCTCCCGGGACCGGGCTTGTGGTCAGGCTGTGCTTTCACACCTTCAGGCAGCCGCACGCTGCGGGGAGGCTGTGCAGGGGCTGGTCGGCTCTGTCTTTCTCAAGGCCCCTCCGCCCCAGTGAACCCAGCCTCCCTGTAGGGACTGCAACACAGCAACTCAGCTACAGAGATGCAGGGACACACCTGGTGGCGGTCCCCACCCTTGTCACCATGGTGAGGAGGACAGTTACAACTCTGGGGCCCTGGGAAATGTCTCCTTCACAGAAGCTGGGGCCTGTCCCAGGGCAAGGACTCTAGTCCTTCACGAGTTTCCCAGGGACCCAGCCAGGGACTGCAGATGTCTGAGAAGGTGCCTGGGAGGGCACACTCCAGACAAAACATACTGAGTTTTGTTGCATTTCCACAGGCCCTGCTTTTAGATGACTACTTAGCACCTCCCCCTTGGAGAACTCAACCCTGGCTTTCTGGTGACAGGATCGCTGTACGAGTGTACGAGACTTCCGGGAAGCAGTGTCGGCTTGCCTAAAGTCAGGTGGAGGCAGGGCCCCCACCGGTTTGAGTGGGCTGTGCTCCTCTGTGGAGGAGGGCAGCCGATGTGTTCCTGGAAACGCCCACTCAGAATCTTAGGTTTTACAGCGCTTAGAATTCTCTATCTTCTGAACTCAAGGTTGCAGGTACTTAACAATCCGGAAACTTGATGCTTTTGGATTGGAAGAGAGCTTTGCAGTAACACAGCCCATCCTGGCACTCCAGCCTCAGTGGCTGGATCTAACACCCTCCCCTCCCCCAGCAAGACCCTTGTCCCTCAGTGGATTTCCAGGGTCTCTAGACGCCCGCCCGCCAGTGACCTGCGGCAGTACGCACCCCCTCCTCCAGGGGGAGCCAGAGCAGAACAGGCATCCAATTGCCGAACACACGGCCCCATCACCCTTGGAGAGGAGCTCCGTTCCTCCAAAAACATTCTGAAACATTTCGGAGCCGCCACCAAGGACACTGTTCTCCAAACACAGATTGGGGCACAATGAGGGGGAGTCATTAGTAGCCAACCGCCTGCCAGTGTAAATGCAAAGACAAGCTTCTCACACATGAAACAGCTGGGGACCCAGAGGAAGACTAAGGATCTATGTGGTCAGGCAGAAAGTGCTGGAGGGGTGCAGGAAAGGCTGGCCTGGGGCTTGTGGAAAGGGGAGGCCTCCAGGAAGCAGCTGGCTTTGGAGGGGCCCCGGGCTATTTGAGTCCTGGGATCAGCACCCTCCCTCTGATAACTGCAGGGATCTATACAGATCCAGGTACATGTCTACACAGCCCTGCTTCCGTCCTCAAAACAGGCAGGCAAGGGGTGGACTAACACCCAGTCTTAGAGAGGAGCTAACGGAGGCCAGAGAAGCTCAGAGTCTCACTAGGATCACGTGGTGACTTAGGGCAAAGACAGAGGCTGACCTAGTTCTCCTGACTCCGAGTGGTAGTGGCTTCCCACACAGCAGATTCACCAATCCTTGAGGGTGCCCAAGTCTGCAGAGCCGATCCGGGACTGGCTCTTGGTGCTGTCATCTGGACTCAGATTGTGGTTATATTCTTGGCCCATTGGCCCTGACACTCTCTGACTTGCCATTATTGGTGGCACCTAAATGTCCTGCTCTCCAGACCCTTTTGCTCTGGACCTTCCCTCAGGCTCCTTCCCCATTCCCAGCCTCACCTCCATCCTCCGGAAAGTTAATGTCTCCTGACATGCCTAACATCCTTGGAGGGCAGGGGATGGTGCTGGCTCACACACCCTGAGGGAAGGACTTCCTGTCCCTGCCGTGGATGTACCTGGTTGACAATCATGATGTTTCTACATAACCGGGTCACTCACATATGTATATAAACTTTTTAAAATTGGGATCATACAGGGACATCTGGGTGGCTCAGTTGGTTAGGTGTCTGACTTCAGGTCATGATCTCACAGTTCATGGGTTCAAGCCCTGTGTTGGACTCTGTGCTGACAGCTCAGAGCCTAGAGCCTCCCTCAGATTCTGTGTCTCCCTCTCTCTCTGCCCCTCCCCTGATTGTGCCCTGATTCCCTCTCTCTCTCTCTCTCAAAAATAAATAAAAATATTTTTTTATTTTAATCAGGATCATACAATTGCTTTGCAGCTACTTTGCTCAATAGTATTTTACGGTTCTGTTTGCTTTGCATGAACATTCTTCGAAAACACCATTTTAAGGGGCTGTGCAACCTATATAGCAGTATTACAATATACAATACTTTCTCCCCTATTTGGAGTAGCTGGGCTTCCTTTTTTTTTTTTTTTGTCTGCTCAACAGTCCCTTTATTGATCATCTTTGTCCATGATTTTTTGTTTGAACTTCTAATTATTTCCTCGGAGAAAATTCCAAGGCATTTATGTTTTTTGTTAAATATCTTTGACCCATTCTGCCAAAGTATTTCTAGAAGGGCTGTCCCTGACTTCTATGTCACCCTCAGCTGAGGTCTGAGAGGGCCAGTGTCTGGGTCTGCACCAGCTGGTAGCAATACCAATAAAGCAAATTCTATTCTCTAAAAGGCAAATAATGTTAATTGCAAAATTATAATTTACATGCTTATCAATGAAACAAAAATACTCACAATTATTAAGCCATTTAAAATTGGGGGGGGGTCAATTCTCTGCTTTTTTCACCTGTTTTTCTAACACAGCTTTGATGTGTTTACTTTAAAAAATCTTCTTACGAGCTCTCTTTATGTTGCTGTTGTGACATTTGTGGCATATGTGTTTTACTAGTGTGTTATCTCCTTTTATTTTTGTTGTTGATGGTATTTAACTTATCACTGCTTTATATTTTTACATTGTCAAAAACACTGCCTTATTCCTTTTGTGATATTGTCCATTGCTTAGAAAGTCCTTCCTGGGAAATAGCTTTTTAAATGGGTCAGGAGGTTGCCTCTTCCTCTTCTTGGTTCTCTATTTTTGGTAAATTTTGAACAAACATCCTTTTCCCAAATCCCCTTTTCCCTGGACCATCTGGAATGTGCTTGCTTTTATTTCCCCCTCCCCCGGGACTGGCGTGTTGAGGTGGGAAGAGGCTGTCACAGTGTGATGATCTCTGGCTGGGGAAACTGGAGCGGGGAGATTTGGGCTCTAGAAATGTCTTGTTCTCCTCCAAGGTGAATGTGTTCTGCTCTGAATGTCGTCTGATCTTTCCCACCAGAGAATGAAGATGCTGTCTGGAAATCTTTAAATGTGATGTATCTGCAAATGAAGACCGTCTGTGTAGGGGCCTTAGATCAGCTCACAGGGCTTATTGCTGTGCTCTTGGGCAAGAAAGTCCTGGCTCCTTGGTAGCCACATACCTGGAGGCCTCAAAGGTCTTTGAGCCCATAATGTGGGTTAGCCATTTGTCTCTGCCACGGGCCCCTTGGAACCTCATTCCCTTGGCAGCTCAAACAGCAACCCATTGCTGACCTTCTGTAGTGCATGCAACCAAAATGGCATACCGTGGAGAGTTTGCTTGGCTCAGAGCTGGGATCATCTTGTTCTAACCCCAGCTCCACCCGCTCACAGCTGTACAGTCCTGGGGAGTTTCCTTTCTGTGGAAGGACAGTAACATCCAGCTTGCAAGGTTGGTGTGAGGAGGAGCCGCACCTCCTGGCACACAGTAGGTGGGATGAGGCTCGTTCATCTGATGACTAAGTTGCTTCTGCTGCCCATGAACAAACCAGGGTTGTGCATGCTGTCTCTCAAAAAGGGAACAACATGCCAAAGTGTGGGACTGGGAGGGGAGCCAAGATAACTCCAGGACTTTAATTGTTATTTCTCTACTATTTGGAGACACTAGATGTTCAGTCCTTCAAAGCATCAAAGGATTTTCGGAGAGGAAGTTTGGTATTGTGGCTAAGCCAAGGGGCTTTGAAGTCCCTAACAGTTTCTGGATCTGCCACTTCCAACTGGTTGACCTTGGCCAAGTTGCTTCTCTTCCGTAAGCCTTAGTTTCAGTATCATAAAATGGGGCTATTAGCAGTGCCTCTCTTGAAGGGCACTGTGGGGATTAAATAAAATAATATCTATAAAATTAGGTGAATATATACTTGTCTTCCAAACCGGGACACTTTTGAGAGGGAAAAGAGATGCTATTAATAACTGCCCAGCAACTCAGGACTGTCCCAGGCAAACCAGGGCACAGGGTCACACAGAGCAAAGGGCTTGGCACCACGGCTGACTGAATATGCCCTCGGAGATAGCAGCCAATTTAATGAGGTGTGTGTGGGCTCTCTCCATCGCTGGGTGGCCCATGCTGGGGACAGAAAAGAACCACCTCAACAGAGAGCCCTGGATGGAGCAGGGGCTAGGGGCTAGGATTCACAGCCATGACTCTGAAAGGGAGCCAGGAGCAAGCAGCCAGAGCCTCACCAAACCCTCTGAGCCCTCTAGGAGGTTGTCCTTCCTGGAAGGAGGTGGTGAGGGACCAAGTCCCTTTCCCAGGGTCCCTAGAAGGAACCCCTGCTTGGACTGGCCCTTCTCCACTCTTCATCCCATGGGATCAAATTAAAGCCAATTGTGGACAAGGGAAAGGATCTGATTCCTGATGGAGTCTGGCCCTTTCCTTCTCTGGTCCTCTGGGTCCCAGACAGAACCACATCGCAATAACCCCAGAGGTCACAGCCTTGTGACCCCTCGTCCTTGTGAGGGCCCCTCATCTCTCGCCCCGAGCGAGGCCGACATAGAGTGAACTACGGTGTGTGCAGCCCCCTCAGCATTGGCTCCCAGCGCGAGCATAAACACATTCCTGAAGCCAAACCGGAACCAGAGTGACTCAGGCCTCAGGAATGTGCAATCTGATCCTCTCTTTCGGAGGACAAATTCCTCATCCTAAGGTGGGCAGCTAGCTGGATGAGCCTGGACGCCCTAGAGGGCCTCTGCTACCTCAGAGCGTCTGAGCTGCAACTCAGGTCTGGAGGGACTCCGAGGGAATGAGCTCTCACTGTCACAGCCTCTTGGCTCTGCTCCTCCCCTTCAGACCCCCAGAGCCTTCTGGTGTTGGGAAGCAGTTGTGAGCTTGAGGAGACTCTCGGAGACCCCATTCCACGTTCAGGGCCAGTATTCAGATCTCTGGAGCAAGCACGTTGTATCCACAGGGGCAGGAGTCTGGAAGCAGAACCGTGGCGGGATGGGCTCCCCAGGCTTCCCCAGGCCCATCCGCTGAGCAGTGGGGGAGGAGAGAAGCCTCCAGATCCAGGACTGCGAGAACCGTGTCTTCCTGCCAGCTGGGCCGGGCCAGGGGGTCCTGTCCTCCCGGCCCCCAGGCTGTCCTGCAGGACGCTGCCTATTTTTAACTAGGGGGCTGCAACCGCAGGTTACTCACGCCCTGCCTGGCCCAGCCTAGGCCTGGGATTCTCTGGGGACACATCTCTGGGTCCTTGTTCGGGGCCACCAAACTGTTTTATAGGGAATCTTTTAAAATCACAAAATAAATCCCCCATTTAATGGCTCTGAGGGTGGACATTTGCTAGAGGAGCAAAACACTAGTTAAGCCCACGTCTGTGAGCCAGGTACCAAATATGGAGAGTCAGGAACCCCAAGTAACGGAACACAAATAGGAAACACAGGACCTTTGGCCTGAAACAGACACCTGAGCAGCTTGGTGGGGGGCCCAGTTCTGGGACTAAACAAGGCACAGTTGCTCGCGGTCAGCATATATGGAATAGTGTGCTGGCCAGGTCCAAAGAATGACGTGTCTTCCAGCCGCCCTGAGACAGGTCAGAGAGGCCTCAACCTCTCCTGCATGGCCTGGTGCGTACCGGCAGTGCTGGGCTCAGGTGTCACGATGGCCATGACAGGGGAGCTAACCTGAGAGTGTGGTGGCCACTCCCTTCCTCCGCTGGACAACTCCCAAGGAAGGGGAGCCCCTCTTCTCCCACCACAGAAGATGACATGGAGCTGCTGTCCCCTCCTCCCTTCTTGCCCAGAGTGGTGGCTGGGACTCGTGCTTGATCAGCTGAACCTTGTCCCTGGGGCTTTGAACCTGGAGGGAGGGTTGCGAGGCTTTAGGAAGAGATTCAGAGGACTAGAGAATCCAGCGGGGTCCTTCCAGGGATGGCAGGTACTAGCACCTTGTCCCCAAGGGGACGCTGTCCAACTGGCCTCACCTCCCTTGTTCTTCAGCCTTCCTGATAACCCAGAATGAGTGGCCCAATATTCTTCAGCTAAAATCGTTTTCTAAGTAAGTTAGCCAAAGCTGGTTTCTGTGGTTTGCATATAAAGGCCAAGTACAACAGACCAGCGTGTGCCAAGGCCAGCACAGCTCAGAGAGGTTATCCATAGTGCCGGGGCCCTGCCTTTGACTGCATACGCCTCTCTCTAGAATCCTTGCTTGATTAAGGTATGAGCAGAGGCTGAAGAGTGACTAAGGATGTTTCTTCCGGGTGGGAGAGCTGGTCCTGGGAGCACTCAGTTTAAGGGGAGAGTGGCAGGTAGAACAGAATGTGAGGGGAAATTGAGGCAGGCCTGAGGTCCAGGGCCTGGTCGGTGGCACAGAGTTGGGGCTCCTCATTGTCTCGATTAGTGGAGGCAGGTGCCCTATCCAGCCCACAGCTTGGCAGGTACAGAGGGATGGAAGGTGGTCAAGGTGCAGTGGCAGAATGGGGAGAATTTCTCAGGAAGTGGGCAGGGAGAGGGGCAGGACATCTGGGTAGGGTCTCAGGTTCAAGGGCTCATGCCTGCCTAGGGCCACTAGTGCCTTGAGCCTTGTCTTTCAGGAGGACATGGAGTCCTGAAGCCTGGGCTCCCAGGACAAGCACTGGAGGTTCTGACCCTCTGAGAGGGTCCCTGCCAGATCTGGACCCAGCAGTGGGAGGACCCAGCATAGTGGGTGCTTGTTCCCATTTGACAATGTTCCTCCCAGGAGCAGGATGAACTGAGCCCAGCAGGCTGACAATCCCCCCACTGTCCCTTTGTGGGGACATACGGTGCCCTCCCATCTGCCCCTTAGCTGACCTCTTACGTGCCCAATAAAGCCGTGGGTCCCCTGAGAGCAAGGACAGTGGGGGCAGAGCTCAAGCTTACACTTTAAGGGACTGACATGTGTAGGAGAGAGATGCCCGTCTCTGGGGCCCTCCCAGTTGGAAATGGGGAGATCCAAAGGCCATCCCAGGGCCCCTGCAAAGCACACCATGCCTGCTGTGCCCACCCTGTCCTCACTTATTTATGGTGCTTGAGAGGCCAGTCCTCTCGAGGATGTCTTTTCCCACCCCTCCCTCTCACCTAGCATCCTCCACACCCCAGGCAGCCAAACACCCCAGTACCACATCTGTCAGCCCTCCCCCCTCCCCACACCCCTGCCCTGTCCCACCCTGCACTGTTCTGCGCAGTCTGAGGCTTCAACTCCCTTCAGCTCTTGAGGAGCCTTCCTCTACGAGGACAGAACAGGTGGTGGACAGACCCTGGGGTGGCCCCATGTTTTCCCGCCCTATGTTCAGTCTATAATTCCCTCCCCTTGGGTATGGGCAGGACCTGTGACTTGCTCTTAGCTTATGGTATATGGAAATTTGAAAGGATTTTTGCAGGGGCGCCTGGGTGGCTCAGTAGATTAAGCAACCGACTTCGGCTCAGGTCATGATCTCACAGTTCATGGGTTCGAGCCCTACATCGGGCTCTGTGCTGACAGCCAACTCAGAGCCTGGAGCCTGTTTCAGATTCTGTGTCTCCCTCTCTCTCTGACCCTCCCCGGCTCACACTGTCTCTCTCTCAGAAATAAATAAAACATTAAAAAAAAATTTTTTTTAATGAAAGGATTTTTGCAGGGGTCATTAAGATCCCACATCAGTTGATTTTGAGTTAATCAAAACAGAGATTATTCTGTGTAGGGCTGCCTTAGTTGGATGAGACCCTTTAAACATGGGGTTGGGCCCCCTCTGAGTAGAGAGCCCATCCTTGCCAGCTTGATGGAATAAGCAGCCATGTCAAGGAAGCCCACCTGGCAAAGAACCACAGGAGGTCTCAACTGGGGGATGGGGATGGCCTCCAGCTGACAGTCAGAAAGCGCTGGGTCTCCGTCCTAAAGCTGCCAGAAAGTGCCTGAACTCAGAAGATTCTTCCCCAGTTGAGCTGCCAGATGATGATACTGTCCCTCTGACACCTGGATTACAGCCTTGTGAGACCCTGAGCAAAGGACCCAGCTAAGCCGTCCCCAGATCCCTGACCCCCAGCAACTGTGAGATGAGATGATAAAGGGGTGTGCTTTAAGCTGCCACATTTGTGGTCATTTGTTCCCAAGAAGTAAAAAGCCAATATTGAGTTGGAAGGGTCGAGATGTCAACCTGGAGCTTGGAAAGAGAGTGAGGTGTCTTGCTTTCTTCAGGGTCAGAGTCCTGAATCCAAGCCCCCAAGGGCCAAAGTCAGCAGCTGGACAGTGGCCGGCTCCAGGCAGGACAGCAGGTGCAGGCCCTCCCTGGGGCCTGGTTTCCAGGGTTCCAGGTTTTTCTAAAGAAAGCCTGCACGCTGGGGAATGTGTGTGTGTGGGGGGGGGGGCCCTTACCTGGGGAGGGGTCCTCTGCAGTGCTATCCTGAGCCTCATCCAGTACTTTGGGACTGGTTTCCACAGGAGTAGGATTCCTGTTCAGAGGTCGATACACACTGAATTTACATAATGATTTTCAATAAAAACTCATCACCTGCCTACGTGGTATTCATTCCCACAAGTAGCCCCTGAGGGCTCCCTCTTCCCACCCTGCTGGCCCTTGATAGTATCAGTTTGGTAATTTTGGCCAATCTCATGGTGTAACATAGTACCTCATTGTTGTAATTTGCATTTCCCTGATAATTAGTGAGGCTTACAACCTCTTCATGAACTTAATAGTCATCTGGGTTTTGCTTCCTGTGAAATTTTTTTGTTGGTTTTTGTTTGTTGTTTGTTGGTTTGTTGGTTTGTTTTTGTTTGTTTTTTGTGTGGGGTTTTTTTTTTTTTTTTTTTTTTTTTTTTTTTTTTTTTTTTTTTTTTTTTTTTTTTTTTTCCCCTTGAGATTTACTAAGGGCACCAGTTTAGTCTGTACCCGGGGCAGTCACTCAGCCCTGTCGTCTTTATTCCCAGCTCTGCCCAGCTCAGGCCACCAGGCCCTGTGCCTTATGTGCCAGCCCCTTGGGTCTGTTCTCTGGGTGTGGGCAAAGCGTCTGCCCTACATAAGGGTCATCAGAGCTGCCTCTCAGACCTGGCCCCAGTCCCGTATCGGGGGGATTCTTATGGGATTGATGTGTGGGTGACAGGATACTGACTCCTCCTGTTGCAGGGACCCAGGCCTCCTGGTGGACCTGCACCTTCCAAAGGACTATAGTTACAGAGAACCAGGGAGAAAACACAAACGACCCCTTTGAGCCTGCGGTGCCAGTGGGGGCTTCCGGGGCAAACAATGGTCCTCTGTGTCTGGTTTCTCCTGAGGGCCGGAAGCCCCTGGTGCGTGGCCCACCGATGAGTCATGCAGGATATCTCCTGGGCCTGCTTTGTTGTGCCCGAGAATCTCAGCCCAGCCTGAAATGGCAGATGATCTCATCGGCTGCTCTGGGGAAACCCTGTCAATGGCCAGCCCCGGGAAGCTCACCGCCCACTAATGGCTGAGAGTCCCCTGCCCCCGGCCTTGAGAGGGTTCCTGGAGGCGGGGGAGGGGGAACACTGGGCAGAGAGAGCCAGCCAGGAGGAAGAGAAAGACCCTGCACTCATGGAGTCCTGGGAAACCCCCACTTTGTTCTCTCTGGACTCGGCACGCGTATGGTGGCCGCACAGCTTCAGCTGTGTCCTGTGGAGTTTCCTGAACTCAAGAGAAGCCCCAGACAAGTGCATTAGGGGACATCCCAGGGAGGGTCAACCTAGGATTGGCAGGAAATCAAGGGCTGGGGTGGCTGCTGATCTGAGCTTGGCCTGTGAGGCTGGGAAGGGAACAAGGGTCGGACTTTCCACTAGGCTGGATCCTACCAAGATTTCAGAAACAATGAGCCATGTGGTACTGAGGCCACTTTAATTCTTGGAACTTGGACATTTCTGTTAGTGGTTGTTGTTTAAAGGATACTTTAACACCCCCCCCCCACCCCCCAGTCGCCTGTGGATACAGAGCATGGTTCCAGAGTCACAGAGCCACATACCTACTAATTGTGTGACCTTGACCAAGTTACTTTACCTTTCTGAGCCTCAGTTTCCTCCTCTATGAAATGGGATGGTGGTACTGTTCCCAAGGCTGTTGTGGGCATGCACGAGCTTACATCTGCCCCCTGCCTCACTCATGGCTGGCCCTCAGTAACTTCCTCTCTTCCCTTCATTCCCCCACAGCTTTGAAAAGGCTCTTGGCTGGGCTTCTATTCTGATTCACCTCTCAGAGGCTCATAACCCAAACATGTTCCTTGGAACGCCCACCTTTCCCCTGGGTGCAGGTGATGGGTGGGGCCACCTGCCAGAGCCTCCCAGGAAGGAACCACCCCAGTGTGTCTGAGGCCCAAGAATGAGGTCCTTGTCACCTTCTGCTGGTGTTTCATATCTGATTAATTACCAGGATGAATAATTGCTCCAAGGACCCCCTGGGGAGAAACACTATAGGGATGAAATCCGTCCTACAGGGCCCAGGGGAGAACTGCGGGGAGCCCAGGTCTCCGCCCCAGAAACCACTGATACCAAGGTCCCTCCAGCGCTGACCACACCCAGCCCTCCCTCTGAGGGCTTCCCTCAGCTGTGGAGCCGCAGGTCAGATGCCAGGCAGTTCCCGGTGAGCTGCCTTCCCACCTCTGCCCTACACCTCAGTCCAGGATTCAGGAGCACTGCACCCGAGCCTCCTTCCTGTGTCCTTTGCCAGGGATCAGCAAGTTACCTAAGGGGATGACACAGCACTGAGTATTCCATGTCAGAGGCTCCCAGCCTGGCGGACCATCACGAGAAATGGGACAAGTTATTATGGCTTTTGCAAGTCCGTGGTCACCCCCGGCCACAGAAACATGCATCTGAAGGGTCACAGTGCTGAGGTTTGACGTCAGAGGCCACACCAGTGGTTCTGAGATGGCTGGAGTGTGTGTTCGGGCCTGGGTTACAGTCTCTGGAAGGCCTGGCCTGCCCCCCCCCCCCCCCAGCCTCAGTGCCAGGGATGGACTGCCTCTGGCCTGCAAGGAGGAGCACACGCTCTGAGGATGTCACTTGCCCTCAGGTTCAAAAGTCTGGTAGTTTCAACTTCAGCACCCAGGCCTTAGTCACTCTGGCCCCTGCTCAGCTTCAGCTCCTGCCGATCTCTATTCTCAGTCTCCCTTCCAGCCGCAGGGAAGCACCTTCACACTTCCCAGATGGGCCCTTCCTCCCCTGGAGGGTCTTTCTCCTCCAAGCCCCCTCTGCCCACACTGGAGCTGTACTAAAGCCCCTGATGCTTCACCAGCAATACAAGGAGCTGGGAAGATTGCAGGAATTAGAATTTCTCTGGGGGAGGACATGGTTTCAAAGGAGACCTTGGACAAAACACTTGGGAGGAGGTAAGGCCCCCAAGACACATACTCAGCCCCACATATGGTTGGGAGCCTTCTAAGGAGGCTGGGCCCACAGGCCTTTGGTCTTTCCAAATGGGCTGCGTATGGGGCCAGAGCTGAGCCACTGAGGTCCACAGAAAGGCTTCTCCTTTCTCCGTTCTTCCCGCTCAACTCTCAGCCCCTTCCCCACATGTAAATATTGAACCAAGATTAAAAGAATATCAGTTGATAGTGTCCCCAATACCATGTCCTTAGCCCGCACTTGGGCTGCCCCGAGTCTCAGCACACACATACCCCCACCCCCGCTCACCTTGTAAACCTGACTCTGTGGCAGGTGCTGCTCCTATTGTTTTTCCAGAACATATCACGAGTTTGGCTGCATCTGTGCTCCAGAATGTTTGCAATGGCCGCAGGACCTCCTACCCTGAGTCAGTAGTGGGCACAGCATGACGCCCACTTACAGCCCAAGGTGCGTGGACATGGGGGTGCGAGCAGAGAGAAATGGGTGAGATTACTTCGAGTGTCTAACACCAGAGTCGTGCCCTCTCCTGCACCGGATATGCTCCCGCCTAGCCCCAGTAGCCTCTCTGCCAGCTCAGCGTACCTGGAGTCTGTCTTCAAAGCCATGCACATCTGCTCTCTTCACCCCATCCATGATAGTGCGGGGCCCCAATACAGGTTCCAATCCTTTTCTACTCTGGACCCCTCCAGCCACGCCAGGGAGTCAGGTCAGGAATCTCCAGCCTCAGCTCTCTTTAAAACATTGCTCGGCCTTCCAGACACAGCCCCAGGCCCACTGTGACCCAGTGCCCCCCACTTAGGGCCCTGTGACCCTCCTACCACTAAGGACCCTAGGACACAGCCCTGTTTTGTACAAGGCGCTTCTCTAACATACATCCTCTGCTCCGAGCCTATTGGCCTCTTTGTGTCCCCTACACAACTCGTGCTCAACCCCACATCTGGGTCTTCACTGCTGACTTTTTTCCAACCACCGTGCTCTCTTCTCTCCTCTGCTGGCCACCTAACTGCCGTCTCCACGGCGCAGCTCAATCACCCTCCATGTCACCCCCTCTCACCAACACAGCTGCCGTAATTTTGTCTTCCTCTGTACTCCTGTGGGCTTCATTATTCCACAAAATTAGAATCCTTAGATCCTCAGTCTAATCCATGTTATTGTGAGTGCCTACTGTATACAGGACACTCATCCAAACAGGCCCCCAAAGTCAGACTGGCCATGGCCTGACTGAATAGGACTCTATGCACAAAGTCTCCTGGAATCGGTGTTACCACAGGGCCCAGCCTTTGGGGACACTAGCATGAGGCAGGAGTCCAGGCCTGGCCTTCCTCTGGAGCGGTCATATTGGGAGCTAGACCTTCAGGCAAAGGGGCTGGCCAGGGACCGTAGCCCCCAAACAAATGACTGCCGGGAATTCCTAGAAACCACCCATCCTGGCCATCTCAATGGCAAAAGACCCATTAGGAGGAATTCTGAACTTATCATTTGTTTTCCACTGAACAAAAGGATATGACTGGGTGTCTTTTGGTTCGTAAAAGCAACAGCTCCACGCAGAACAGAAACAGAAACTTCAGCCTGCATTGTGCCTCTGGTAATAAGTTCTGCTTCCCAGAAGGCAGGGAAGGCCTGAATACGGCATAGACTCCGTATGATGGGGTCAGCTTCCATTTCTGTTCCCTCACTGAGGGAACCGCTCAGTCCTCCCTCTCCTGCAGAGCATCGGGGGCAGAAATAATTGTTGGTGCCTGCGGCATGCCAGGCACTTACGGCACTGTGCGGTGGGTAATGCTGCCCCCACTTTAGAAAGATGGACGTGTGGCCAGCAAATGGCAGAGCCTCTAGAATCAGGTGTGAGTCAGGGTGCCTGGGTGGCTCAGTTGGTTGGGTGGCTGACTTCCGCTCAGGTCATGATCTCACATTTCATGGTTTTGAGCCCCACATCGGGCTCTGTGCTGACTGCCAGCTCAGAGCCTGAAACCTGTTTCGGATTCTGTGTCTCCCTCTCTCTCTGCCCCTCCCCTTCTCATGCTGTTTCTCTCTCTCAGAAGTAAATAAAAAATGTTAAAAAAAATTTTAAATCAGGTGTGAGTCTCAGGGAGATCCCATAGGAAGCATGGAAAATGGGATGCCAATGCTGTGGCTCCAGGGGAAGGAGGGTCTGTGTTGGGGGGAAGGCTTCTTGGAGAAGGTGAGACTTGGGCTGGTTCTCAGAGGACAGAAGAGAGGGAGGGACAGGCAGAGTCTGGGTGGAAGGAAGAATATGAGCAAACATTGAGGGAGAGAAGCCTGGCCAGAAAGAGGATGGGATGGGGTGGAGTTGAGCCCTGCCTCCCAAATAGCCTGTGAGGAGTTTCTCAGACATATCCCTTTTTGTATAGGTCTTTTTTTTTTTTAATGTTTATTTATTTATTTATTTATTTATTTATTTATTTATTTATTTATATTGATAGTGAGAGAGTTCAAGCAGGGGAGGGGCAGAGAGAGAGGGAGACAGAGAATCACAAGCAGGCTCCACACCATCAGCACAGAGCCTGATGCAGGGCTTGAACTCATGAAACCATGAGATCATGACCGGAGCCAAAATCAAGAGTAGGACGCTTAACTGACTGAGCCGCCCAGGTGCCCCTCTACAGCTGTGGAAGGGCTCGGACCTACGGATGCCAGGCCGGTGGATAAATATTGCAGGGGCTTTGAGGTCTGAGTCTAGAGAACACAGGAGAGAGGAGGATGCTTGGCTTCCTCGCTAATGCTCTGCCCCTTACCTGACACTGCAGTGAGGCCTCCAGGGGTGCTTAAAGAGGGGCTCACTAGCTTTGGGGGCCTACAAGGTGGAAGCAGTGTAACTAGGGAGCAAGGGAGCCTGGGAGCTAGACGCAGTGTTAAGGCCAGACAGCACCTTGGGGTGTCAGAGCTGGAGGAAGACAGAGTTGGCACTTGTTGGCCTTTTCTGACTTTAAGAGTCAGCTGATGACTTAAAATAAGCACAGGAGGCTTTGGGCTAGGTCTCTCAGTGCGTGGTTGACACAGTAGTTCCTTTGCTTCCTGCCTTCAGCTTGGCTCACTAGGCTGCAGGACTGAGCCAGGTAAACATCCTCCCAGTTCCCCTTACCCTTGGAATGTGGCCTCAGCTCAGCAAATGCATCCTTCGGGGGTGTGAATAGCTGCAGAACCAACCCCCAGAACCCATTGTTCTGGAAGTTCCAAAACAACCAGAACAAACCCTCAACAATCTGGGAGCCAGGAGGGAGTGCGGAAAGGACCAGTTGGGCCTTTGTCCTTAGGCATCCAGACATTTACATTTTCCGCATTAATGAGCTAGGAAATGGCTCTTTTTATGCCAGTAATAACAACCACCACCCCCTCCATGTTCTCATCTAATCTTGGCAAAAAACCAAGCAAGGCTAATATTAGCATCCCATTACAGAGACGAGGGGTTTATGTTCTAAGAGCCCATGACCTCCAGCATAGTGAACACTGGAGCTGAGTCTCGAACCCAGCACCCCAGCTTCTTTCCAGTCCAGCTCAGTGGGGCCAGCTGCAGTCACCCAGGGACAAGATTGGCCTGAAGGGAATTGCCAGGCAGCCTTGAGCTTCCCAACACAGCGTCAGCCAGATAAGGAAGCAGACTCTGGAGAGGTGGCCAGGAGGCCAGCCTTATCCGGCACCACCTGCCCCAAAGTGCCAGCTGAGTGGGGCTGGTCAGGCCATCATCCCCTCATCGACACAGGCTCCCTGTGTACAGCTTTTCCAGCCAGATAGTACTCATGTCTTCTGCTAATGTCCTGGCCCTTTGGGGCCTGAGAATGAGATCTCCCCCATTCCCTCTCCCAGACCCGCTCAGTCCTGCTCCCTGAGCCTAGAGCCCTTTGCAGTGGCAGGAAGAAGGTAGTGACAGATGAACCTCTTAGACACAATTAGCAAATTGACTCCACCTCTTCCAACACTGTAAGATTTTCCCGGGCTAATATTTTTAGCAGCAAAAGAAAAATTGCTGAACTCATAAATTGTGATTTTGCGTGCTCATCTATTTCTAAAGCTCATTGCTAGATAACTAAGAGCTTGTTCTTTGATTATGGCCATTTAGTAAAAGGAATTCTAACAGGCTTGCTGGAGACTCAACAAGCCTTGTAGTTTGCACCAAGAAGCTGTGTGTGACAACACTTCCATCTGGCAGATGGCCTCACTGGAACGTACTCAGAAGTCTGGAGAATGGAGACATCAACAGAAGCACAATTAATCAGTGCAATTGTTTTCCCTGCTGTGAACAGGACATCTTTCTGGATTTTTGAGGGCAACAGGCATGGGAAGGATCTGCTGCGTTCAAAACCACATCGAGTGGCCACATGCTTTGATCTGACACTAGTCTTCCTGCTATGTTCTGTCTCCTCGAAAACTGCCTCAGGCCAAGGCAGCAAAGCCCTCAGCTCTCCTTGCTTCAGTAGGGGTGAGAATGCAGGGTCCCCTGAGAAGCCTGAACTTACCGGCTCTGACTGGAGCCTCCCTGCCTTGGGTTATTGTTACTTTTGTGAGAGAATTTCTTGGTTTTGTAACTTGCAGACCAGAAAAAGGAACACAATTTAAGCCAATTTCTGAACAGGAAGGCAAAAGCATTTTAACAACTGGGAGTTGTAGATTTGGGTAAGCCTCCAGAAGTACTTCTTGAGAACTGCTGGTCTACCCTGAACTATTCCTTTTTTTAGGAGCCTCTGAATCTTAGATTTTCAGTCTACAAAAGGCAACTCACAACCTGCCAAATGATGTGGGTTTCAGGATTAAAATGAATGAGTCAGGGACTCTGGGGTCTCCCTTGAAAGAACAAGTTATGGGCTGGGTGGCACAGTCAGTTAAGCATCCGACTCTTGATCTTGGCTCAGGTCATGATCTCATGGTTTGTGAGTTCAAGCCCCTCATAGGGCTGGGTGCTGATGGCGCTGAGCTTGCTTGGAATTCTGTCTTTCCTTCTCTCTGCCTCTCCCCGACTTGTGTGCTCTCTCTGTCTCAAAATAAATTAATAAACTTAAAAAAAATTTTTTTAAAGGAAGAACAAGTTATAAAACACACCTCCTAGAGAGACCCAAGGCACTGTGGGTGGTGGCGGGGGGGGGGGCTCGGTGTTGAAGAGGAGAGGGTTTTCTGTGTGAGGGATGAGGTGAGGGAAGGCTAGACAGCATCATGGATCTGCTGGCCTTTCTCCCTCAGGACCCCAGGGCATGGCTCCCAGGCCCAGAGCTAGCAGAAGGCCAGGGGCCCAAGACAAGATTTACCCTCTCCCAAGCGTCTGGCTCCCAAACTTCCCCTCCCCCGACATTGAGAGGGAAGGCCCTGATCACCCAGTGGCCAGGTGGTTAGAGAAAAAGCTCCTTGGGCTTCTCATGACATCATGCTGTCTCTCTTGTAAGGGACCTAGAGAGTGTTCTAAATCACAGACATAGTGTGGAAGAGGATGTGAGGAAATCCTCTCAAAGCCTTAGGGCTACACCACGACCTGGATCAGGAGCCTTTTTAGCCCCATGACCTGGGTCATGGGTTGCACGGGGCAGCAGGAGGGGATTCTGATTGGAACAGAAGCCTTCAGAAACCAGTTATTATGACACTTGTTACAGAATGGTAAGGTGGACTTTACTCAGAGGGACTGTCACGATACATACAGGGACCACAGGAGATGGAGGCTGCAGGAGGGGAGAGAGACTGGGCTCAGCTCTGAATACAAGCAAAAGAGGGAATTAAAGCCAAAAGGCGGGGGCTGGGTGGGGATGGAAAAGTTCTAAGAGGAAACGCCAGGGGTCAGTCAGGCAGGGGATTCTGGCTACACCGACCTCACAGGGTTCCTGCTGAAGGCGGGTCAGGCTGGTCACACATCACCGGGAGAAGGTGGGGGATGGGAACCCCATCAGACGTTGAGGGTGATCAGATACAGAGGATGGGGGGTTCTGGGTAACCTGCTTTAGCACGATCCTTGCTTAATTGGACAATGCAGAGACAAACACGGAAGCCCCAGAGCCAGGGCCTGGTTGAGAAGAGAGCTCAGAAGAGCATGACTGGAGTCCAGTCAAGGGGAGGATGTCAGTCAGAGGAAAGTGGCCCCAACCCAGAAACCTTGGTGCTCTGAACTGGAAGGAGGCAGCTGAGAATGACCGGAGCCTGACGGGAACCACAGAAGGAGTTGGCAGCAGAGTCAGGCCTGAACTGTGCTTCCCAGCTTCTCCCCCGGGCCTTGCATTTCCCCTCAGCAAACCAGCTTCAGGACCAATTCAGCCCTTGACACGGGGTGGAAAGAGCACTGGGTGTGAGCCCAGAAGTCCAGGTCTCAGGGCCAGCCCTGAACCCCTCAGAGCCCGAATTCCTCGGAAGGAAAGTGAGGAGAGAGCAGATGTTGCACGTCAGCACCCCTTCCCCTCAGCTGCCCCGGCCCACCAGGCGATGTGCTGACGGGACCACAGGACTTAGTGATGTGAGCTCCATCCCAGCCTCCCAGGAGTGGCACCGGGGAGGCAGCAGGTTCCATTTCAAGTTGATGAATCGACATCTGCTGTCATTAGGGTCAGCTGTCGGCTTTGCCTGGGGACCCAGGGTCTTCACCGGCTTCACCGCCCCGGGGACACTCGGGCTGCCTCCAGAGAAAGCCTCTCTCAGAAGGCCCAGCGGAGATGGGTCCAGGGCGGGATCACAGAAGTTCCTATGGGCCAGGACAAGGGTCCTGTGAGGCCAGGGAGGGTCGGAGGGGAGGAAGCAGGCTGGGAGGGTCTCTGTCTTCCTCAGCAGGAGGAGATCCTGGGGTTTGCTGGACTCTGTTTTCTCCAGTCTGTGGCGCCAGTCCCTGCTTGGCAAGTGACCCTTGGAGAGAAGCAAGGCAATAAAGTTAGAATAGCTCGGGCACAGGAAAAAGGCGAACAATGTGGGGAGTGTTCAGCAGGAAGAGATGGGAAAAGGGCTGGAGCCTGCCGGGCAGGCCTGGGCTCCGGGAGTCTGGAAGTCCATGGGTGACCCTGAGGCTCAGGCAGTGCCGGGTAAGGAGGGGCCCTGGGCCCAGCAGTGGAAAAACACAGAGGGAGCAGGGGAAGGGGATGGTCTAGAAAAAGGGTTGCAGCCTGAGGAAGGGGCTTCCCATGTGAAGGGCTGAGGAACAGCTATCTCCAAAGTCAGGCCTTAGTTTTTGTCTTTGTCTTTATTAAGGAGCGGAGATTTCCTTCTGTTCAGACCCAAGCTGACTTAGCAAATGCTGGGCCCCTCCTGCCATGCAAGGTCTGGGCAACAAGGAAGTGAGTAGTGAAGAAGATGGGGTTCTAGGAGGTTCTACTCCTAGAACCTTCTAGAACCTGAACCCTCCCCAGGGTCCTCACTGTTCCTGTCATGGCTCAGGGGAACTTGGGTCTCTCCTGGTTTTCTGCGATCTTCCCAGCCCTCCCATGGCACCTTAAGGTAAAATCCGAATGCCTAGCCAGTGTCCAGGACCTGCCCTGATGCCTGTCTGGGCCTTACCTCCCCCAAACCCTCTCACTCAGAGAGCTTCTCACCCCCAAGTTTCCAGGCCTTTGCTCACCTTGTTCCTCTTTCTGAAACACCCTTTCTTTTCTCCTTCCCCAGCAGAATCTTCCTAACCTCTGGGGATTCAGTTCAGGCTTTGCCTCCTCTGGGAGGCCCACCCTGCTTTCTCAACTTGGGTAGCTGCCAAACACCAACCACAGCAAGCCTAGAATCATGGTAAGATGATGAGACATTTACCCATCTCTCTCCTATCATCCTGGGCCCCTTCAGGCCACACTGGAGCCTCTTCATGTCTTTATCCACCTGAGACCAAGCTGGGCCTTGCTGAGGGCAGATGTCCAGAGGGTGTTTTCAGGTAAGTGAGCCAAACAGCTCAAGGTCAGTGACCTGCATGCAGGTGATCTTTTGGAGGTGGTAGAACAGAAGAGAGGTATTTCATATGTTCTAGGGTTCCATGAAGTTAGAAAAATACATACCTCAAAGGTTTTGAGGTAATGCTTTAACACAGAATTAGTTCGGGGCACCTGGGTATCTCAGTCGGTTAGGCGTCCGACTTCGGCTCAGGTCATGATCTCGCAGTTTGTGGGTTCGAGCCCCGCGTCGGGCTCTGTGCTGACAGCCAGCTCAGAGCCTGGAGCCTGCTTTGGATTCTGTGTCTCCCTCTCTCTCTGACCCTCCCCTGCTCACGCTTTTCTCTCTCTCTGTCTCAGAAGTAAATAAAACATTAAAAAAAAATACAGAATTAGTTCTCCCCTTTCAAACACTGCCCTACAGAGAGGTGCTGGGGCTTAGAGGCCCAGTTCTGGGGCATCAATTGCCCTGAAGTTTGTGGCCAGGGAGCAGCAGTGGGGGACTGTTTCAGGTGGAGGCAGCCTCCTCAGGTTTGCCTTCTTCAGGCTGAGGCCAGGGCAGGCATTGGGACCAGGGCATGGCTCCTCCTCAAGGATCAGGTTGAAGGTCCTGACCTCATGGAGGAAGGCTGTTAGGGGCAGGGAGCAGCATCCTGTGAGCCTTTCCTGAAAGTAGACAGAAGGAGAAGTGGGAGGCGAATGAGAAACAAGGCAACGTTTTGCAATGTGTGGGCACCTGAGGGTCCTGGTGACCCCTCTAAAGGCACCCACAGAGCTGAGCCAGAGACTGGGAGACAGTGCACCCAGTCAGCTGACAGCCAGGAGTGGCACACTCAGTGGCCTTAGGGGCGGTTGGCTAAGTAAAATAGAAGTTTAATATGAATTTCAGATAAATGAATAAATTTTTTTGTGTGTATGTCCCAAATATTGCATGGAACATACTCAGACTAAAAAAGTATTTGTTCATTTGAAATTCAAATTTAGCTGCATGTCCTGTGTTTGTATTTACCAAATAAGGCCATTCTCTTCAGGGGTCAGCCGGGTCTGAGGGGCAGCATGGCCCTCAGACCCCATGACAATAAAATGTTTCGAAAACAAACACCACCCCCACCCCCACCCCGGCAGCTTGCACAGAAAAACAAAACGTGTAACTTCCTGAGAACACATTATTGTCTGAAGGTGGAAGTCTGGGATTTTGAAGGAAAAAACAGTTTTCTGCTGAGGAAGAATGAGTCACAGGCAAGCTGAAAAAGTGTCTCTGGCTTTTGGGCCCCCTTTCTCCTTTCTTTGGAGGTCCATTCATTCTGCTACGTTGAGCAAGGCCCAGCGGGGCTGGGGGGCCCTCTCAGTCCACCAAGACCCTCACCAACAGTACCACGTCTGGCCCTGTGGGTCCCTGACTGCCCTCCTGACTCCACTGACCCTGGGGCGGGTGGGGAGGGTGGTCTGTCTCCCAACTACAGGACCCACTCTGCCTGTGCCCTTGGGGGTGGGTGCTGGGGCCCTTGGGTCACAGGCCAGAGTGGAGGCCAAGCTCTGGAGCAGCAAGAAGTCCCCTCGGACAGCAGGCCGGCAGGCACTGAGCCAGATGTAGCGAGGGTGTGGTGTGTCGACAAGGTCCCAACCCTGCTCTCAGGGGCTCAGGACTAGGAGAGGCTGCCTGGGCTTGTCTGCCATCAGCAGGGGGCTCTATGGGAAAGCCAGTGCCCTCTGGCTCTGCGTCCTGTTCTGTCCTCTGGCTCAGGGCTTTGTCTGCTGAGTATAAAATGGATGTAGTCCTGGCAACCGTGAGGCCCCAGGCTCCAGGCCCAGGCTGCTGTGGGAAAAGCAGAGATCTGTGTAGGGTGGCCAGGCCATGACTGGGCCTGGGAGCCTCCGGGTGTGCTCTCTGTGCTCTCCAGGCTACCCACATGGGCAGCAGAAGGCTGTGTGAACCCCCAGTGCTCCTCTGCTCAGAACCCCACAGGGCACCCATGAGCACTGAGGCCTTGCAATGCCCGGCCCTCACTCTTCCCCTCATCACCTTCCGACGCGGCTCCCAGGAGCCTCCCCCTGCTGACGTTGCTCTTTTTGCTGGGCCCCGGACAAGCAGGACTTTGGACTTGCTTCCTTTTTTCCAGAATGCTCTTCCCCTACAAGGCTTACCTCCTTCCAAGTCTTTGCTCAAACTTCTTTTCAGACCTCCTGACCACACTAAGATTGCAACCCTCTCGCACACACCCAGCACTGCCTCCTCTCTCTCCGAAGCTCACCTCGCGCTCTAGAACGCCCTTTGGTTTGGGTTAATTGTCCATGTCCCTCGCTAGCATGCATGCCCGTGAGGTAGGACTGTTGAGGCCCCAGTGGGTAGGGCTCTGTGGCACAGAAGAAGCGGTCCTGGGGGAATAGGGGAGGTGGGGGCTGGATCTGCCGCCACCCAGGGAGCCCCCACCCTGGGGAGGAGGGGGACCCTACTTCAGAGTAGAGTCTGGCATCCTGGACAATCTGTCTGAGCTCACACCAGTCAGCACTCCCTCTTCTCCTTCCCAAAGGTGCTGCAAACTTAGGGCCAGGTGCCACTGTTATGGAAGGGACACTGGGGTTCCCAGGAGGAAAGCCTGGGCTCCCCCAGAGACAGAATGAGAAGGCAGGGTCACAGGTGACCTTTCTAACATGGGGTCAGTCGTCAGGGCAAACTGAACACAAAGCCAGCTCGCCTCTCTGCGGGAGGCTGTCTGGCCCCAGGACATTCCAGGCATTCTTTGGGGTCCTTGTGGCAGTCAGCGTCTGGGGGGGAAGTAGGGCTTTGTGCAGTGAGGAAGTGTCTGCCTGCAGACCCCTTTGTTTGGCTGCCAGCGAGGCCTGCCTTCCTCCAGCCCCACTATCTGGCCCAACTGAGCAGCTGGGTGAGGGTGGGGGTGGGGCGGAGGTCCCCCTGGTGTCCCTGCTGTCCTGCAAGCACAAAGCCCTTGATGCTCCTGCCTCCCAGTGCCTGCTCAGCCTGGCCTCAGGCAGCCTAGTGGGGATCCGGTTGAGGGCTCCAAGCTTCTGCCCCTCATTCCAGAAGTAGCACCTTAGTGGAATGCAGTTTGGCCTGTTGAGAAAACTTAAACCAGATCGCTGGGTTTGAATCCCAGCCCTGCTGCTTCCTAAAGAGGTAGCTTTCTCCTAGTGATATGATTAGTTTTCTCATCTGTAAAATGGGCTAGCAATATTCACCGGATAATGCTATTGAGACGTGGTCTCTGGCACATACACCACCCCAATAATTGTGAACTCCCTCTCGGGAAGTTCTGAGAGGGAGACAGGACAGAAGAAAGGCAATTCCTGTCCTCAGGGGCTTTCAGAGCAGGGGAACAGCAAGGCACGCTGGGAGTGTCCAATGGGCCTGGCTGGCCTGCCCGAGGCAGGGAGCAGGTGCCCACTGCTGCCCATTCCGGGTGTGTCTCAGGGTGCAGATGCCCGTGGGGTCAAGTTCCAGGGGCAGCCTCCTGAGCACCCCTGGGTCAGGACGTGTTTTGGGCAGGGAGGTAGTCTCTGCCAAGATCTGTAATTGTGGAGGTGGGGCCAGCAGGGATGGGGGGAGGGGGGGAGTTGGAGGGATCCCTAGACCGTGTAGCAAGTGAGCAGGAATGGCAGGGAGCAGTGGCCTTGGACAGGTCTGGGCAGCCTGGGGGAGGCGCAGCCCTGGCAGTGCTGAGGGCAAGCTGTGTCCCAGGGGAGGCAGCCATGACAGATGCGGGCCACAGGGGAGTGTGCAATATGCGCAGGCCAGTAGCCTTCAGAATCCTGAGCCAGGTGTGGCCTGGCCCGCACTTTAAGCCCCACGTGTAGCTAGCACTGAGGCCTCTCTGCTGAGCCGGCAGGAGAGGCCTGCCCTCCCTTTGCTTTAAAGGTTCAAAAGTGAGCCCCTGTCCGTGGCCGGACACTGCAAGCCTGTATTCTCCCACAGGGGATGTTGGCTGCTGCCAGGAATTGGTGAGAGCTCCAGATGCGGAGATCTGTCCAGCTCTCCGCAGGACATGGAGGGGACAGAGGCTGGGCCTGCTGCCGTCCCTGTCCTGAGTCCCCAGAGAGCAGGATGGAGCTCTGATGGACACGACACAAGGCTTCATGCCCATGCTTAGGGGTAGCAAGTTTGGACAGAGCTGGACATGTTTTAGGATAGGTTGAACTTGAGTAACTATTTTGTGGAAACCCTGATTGACTCTGTTTCTAGATCAGAGGTCTCGAACTGCAACGTGCAGATGACTGACTAGGGAGGGTCAGTGGACACAGATTCCTGGGTCTGACCCCCAGAGCTTCCGGGGTGCGGCCTGAGCCCCTGCATCCGCCACACACTCTCACGTGGTGCTGGTGCTGCTAATAGCCTGGCCACTCAGAGCAGCACTATAGGGATTTGGTACCAGAGCTGCAGGGCTCAGCAGTTCATCGGAAATGCAGAAACTGCCCTCCACCAGCCTCTGAGGCCAAGGCCTCATTTTAACAAGAATCCAGGTGATTATTTTTTTTTAACTTATCTTTGAGAGAGAGAGAGAGAGAGAGAGAGAGAGAGAGAGAGGAGAGAGACAGACCATGAGCAGAGGAGGGGTAGAGAAAGAGGGAGACACAGAATCTGTGTTCCGAAGCAAGCTCCAGGCTCGGAGCTATCAGCACAGAGCCTGGCATGGGGCTCGAACTCAAACCAGGAGATCATGACCTGAGCTGAAGTCAGACGCTCAACTGAGTGAGCCATCCAGGCACCCGGAATCCAGGTGATTCTGAGGCTGATTCAAATTCACTGAGCAGTGGAACAGCCCTGCCCACTCACTAGGACTTTCTGTGATGGCAGAAATGTTCTTTGCTTACACTGCCAAATACCATAGTCACTAGTCACATGTGAGAGTCAAACACCTGAAATGTGGCTAGTGTGATTGGAAAGCTGGATTTTTTTAAAAAAAATTTAATGTTTATTATTTTTTTTGGAGAGAGAGAGAAACAGAGCATGAGTGGGGAAGGGGCAGAGAGAGAGGGAGACAAAGAATTTGAAGCAGGCTCCAGGTTCTGGGCTGTCAGCACAGAGCCTGATGTGGGGCTCCAACCCACAATGAGATCATGACCTGAGCTGAAGTCAGACGGTTAACAGACTGAGCCACCCAGGTGCCCCTGGAAAGCTGGATTTTTAAATTTTAACTTTAGTTAATTTAAATTGAAATGGCCACATGCAGCCAGTGGTTTCCATTGGTCAACACATGTACAGAGTGAGCCAGCTTAGAGGGCCCAGCTCAGAGGGAAAGGGTTCAGAGAGAGATCAGAACCTGCATGAATCAGGGACAGGGTGGGACCAGAACAATGTCCCTGGGCTCCGAGGCCAGTGTTTTCTCCTCTGCCTAGCAAACCACCATGCACCTGGGCCCTGGCCCTGCGTCTCTCTCCACCCGCCCCGATACTAGAGCTCTGTGGACTGAGAATTCACTGGAATCTCAGGGGACAACCAGGCGTGAACCCTAGGCCAGACTGCACAGGAGTCTAGAGAGGTGTCCACAAATAGTGCCGGAGTAGCTGTAACAATTGGTCAACTGGGAATAGGCACCTGCCAGGCTGTGTATACAGAGTATACAACACACTCAGGTGCCCAATTAGGATGGAGACCATAGTCACCATTTGTAAGTAATTAAGGTTAAATGAACTCATCATAGGGGTGGAGCCCTGAGCTAATAGGATTAGTGTCCTTATAAAAATGAGACACCAGAGCATTCTGGTTCTCTCTCTACCATTTGAGGATGCAGCAAGGGAGTGGGTATTTGCAAGCTGGGAAGAGGGCCCTTACCAGAAACTGGCCCTCCCAGACCTTGTTCGGGTCCTGCAAAGTAATAAACCGGGTGAAGCTACACGGTCTGTAGTATTTGGTTATGGAGGCCCTGGCAGACCAAACACAAGGGAAATTGATTTGGCCGTTAAAAACTAGAGGAGGGCCAGCCACATCCCATAAGCATTGCTGCCTCCTCCAGGAAGCCGGGGGGCCCTAGGACAGAGCCCATCCTGTAGCAGTAACAGGGTAGGGGGCTCCCTCAATGTCCATCCCCATAGCTGAGAACTTTGCAAGGCTCAAAAGGGAGTTGGGGACCTGATCCTTCACAATGGCAGTGGTGTCTGGGAGAGGGAAGCAGGGCTCCAGGGGGGCCCAGGACATTTCAAAGGCCGTGGTGTCGTCTTCCTGGAGGGGAGAAAGGTGGTAGGGAGAGGGATGAGGAAGGGCTGCAGAGAACCCTAGGGCTTGGATCCAAGCAGGTCTGGCCTCAGCCAATAGCGTCCCCTCCACCCACCAAACCCTTTCCTAAGAGCCTTGTGGGCCCCACTAAAGAGACCGAATTTGATGCCACAGGCCTGGGGTTTGAAGACTGTCAGACAAACAGGTTTCTGAGATAGTATTTACATTTCAGAAAGCTCACTCGGCCATCTGTGTGGATGGTAGATTGTAGGAGAGACCAGGGGGTTGGGACCAATTAAGAGGCAACAGGTGAGGGGCACCTGGGTGGCTCAGTCGGGTAAGCGTCCAACTCTTGATTTCAGCTCAGGTCACGATCTCACTGTTGGTAGGTTCGAGCCTCATGTCAAGCTCTGCACTGGGCTTAGAGCCTGCTCAAGATTCTCTCTCTCTCTCTCTCTCTCTCTCTCTCTCTCTGTCTCTCTCTTTGTGCTCTCTCGTGCTTTCTCTCTCTCTCTCAAAGAATAAAAAAGACTCTCCACACACACCACCAATAGACTATTTCTGGAACTAGAGAAAGAGAAAAGTGGTGGAATGTTGAAGACAAAGGAGGGACAGTCCTGGTGACCGGCGACCTAGTGACCCAAGGGGACTGAGGACTAGAGAGCAGGGCACGGAAATGGGTCTGCTCCCTGTTAGGGAAGACTCTCCAGGGTCACAGCTGTCCCTCTACAATGGACTGCCTGAGAGGTGGTGAGCTCCCCGTCAGGGTGGTGGCCCAGGCTGGGGCTGGAAAGCAGCCATGAGAGAGGCTGCAGAGCACTCCCAGCCTTAGAAAGAGGGCAGGATAGGGGCACCTGGGTGGCTTAGTCGGTTAAGCGTCCGACTTTCGCTTAGGTCATGATCTCGCGGTTCATGGGTTCGAGCCCCGTGTTGGGCTCTGTGCTGACTGCCAGCTCAGAGTCTGGAGCCTGTTTCAGAGTCTGTGACTCCCTCTCTCTCTGACCCTCCCCTGCTCACGCTGTCCCTCTCTCTCTCTCTCTCTCTCCTAGAAATAAATAAAAATATTTTTAAAAAAAAGGGCAGGATAAAATCTCTCATCCTTTCTTTTTCACTGATTTAGTCATCCTATGAACCTAATTTCTCCAGAGGAGCTGAGTAGCAGTTTCTCCTTTTCACATGGATTCTCCATCCTAGGGAATCCCTCCTTTCCTGCCCCAGGCCTCCAACCCCCTCTGTGCTGATTGATACTAGCGTTCACGTGCAATTAACCGCAGGTATCACTGCCAGGTGAGGCCTGCTGCTAAGCGGCTCCATAGGCCGGTGCCTCTAAGACTCTAATGGGCACAAAGGTCACTTGGGGATCTGATCCAGCTGGTCCAGGGCAGGCCTGAGGTTGTGCGTTTACAGGAAGCCCCCAGGTGCTGCTGCTGCTGGGACCGTATGTAGAGAAACAAGGTTGTAGCTGCC
This sequence comes from Hyaena hyaena, assembly GCF_003009895.1. Lineage (NCBI taxonomy): Eukaryota > Metazoa > Chordata > Mammalia > Carnivora > Hyaenidae > Hyaena > Hyaena hyaena. The sequence continues at coordinate 548,586 of NW_024081504.1, read as the reverse complement.
AGTGACACCCCTCAGGACTCTGTGACGAGAGACGGTCGAGGAGAGTGCCAAGAAGACTCCAGTGCAGGAATCTCAAAAGAATGGACTCCATTCTTTCTAGAGCAGACCTAAGTCCATCCCCACCACTCTCTGTCTTGGGAGCCATTCCATCTCCCCTGCTTGGGAAGCATGAACCTGCTATGGGGAGATAGCTTCACCGTGACGTTGTATGACCTCTCCCTCCCCCGTCTCCTGCCCCTGGTGAACTGCGTCTGTCTGAAAGAGCTCTTTACTGCATCTGTGGGGTGGCTGAGTCCCCCTCACAACCAGGGACCAGCCCAGCCGGCTGGGGACAGAGGAGCCTGCTTCCTCCCTATCCCCGCTGGCTGCTGACCACAGAGGCAACACACTGCAGGGCCCTTCCCTGGGAACCAGGAGGCCTCAGCCTCCGACCCTTCCCCCGCTGGGCCTCAGCTTCCCCATCTATCATGTGGGAGTGAACTGAAAGTTCTCCTGGAGGTGGCTCTGCACCTACCAGTGCAGGTTTGTGGGGCTCAGAGCAGGTGTGGATGCGGTTGTGGAGAGAGGGGTCCGTGGGAGATGGCCTGGACCATCAGGGCAGGCTGGCTCCGTCAGGACATATTCGCCTTTGCAGCCTCTCTCTGCACTGAGGGTTCTCAGATATTTTTAGGAAGGTTGGCGCCTCTTGGGTGTGATTCATTAATGCAGCTGACAGAGATCAGCATCTTTTGAAATCACAGTAGGAAACTCAGAAAGTTCCCTACTGTTGCTGTGTGTGTGTTGGTGGGGAGGAGGGATCTCTGTTCTGGTGTTTCTACCTGGAGCTGTGCGTGTCAGGGGGCGGGGAGGGTAGAGGGAACAAGGGAGTCAAAGAAGGGCCTTGGTTTCAGGCAGCTCCCAGCCTAGAATGGGGAGAAAGTCAAGAAAATAAATGGAGATTAAACCACAGTGAGTTTAATGGGATATTGGGCATAAACACAGATGAGGCGAGAATGTGGGGTAAAGAAGTGTTCACTTGCAGGCCCATGATTGATACCCAATCTCAGGCTGAGAGGGGGTGCATGTCAGGGGCGGGCGCGGGGATACCAGAGGGCGCAGGGCAGTCAGGAACACTGAGGCTGACGCACAGGGTGCTGGGCTGGGGAGAAGGAAGCGGGGAGGCCGCAGGGACCAGGCCACATTAGAAAGCTGGAACAATGTCCTGCGGGAGGTGGGTTTTAAGTGCAATCAGATTCCTGCCAGAAGGATCGCTTTAAGGAAAGCGCAGTGAATGGATTCCAGTTGGAGACGCAAGCTAGCATTCTCAGGAAACAAGGAAGAAAGGCGTTGTCCCAAACCTGCCCAAGCACTTCCCAGGCTCTGTGGACGTTGTAGATCAGTGACATGCATGTGACGCTGTGTGGATTTCTAGGCACGCCGGAGTGAGTTCATGCTTGTGCGAATGCGTGCTGGGAGTGTGTCAGATGGTAGGGATGCCTAACTGAGGACATAAGTGTCAGGAGGTAATTCTCCATGGATCTCATGTTTCTACACGCCTTGCAAAGGGAGTGCCTATGCCCTTTGTTTCGGATTATCTTTTCAAGAATATGGTAGAGCAAACAGTCTTGGCAGATAGAATTAGCATCTCCCTCCTGAGCAAACGGCAGACACATTCCCTGCTCACTGGAAGATGCCGCTGTCCTGAGCTCAGAGCTCCTCCCTCGCCTGCAACCCACGGCATATGAGGGGTCATTAATCCTCTTCACATCTTCCTGGGGCAACAAGGGCTCAGAGAACTGGGACCGAAGCGCTGCTTCTCCAGTGACTGTGATTGCTGTTTAGCAACAAGCCGTCCCTCGTCCCTGACTCGGAAAGCTTGTGTTTTCTACCAGCATCCACAAAACCATGACAGGCTAACCCGATAGCCTGCAAGTAGAGAAACCTCCAGGCCCTTCAGTTATTGATGAGATATCTGTAAATATGCGTGTTTCAGTGAGTCTGGCTTTGGCCACATTTGTATGTAAATGGAGGATTCGAGGGCGGTGGTATCTCTGGGAAAGGGGGTTCCAGATCTTGTATATATTGGGAAAACAGCCTTTGGGTGTTGGTGTCTGTGTGAGAAAATGATAAGCATATATTTAATATGGGCTGCGTCAGCTCTCTCCTCTGAAACAGAGGAAGGAGATGGAGAATAGGGAACATGGAGAGACAGATGTCCCCTCCTCCATCCACCCACCTGCCACCTGGGCTTCTGGGGGCCCCCAAGGGAGTATTGTGCTTCGCCTAGGATGACTGCAGTGATACGGGAAGAAGCCTGCAGAGAACATCAGGTAGAATAAATAACTGAGAAGGGGCCCCTTGATTTGTGGGTTGAGTCCTTTTTCCCCATCCCGTCTCAGACTCACCGACCTCTACAACCTCCTTCAACGCCTGGCCCACCCCGGCCACTTGAGTCAGACACTGGGTCATAAGCCCCAGCCCTGGTTTTTAAACATCTCCCTGGGGATTCCTCCTCTAGCAGCTCAGCTTGAGAACCTCTCCTATAAGGTGCCTATTATTTCCTTCCAGCCAAGAAAATGGGACAGGGCATTTATCAATGAGCTGTCCTGTCATGTGGTCACAACAGGAACCCGAGTCCATCCCCACAGGGCACCATGTCAGCCCTCCTCCTGTGTCTGATTATTTTGCTTGTGTCTCTTGAGGCAATTGGCCTGGTGAAGAGGGAGGTTGGGTGGAAAAGAAATAACATATGAGTATTATTGCTCTGAGCACACTGCTGGGTGCTTTGCCTGCCTTAACTTCTCTGCTACTTCAAATAATGCCCTGTGGTAAATCCCCATTTGAGAGGAGAACTCTGAGGACCAGAAGAGCTTAGCAACTGGCCCAAGTTTATGCAGAGAGGGAGGGCCCGGCAAGGCTGGGTGGTGAGGAGGGACAATACAGGAAGTGAGGAGAGAATCCTCGAAGTTGGAAGGTACAAAGTATACTATGGTTAAAAACTGCAAAGGCACCACCGGGGCTTTTCAGGGGGAAATTGGCAGAAAGAGAATGGCTAATGTTTTGAGAGGTAGGCTGGTTAGAGCCCCAAACCTTGCGATAGATTGAGTTAGAAGCCCTTCGGGGTAGGAATTACAACTGCACATGTATATTTCCCTGCATCATCTAGAGATCAAACTACCCCTAATCCCATATCCACAGCAGCCCTGAAACCCAAAGATGGGTCCATGCTGGCGGCCCAGCCCCAACCATAGAGAAGGAAGTCTTGCAGACACACAGTAGCCTCATTACCTTCTCTGGCTTCTCTCAACCCATCTTATTAACATTCAGGCAGCTCCTCACACATTCATTCATCGAAGGCCACGGAGGAGTTGAGATCTGATCTAGCCTGGCCGAACCACATGAAAATCAATTAAAAATGAGAGATAAGCCCCTTCCTTCCTATTGAAAAATCCACAGGAGCAAGAGAAAGACACACGCAACCACTCAATCATCCAAGACTCCGCTTTCTGTTGGCTTCCTTTTCTTTGTTTTTTTGTTTGTTTGTTTTTCTGGACAGCCGCAGAGAGCTGCGTGAGCGGGTGGCTGCCAGCAGAACTTGCCTGCTCTCCTGTGGCACTGCCCACCTGGCCAGCCTGGCAGTCTGACCACACTTGGAGTGTGCAGAGCCCAGCCTTTTCCTGACACAGGTGCCCCTTTCACTCCCGGGTCCAGAAGGCAGACCTCAGGGAAACCACGGATTCCGGGCTGGCTCAGCTGTTTGTAGAGAACTGGGTGGAATAAGGCTCCTTTCTTATTCCTTCTTGGAGAATTTTTGGCACTGTAATAATTCCTGTGAAGTTGCATTCCCTGATTTTCCATGGAAAAGTGTGCGTGTGTGTGTGGGGTGTGTGTGTGTGTGTGTGTGTGTGTGATGTGCGGGGGCCTGCATCCACACAGAGCCTAGCACATTAGCAGGCACTAAGTAAACATTTGTCCAATGAATGAAAAAAAAATGAGGCTACAATGCATCTGCCATCCACTGGCCATAACCAACCAAACAAACAGCGTTTGGTGCCATTTTGGGTAATTCTGATCTTAACCTTATCAGTTTAACTTCTCTGTTCTTTTAGTTATTTAACCAGTGACCAAGTCTTCACTAGGCCTCTCAGCACACTGAGAATGCGTCCATATAGGCACACTCGGTCCCAGCATGGTGTCATACCAGGATGACAGGGTCCCTGGAGCAGATGGGCTTGGCCTTAGACTGTTGGCATGAGTGGACTTGATTAGACAAGGCTGGAGGGGAGAGCATAAAAGATCTTCATTGCCAGGGAAAGGAGTCTGGGCTTTCTCTGTGTGAGGCATGCCTGTTTGTACCCAAGATGGCCCATCCATGTGCAAATGATAATTTTATACTCTCCCCTGAGTTGGGAGTGACCCTAGAATGTGGGTTTTATGAACAATAAGAAAGAGTGTCCAAATCCAGAGCCACTCGTGTTTTATTGGGTATTCTAACACAGAGGCAGTGATTGGATTGGATTTAGAATAAAATTCTTCTGGACAATTTATGAAAAGATATTGACTCTAGGGCATGAGTGTTTCAAGTAATTGAACACTCACTTAGGAACCTCAACTGTAGTGTGAGCTGTTAAATTACAGTCACAAAGGGCAAGGCCTCAGTAATGATCCCTTCAGACCAAGGATGTCTGCTGACCTACCCAAAGAAACCATAGAGTACATTTCCTCATAGGGCGGGGTTTTCCCTGCTTCTAACGATGCAAGTGTGTGAAGGTCCAGCACGTTGGAAAGAGAAAGTCTATTAAGAGAGTTCAAGCTGGGGCGCCTGGGTGGCTCAGTTGGTTAAGTGTCCAACTTCAGCGCAGGCCATGATCTCGCGGTTTGTGGGTTCAAGTCCTGCCTCCGGCTCTGTGTTAACATCTCAGAGCCTGGAGCCTGCTTTGGATTCTGTGTCTCCCTCTCTCTCTGCACCTTTCCCAATCATGCTCTGTCTCACTCTCAATCTCTCTCAAAAATAAGTAAACATTAAAATAATTAGAAAAAAATAAAAGAGTTCAAGCTCTGATTATTTGCTGTTGTGTGGTTCAGAGAAAACTATCAATTGAATGAGGTGCTCAGACTTTAGGGCAGTGCAGGATGTTTCGAATGCCAGGCTGGTGGTAAGGTAGAAGGACCTTAATCATCTGCTCTGAGCCTGGGGGGTCTCAAGTGTGGGGTACTTAAACCAACTCACATTGTGACTTCGAAGACAGATCACTTCGTTCATTTCATTTATTTGTTCAACAAATAATTACTGAGTGCTCTCTTTCAAGGCCTTTGGAAAGGTTGGTCTTAAAATATTTAACAATCAGAATGGTACGGACGACGAGCCCTCACAATGAGAATATGACCAGTGAGAACTGACGCTGCCTATAAACCACAAACACATTCTGATTCACACAGGCAAGGCCTCAACCCTGAAGCTGATGGGACAGGGAATACAACATTCTAGCGGCCTCGGTAGGAGGGGTCTGTGGGGCTCCCCAGATGAGATGCTTCTAAGCCAAATCTTGCAGGAACAGAGGAAACAAGGAAGGAGGCAGGCATTTTGGGCACAAGTCGGGTGCAGAGTGGACACCATATAGACAAAGTGTCAAAGCAAGAGTGACCCTGGGGTTGCAGGAAATTTCCAGTATCTGATACAGGCTGACGGGAAGTACTGATGCTAAGAGGGACCAGACCACAAAGGACCTTGCATGATTTAATAATGTTTTAGGATTTAATTCCTAAGTTGATTTTGAGCAGTTGAAGGATTTATTTATTTATTTATTTATTTAATGTTTATTCATTTATTTTGAGAGAGAGAATGTGTGCAAGGGAGCCAGCGAGGGGAAAGAGACAGAGAGAGAAGGAGAGGGAGAATCCCAAGGAGGCTCCACGCTGTCAGTGCAGAGCCTGATGTGGGGCTCGAACTCACAAACCGTGAGATCATGATCTGAGCCGAAATCCAGACACAGACGCTTGACCAACTGAACCACCAGGTTCCCCCTGAAGGATTTCTAATCAGAGAGAAATAGGACCAAAGAGTTTTTAGAAAGATAGATGTCTATATTCTAATTAACAGGTAAGCATAGGGGACAGAGAGAAGGTGACCAGACACTCTCCACGTGACAGAAGACAAGCTAGGGTTTAGAAAAGAGATGCTCTTAAGTACACCCTTAGTTTATAGGGTTAAAGGTCCTCCTAACATCTACCTTCCGCAGGGCATTTTCAGCCTACAAGCAAGAAGTGATCCTTTGGTTTGTGTTACAACCCAGGCAAACAGTCATGAACGCCATGGATGGGGATGGTAGGTGGGTTTTCCCTGATCACTACAGCCATTCATGTCCAAAGTACCTGTTTCCAACATAACTGTATTGTGACATCTTGTTAATGACTCAGCTACCAATGAAAGAGGGGCCTGAAAAGGATCCCGGTTGTTAAAGGATCTCCTTGCTCCACATCAGCAGTTCTCTAATTTTGGGGTCTCTGGACTCCTATTTTATACTTTTAAAAATAATTCAGGACCCATAAGAGCTTCTGCTTAGATGGGTATAGCTATCAATATTTACCATATTAGAAAGTATAGCTGAGAAATATTTTAAAGTTTATTTGAGAAAGAGAGAGAGAGAACAGAAGTGGAGGAGGGGCATAGAGAGAGAATCCAAAACAGGCTCCATGAGCAGAGTCCAACATAGGGCTTGAGTCCATGAACCATGAGATCATGACCTGAGCCCAAATCAAGAGACACTCAACTATCTGAGCCACCCAGGCAGGCCTAAAGCTGAGAAATTAAAAAAAAAAATTTTTTTTAATGTTTATTTAATTTGAGAGAGAGAGAGACAGAGAGAGCAGGGGAGGGGCAGAGAGTGAGGTGGAGAGAGGATCCAAAGCAGTCTCTGCGTTGACAGCAGCGAGCCCGATACAGCGCTCAAACCCACGAACCATGTGATCATGACCTGAGCCGAAGTCAGACACTCAACTGACTGAGCCACCCAGGCTCCTCAAGCTGAGAATTTTTAAATTATGTATTAATTTATTTAATAACAACAATAATAAATCTATTATGTGTTAATATGCATATTTTTATGAAAAGTGACTATATTTTCTAAAACAATAATGAGTGATAAGAGTGGAATTATCTTTAGTGTCTGGTTTAATGGACTGCTGGATGATTATATCTGCTTCTGCATTCAGTCCCCAGCAAGAGGATGTACCACACGGATGGATTCTGGAACACTTCCCTTTATCATATGAAAGAATGAGAGAGCAAAAAAAGGCAAATAAGGTCTTAGTACAGTTATGAAAATAATTTTAGCCCCAGACACCCTGAAAAAAATGTCAGGGCCCCACAGGGACCATTGCTCTAGATCTTGTCCTGACACATCTGCCCTTTGGAAGGAACCAAACCAATCTCCTAGCCCCTCATTGTTTCCTGTGGGAGTACCATCTGCTCCCCTAAACTGTGAGCTCTGATAGGACAGGGCCATGCCCAGAGGCGGAGTGTGAGCAGATCTGTGCCCTTGAGACCACCGGGCACTTCCTGGACAGAATGTCAGGGCCACACGTCCCCCTGCCCCACTAAGTGCTCTTTTCTGAATCTCTCAGACCAGTTCAATCCCCAGACCACCCATGGTTGTGTGAGCTAGAACTCATCCAAGGCCCCTCCCTCCCCATCCCCCCCATGGCCATTTTGCCACAAGAACCTCAATTCAACTGCATGAGTATCTCTCAATGTGTCCACCTCTCTCTTATGTTCATTAATGCCGATCATTAATGGTTTTAGACATCCCACCCCCTTCCCGGGCTCCTGTCACAGCCGCATCTACTAAAATCTGCTAACCAGGCTCCACCGGAACTAAAAGAACCTTCGAAAAACAGATCTGAGCATGTTACTCAGTTTTGTAAAAACCCTTCAGGGACATGCATGGCATTTAGGCTGAGGCACAAACCTTTCTGTGGTGGAAGTTCCTTTCTGCCTTCTCACCCACTTGTGTGCCTCCCCCCCTCTGCCCTCCACCACCTTGGCTTCCCTGAAACTCCCGTGTCTCTGGCTCCCTCCCAGCCCAGGGCCTTGGCTCAAGCTGCTTCTCTACCTGGAGTAGAGAAGCCTCTTCCTCACCTGCTTTACCTACTTTACCTATATTTCCCTTTGAGCCTCAGGACAGTCATCACTCCCTTTCAGAAGCCTTCTCTGACCTCTCTGACTAGGCCAGTCCCCCCTCAGGGAGGCATTTATAGCATTTTTCATCAGTGCCATTTAATAGCTATTGGTGTAAGTAATCAATAGCTAGTTCCCAACCAGACTGTGATATTCTCCGAAGACCAGTGTATCAGCTATCTACCGTATCGCCACAAATTTCCCCAAAACGTAGCAACTCACGATAGCAAACATTGTAAAACTGTATTATGTCACAGTTCCTATTGGTCAGAAATTCGAGGGCACCTTGGCTGGGTGATTCTGAGTCAAGGTCTCTCACAATGGTGTCAGTTAGGGTGGCTGTCCTCCGAAGGCTCGACTGAGGCTAGAAGATCCACTTCCAAGATGGCTACTGGGTCTCTCCATAGAGGGGTCTGAGTGTCCTCACCACAGCTGGCTTCTCTCAGAGAACAAATGATCCAAGGGAACAAGGCAGAAGCCACAATGTCTGGTATGGCATTGCTGTAGACATCTCACCCCATCATTTCCATAATATTCTATCGATTACACAGCTTGGCCCTAGTCGATGTGGGACGGGGCTATGTGAGTATGTGAATCCAGGAGTCACTGGAGGCCTTGAAGGCCATCTACCACAGCTGAGACCCCCATCTCCCTCATTCACTGTTACAGCTTCAGTGCCTGGCACATTGTAGATAATGAAGCAGTAGGTTTTGAATGAATGAAAGAGGAGTTGACTAGGTTATCTACCTCAAACAGGAAGTAAGGATGGGTAGAGGGAGCCTGCCCAACTCCTCTTAACATTTCCAGCAAATTCTCAGGGATAATTAAGTCCGAACGTTTGCCTTGCCCCAGATCTCAAAGCCTAGGGATCTGTGTCCTACTCAGAGAGTAGAGAACACAGGCCACAGCCCAACCCGCAGTCAGCTGAGGGTTCAGATGTGCACCCGCCCAAGGATATTCCCTGGGCAGCTGTTCATTCCTCAGACATTTGGATCAGACGAACAGCCATTAAGAGAATTGGAAAGTGGTGGTTTCACCTTATTTGCACATTCCATGTCAGCTGCCCCCAACCAGTCTGTGGCAAGGGTGGGGTGAGCTGCACAGACAGCCTATTTTTAGTGGCTCTGCCCGATTACAGAGCTCCATCACCGCGGAGTGAGGCAAGCAGCTGACACTCCAGCCTGCAATCTGGGTATCTCCCTGAATGCGTCTGCCACTGAAACGTGGCTCTTTAATAATGCATGGGGCTATTAGCGCCGAGCCGGGACGCCTTGCTCCCTCCCCTCGATCAAAGTTGCCGCCTGGGAGCCGAGTTGGTGATCAAATTTCATGGGCGCCTTATAACTGCTGCCCCTTCATATGAGATTAGAACAAGCCGTTTCATGTCCAAGGATGAAAGCAGCAAGGATTGGGAGAAAATCCGGCTTCCTAGAGAAATCAAAACACTTCCATTTCATTACAAATGGATGCATAACACAGCTAATAGCTCCTCTGAGGGGGAGCACTGCGGGACCAGCTGTCCATGTCGGCAGCTCCTCTCGGATGCTGGGGAAAACGTGGGAGATGCAGGCTTAGGGCTGCTGCCCGGTTTCCTTATGTTCAGGGCCTCTCCCAGACCCCAGGGCCCTGTCTGCATCCTTGGGAGATTCCCCTACCTCCCACAGCATCAGCAAGGGTTGAACAATCCCTGTGGAGGTGAACAGGCAATTGAAATAGGGATGCTGAGGAAGAAGTGGAGCCGCCAGCAGCTGACACAATATTAATAGCTCCTCATTGCTGTGTGTGGTCATATACCCAGCACTCTGGGTACAGTACCTCCAATCCTTGCAGCAGCTGGAGTGTATTATTAGATCCTGCTAGAGTGAAAAAACTGAGGATCAGAGAGCTTAGGGGATCTGCTCAAGGCTGCCCCGCTAAGAGGTGCGGGAGCCCCAAGTGGAGGCCCAGCCCGTGCTCGTGCTGTGCACCACAATCTCCCTCCAGAAGCAACGCCAGAGTCAGCAGCAAAGGGAGAGTCGCTGTGGAGGCCACGAGTGGTGACGAGTGGACCATGGAGCATTTAGCCAACATCACCGTGGGAGCCTCCCGCTCTGACCTGGGAGGCTTTCTGCAGTCAGACGACAGCCTTCATCGCAGCTGCCTTTCCAGGCCTCCTCCAGGGAGCTCTCTCCTTTCCAGCCTGCAGGAGCTGGCCCGGGTACAGCACAGCCGAGAAGCTGGTTTCCTCTGGCAACTGGCTCAGAGCCCCTGGGTGGTCCTTTATCTTCACTGGCCTTGCTTCCATCATCTGAATTGGAGGTGACGCTGCCTCCTTGGTGGCGAGGCCGGACAGGAGATAATCAAGGAAGTTAAATGGAACCCTCCTGGCTTATCCTGTACGACACACCATGTGCCCACCCGGTCCATTTGCCCTTCCTTTCCTTCCCCTGCAGGAGATCTCCCTGATCCATCTATACCCCCAACTATGGAATGCTTGGGTCGAATCTCCTTCTCCTTCAAGAGGAACCTCCCCATTCCCACCAGCCTACAGCCCAGATGGGCCAGGTGCCCACCCGCTATCTCTGGCTTGGTGAGATGAGTTCTCAGGCACCAGCGTGGCCAGGAGCTATGTAGGGCAGCATGTGGGTCCTTCCACCTCCACCTCCCATCTGCTTTGGCCCCCAGACCTGCCTGAGCATCGGGCACAAGGCAGGCCCCAGCAGGCCGATGGCAATTGTGCAGGCCTGGTTTCAGAACGTTGGGCAGGTCCCGGGTACAAGGGCAATCGGCCCCGTCGGCCTCCCCGCCCGGTGGACAGAGGCTCCTCCAGCACCTTCAGAGAGGTCTTCCTGCCTGGGCTGGAATGTGGAGCCTTAGATAGAATGGGGGGCTGAAAGGGAACAGGACTGAAGATGTGGGAGGGTTTCCCAGGCACAGTAGGAGACTCAGAAGCAGTGACTTAGCGAGCAGTAGGAACCTCAGCGATGGGGCCCTGTGTGGGGCATTTATGCACAGGCATTTGCAAACCCCAGACCTTGTGCCATGGAACAGAGCTCCCAGCCCCGTCAGTCCCTTTGGCAGACTCAGTCTCGTCTGCTGCTAAAGTCCTCTTTCTGCTCTCCACATCCCCAGCCCCCGTGCCGAGGATGGGACGTCGGTGTATATGTGTCTCCTCCAGGGCCTGCTACCTTTGTGGGTGCTCGGCGGGGTTGAAGTGCGGACACACAGGGCAAGTCTGCATGCTTCTGACCCAGCTGCAGGCAGCGCAGCGCAGTGGCTTCTGACCCAGCTGCAGGCAGCGCAGCCCAGTGGCTTCTGACCCAGCTGCAGGCAGTGCAGCCCAGTGGCTTCTGACCCAGCTGCAGGCAGTGCAGCCCAGTGGCCCATTAAATACCCTCTGACAGCACTTTCTGCCGCCAAGCCCTGCCATTTTGGCATCTGACCTAAATTCTTCCCTGTGGAAATGTAAATAGCTGTTGGTTCAGAGATATCCCAGAGCCCTCTGTTCTGTCCTCAGTTGGCTGACAGCTCCCTTTCTGACTGCAGTGACAGTGCTTTTCCACATTGGGCCACAGAGCGGACACCAGCCCTCCCCCAATGGCCCCACGCCCCTTCTCCCCAGTTCTCAAGGGTCTTGGGTGCCTTCCTCACCCTTCCTCCGACAGCACCCACCCTCTGCCACCCTATCAGCTCTGCTCGTTGCCCTTTGACGCTCCCTCCGCTGGGCCCGGACGTCACTGTGCTCACAGAGCAAGCCCAGCCGAGCCCCATGGCACACTGTCCCCTAGGCGTGTGCTGGGCACAGGCCTTTCTCACCCAGCTCAGCCGTCCGTGGCTTGCTGGCTCCTCTGTGCCTCAGACCTCTGTGAGCGTCCAGCTCTGAAGTTCTCTCCTCCTTTTCTTTTTTCTAATTACACTTTTTATTTTGAGATCATTGTAGATGCACTTGCAGTTATAAGAAATAATACAGAGGTGGGGCCTTTCCTGGGGGGTTCAGTCGATTGACTTCGGCTCAGGTCATGATCTCGCAGTTCAGGAGTTTGAGCCCCACATTGGGCTCTGTGCTGACAGCTCAGTCTGGAGCCTGCTTCCGATTCTGTGTCTCCCTCTCTCTCTGCCCCTCCCCCGCTCACACTCTACCTTTCTCTCTTTCAAAAATAAAATAAACATTTTAAAAAATCAAAGAAAAAATACAGAGAGATCCTGTGTCCTCTACCCTGTTTTTCCCAATGTCATGTCTTGCAAAACTATCATGCAATGCCTCAGCTAGGACACTGAAACACTGACAACACGGTCAAGGTGCAGAAGATTTTGTCACCACAAGGACCCCTCCCACTGCCCTTTTGCAGCCACCTCACCGCCTCCCCCACCCCCTGCCACCACAAACCCAGGTTAGAGGTTTCCCAGGCTTCTCTCAGTTCAGGCCCCAGGCTCCTCATCTCCCCACCCCTGACCGCCCCCCCCCCCAAACACACTCTCCCTGGGCTTCAGTTTCCTCTCTCCTACAGGGGAGTTAGAGTAGGTGATCCCTGTAGCCCCATCACTGCCCTGGGAAGAACGGTGGTGGCCAAACTCTCAATGCTCTGTGCCCGCAGTAGGGTCTACACCACAGGTGACAGGCAGAGCCCACCGCTGTCATCCTGCGGGAAGTAAGACCCCATGAGTCCCCCCTTCCTCGGTCCTCCCCAGTCTCTCAATGCTCGCCAGCAGCTGGATGTCAGGCCCAGAGCTGGCCTGGCCAACGGCTGTCTCCAGACCACGTGGTAATGAACTTAAGCACGCCCCTGCTTGCTTTTCCATGGCTGCATGTGGACTGAAGCAATAGCTTGGGCTCAGCTATCAGGGACAGCAAAAGGCTTCTGTGCTCTCGGACGCTGACCTCATCCCAGGAGGCCAGGCCCGGGGCCGCTTCGATGTGCAGAAGGCCTTAAATGAGCAGCTAGATATAAGGAGAAAAGTGTGAACAGATGTGCCTTCACTGAATGTAAGTGGCTCCTCCTGATGGACGTACTGGCTCAGGGGGTGCCTCCAGCCCTGGCACAGGAAGGGATCTTTGGTCAGGAGGGGGACTGGAGCCACGTGAGGATGGAGCCCCACTGCGAGCCCCTCTGGTGCCCGACGTGACTGGGCGCAGGCCTCAGCCTCCCTTCCCTGTGGAGAGAGGCTTGGGCATGGAGCTCTCCAGGCTGTGTTCACTGACACACAGACAGTGCTGGTCACCCACCCATGGCTCTGCTGCAGTGGCGATATTTGCCTCTCCCTCCAGCAGTATTCTATTTTTTTTTTTATTTATTATTTCTAGGAGAGAGAGAGAGAGACAGCGTGAGCAGGGGAGCGTCAGAGAGAGAGGGAGTCACAGACTGAAACAGGCTCCAGGCTCTGAGCTGGCAGTCAGCACAGNAGCGTCAGAGAGAGAGGGAGTCACAGACTGAAACAGGCTCCAGGCTCTGAGCTGGCAGTCAGCACAGAGCCCGACGTGGGGCTCGAACCCACGAACCGCAAGATCATGACCTAAGCGAAAGTCGGACGCTCAACCGACTAAGCCACCCAGGCGCCCCCCTCCAGTAGTATTCTTGAGCTTACTCTGTAGAGAGGGTGTTGGTATATAATGATTCCCTGCAAACCGGTGCCACCAGACGAGCCAGAGCTGCCTCGAGGCACCTGGAGCACCGGCCAGGTCATCACCACGTTCGGACAAGCGGGCGTAGCTGGAGCACTGCCCGCAGGTGCTCCCACCCCCGGGGCTGGGCGTTTTCCCGCATGTCACTTCATGGTGTCCTCACAATGCTCCTCCTCTTCTGATGATGGAAATGCTCTGGGAGAAAAGGATGTGTACTCAGAATGGGATCCGGACCAGGTCTGTGTGACCCAGTCCCGGCCTCATCCCACCTCACCTCGCCTGCTCCTGTTCTCAGTACTCAAGATAAACAACAAAAAAAAATCCATCTTTCAAGTCTCAGTCGAATGCCCCTTCCTCCAGGAAGCCTGCCCAGTCTACACAGTTACACCAAACCTCTCTTTCCTCACCGTGTATAAACCTTTGGTGCCTTCTCTGGCCCAGTCCCACTTGTTGCTGCAGTTACTGGTACACTTGACTTTGCCACCTTGAGCTCGCAAGGGAGCCAGGAAGAGTGTCTGAGGCTCCTCCCCTCCCCCACAAGCACTTGCTGAAGGAAGGAGCAAGGGTGGTCTGGTTCACGCTTCCCCAAAGCCAAAGGCCAGGAATTAAAGTTTAGGGACTTTAAACCATGATGCCCTCAGCCTCCAGAGAGACCCAAACAGAGGGAATGATCGATGGAATTCCTCAAGAAGGGAGAACATATGACATAGGAGCCTCAAAGGCAGCTGAGTGCCAGGGAGATGGCCCCAGGTCACTGCAACGTGCCAGGACAGCTGTGGGCACTGGGAATCGCCCTCCCCGACTGCCCCCTCAGGCCTGCCCGAAGACTGCTCTCGGCTCAGGGCAGGGCCCCGGGGGGTGTCTCCTGCAGACCCCCTTGCCTTCTGCCAGAGCCCAGTTTCCAAGGCTGAGCTCTCATCCAGAGCTTCCTGGGATTTCTAAGAATACATGAAGTGGGCATGGTCACTGCTTTCTAGATCACTCAGTGTTTTACGGGAAACACCCTGGTCTTTTTTTGTACAGTCACAGCCAACACCCACAGCCTTAATCACAGAACGTTCTGGGCTCACCCCCTTCTGCAGCCTGGGGGAGTGGAGCTCAGAGCAGAGGCTGTACCCAGACCAGCAGGGCGGGTCTGGGCTTGGACCGAGGCCTTTTACTGTGGGACCTGCCTTCCCAAGATGAGGCCCAGTGATGAGCAGCAGTGCCCTGGGCTGGGCTGGACTCCAGTGGGGACCTCCCACATGTGGTTCATTTGTCTACACCCAGGAAGCCGGAAGCAGCTCAGCCTGGCCCTGCACTCCCTTGTGTGCTGAGCTGAGGGCCAGTCATGGGGGGGACCAGAAGACATGAAGACCACTCCTTGCATTGGGGAGCTCCTGCTGTGGGGAGACCGAGGCAGGACCTGGGAGGGTAGCAGGATCAGAGGGGACAGAGGGGGCATCTGCAGACAGGGCCTCCTCCAGGATATCTGCGGTCCCTCCAAGGGCAAAAGAGTGACCAAGGAAGCCCCACTATGCAGTGTGGGGGCTGGGTGAGGGGTGGGGGTGTTCTGAAGAGGTCTGGGCTCCGCTTTAGGTCCTGCGAGTACCCTGGGGACCGCAGCCCCCACCCAGTTCCAAGCAGGACCCCTGCCCCCCCAGGCATGGCTCAGAGGGAGAGACAGGCTGACCAGGCCAGCCTGACAGCCACCGCAGGCTGGGCCCCGTACCCTGAGGCTCCCTGCAGCCCCTGGCAAGTTCCACACCTGAAGGCGGCCTCCATCACCTCAATTCAAGAATGACAGGACCTGTTAGCAGGTCCACCTGAGAAGTCTGAGCCACCAGCCCAGTGCGGTGGCTCTTTCTGCCCCCCTGGGGCCTGGAACTGTGTCCCAGGAGGCAATTCAGGGCTCCCAGGGCCAGCGGAAGCACAGATGTGGCTGGATACCTGGGCAGGAGTACAGAGCATTCTATTTTTTTTCTTTATTTTTTCTTTAAGATTTTTATTTTTATGTTATCTCTACATCCCACAACGGGGCTCAAACTTACGACCCCAAGATCAAGAGTCACAGGCCCCCAAGGGCAGAGCACTCCTCATGCCTTCAGGGCTTGACTGAGCCCAGGCCTGAGAGTGTTTTCTGACAGAGCCCACAAATGCCTCAACCTACATTACTCCTTCACCAGATCTCCTGGTGCCAGGCCCTGGGGCGGCTCTCGGGGGAGACAGAAGGAAAGTCAGACAGCCTCGTGGGACTTGAGTGTGAAAACGAATCAGGGACTCCAGACAGGCCAGTCAAACGCTGTGAGAGATTGGGAAGACAGAGTCTGATGTGGACCTTGAAAAACTGAATTTGAGTATTGTGAAGACAACAACAACAAGGAGTGAGCAAAGGCCCTGAGGTTGGTACTTTCCGGACTCGTTTATTAGGTCAGCACTGATTGTGGAGGGAGAAAGCTGGGTTAGAGTTGGAATTCATTCTCTAAGCACCAGGGAGCCATCTCTGATACCAAAATGGAGAGCAGGGCTGCCTTTGGGAAGAGGCCCTGGGCATGGCGTCTAGATGGAGCTGGGCAGCGCCATGGCAGCGCCCCAGCCTTTGCCTTTAGCGTGTAGGCTGGGGGAGGGGTGCAGCCAGACCAAGACCTCAGTGTCCACCCAGGTTCCCAAGGCCCCCCACGCTGGCTGGGGAAGGCCGCGCTCCCCCCGAGGAAAGACACAAAGCCTCGCTTTGGAGAGCAGGGAACACCAGAAAATGAGCAAAGCTCACAGACAGCCGCTGCAGGGGCTCGGGCACTGAGAGGGTGCCCGAGTACTGACTCCCTGGCCCACTTCCGCTGAGAGCCAGCTGCGGCCACGCTGACCTTCCCCCCACCGCCGCACAGCCAGAGGCCCGGCCCCACGCCCCGGCCCCAGCAAGCCTTGGAGGTCCAGGTCCGGCTTTTGTTTCAGTTCCTTTTAACTTTGTATTTTGGAATAATTTTAGGTTTACAGACAAGTTGCAAAGAGAGTACAGAGAGTTCCCGTTCACCCATCACCCAGCTTCCTCCAATGTTAACATCTTACGCAACAGTGGAACATTTGGCACAGCTAAGAAATTAACACTGGGACAATATTATTGACACAACTATGAACCCTTCGAATCTCACCAATTTTTCCTTAATAAACATTCACTGTCTTTTTTTTTCCCTTTCTATCCCAGGATTGTAACCAGGTCACCACCTTGCATCGGATCATCCTGTTTCATTAGTCTCTGTCCATCTTGAAATTTTTTTTAACTTTTTTAAAATTGCAGTCCAATATATACACGTCCAACATAAAATTTGCCATTTGGGCCATAAGTGTACAATCCAGTGGCATTAATTACATTCACAGTGTTACGTAACCATCATCATCATCAGTTTCAAAAACATGCTCATCACCCAAAGATTGCAACCATGGAGCAATGACCCCCTGTTCCCCTCTCCCAGGGACCCCCTGAGGGGCGCTGAGGGGCCCACCAACCCAGCCTCATGCCCAGGAAAGAGGCCTTATTGTTTCTGGCCAGAATCACCTCTTCTAGACCCCAGAATTGCACAAAAAGGTCCCTGGAGGTTGCTTTCTCATGGTGCCCATGGTGGGCAACGTCCTTGATCCTTAGCAAATTGTGCGCTTGCAAAGGATGGAGAAGAGTCAAATACCCCCACCGGCACTCTTCTCTTCTGGAAACGGTCCTGCTTTGGGTTTCTAACAAAGGCTGAGACACCTGTGATGTCCCACAGATCCGCCCAGAGCCCTCTGACTGAGGCCCAAGCCATTCACACCAGCAGTTCTCTCCTGAGGACCCGTGCAGGGCTCTTCCGGCAAAGCACCCCATGCAAAGTTCCCACCGCCCAGAAGGCCCAGTGGCTATGCGGGCAAAGCATCGCTGCTGTGGCCTTGACTTTGGGATGCCCTCCTCAGCAGGCTGTCTCCCTAGTGTAACTCCACGGCCAGGGGCTTGTTGAATGCAAGACAGCCTAAAAGCCAGATGTGTGCCAGGGCCCGGTGCCACTCCGACCACCTCTGCCACCTTATAACACACGGGGATCATCTACGCGCCTGGCTTCCTGCCCTAGATTCAGGGGCTCAGGACCCGGCTGGCCACTGAGACTCCTGTCATCGGGCTCAAGCCACCTGTCCAGACACTCTTTCCTCCAACCAGGCATGCTTGCTGCCCCCCAACACCTGCTGCTGGGCCGTCAAGCCCTGGCTCCACCCGCTGGCCTTCCTCCTGCTGCCGGCTTCTCCCCGGCCCCTCAGTGCTTGGTTCTCAGGGACGGCTCCTCAGGTCACCCACCAGTGCTTCTGCGCCTGGCTGTCAGGGGGAGCAGCTGCCGCGTCTCAAGCAGCTTGGACTTGGTCAGAGGAGAGCTGGACTGGGGCCTATTCTTGCTGATCCCCAGTGCAGAGAACGTGCTACCTGCTGTCTGCTCAGCCAGGGGCGAGCCCTCCCCACGCCGGCTCTCCTTCTGGGCCCTGGAGCCTCCTCGCAATGCTGTTCCTTGCTGCTGAGAGGGGCTGCTGGGTGGTCAGCCCCTCAGAGTCCCTCTCAGTCACAGTGGGGCCAACACAGTCCCTACCATTCTCTCAGTTCTGTTCCCTGAAGCCAGACCCAGGAAGGACAACAGAGCAAAGAGCTCGGGAGGCCGAGTGGCCCAGGAGCTGCTTGCCGCAGACAGGGACACCAAGGGTCAGTGAGCCCCGAGCTCCCGTCTTCAGAGAGATCCCAGGCGGCCTTGACTTTCAGGCCACAATGCCCAGTTTCTGACCTACCGGAGCCTTGCCCTGAGACAGAGGATTCAGTGGTTCACAGCACAAGTTTTAGAATCAGCAACTGCTTATTTGCTGTGTGACCTGGGACCAGCAACCTAACTTCTCTGACACTCAGTGTCCTCGTTTGCAAAATGGAGATAAATATTCCCATCAGTATGGGGATCAGTAGGCTTGGTTATAGAATAAACTTCCTCCCTTTCCTCTTACCAAAAAAGGGGGGGTGGCTTTATAGTTCCTCGTGACTCAGAGAATAGAACCCCAAAACTTCTGACTGATATATTCAAAGCCTGTTTCTATCAGAATCCAATTTCACTTTCCCAGTGGAAGGACTAGCTCGTCCCAGTCTGCCTACAACTGGTTCTAGCACTGAAGGTCTTATGTCCTGGGAGATGTCTGTCCTAGAAACCAGGACAGATGGTCACCCTATTTCCCAGCCTCCTCACCCACAAGCCCAGATTAGTCAAACCCCCCAAGACGACCATCCCTTCTGACCTCTGGCCTTCACCAGTGCCGTTCCCTTCACCTAGAAAGCCCTTCCTCATCTTTTTATTTTTTTAATGTTTTATTTATTTCTAGGAGAGAGAGAGAGAGAGACAGCGTGAGCAGGGGAGGGTCAGAGACAGAGGGAGACACAGACTCCGAAATAGGCTCCAGGCTCTGAGCTGGCAGTCAGCACAGAGCCCGACGCGGGGCTCGAACCCACGAACCGCGAGATCATGGCCTAAGCGAAAGTCGGCCGCTTAACCGACTAAGCCACCCAGGCGCCCCAGCCGTTCCTCATCTTTGATGGTTGAAAGTCAATGCAGAGTTCAAAGCCAGCTCCTCCGCGAGGGCTTCCCAAAGCCCACATGGGAATCACAGCCCCCACTTCATTCCCCAGGGCTCCCTTTGTGGCCCCAGCGCAACCCTAGTTCCCTAGCTCTCCTCACCAGTGGCTCTCACTGGGCAGCCACGGCTGGTGCTACACACCCCCTCGCCCCCCGCACAGTAGGTGCTCAGTAAATGTTCTCCGGTCACTGCCTCCTCAGCTGGGTTCGCAGCCTCACCAGCCTCAGGCCTTTGCCCTGGCAGGTGGGCTCAGTAGGAGAACCAGCCTCGAGGTGGCTCTGGCAGGGGCCCAGCCAGGACAGACCACGCCCTGGGCATCGGGACTGAGCTCCCAGGTGGATTCCATCCGGTCCTGCCCCTCCCCACAAGGCTAAGGGCCCTAGACCAGACCGACCGACTCTCGACAGCCTGCAGGCCACCCTGCCTTATTCACAGAGGGCTAGCGAGCTTCTGGTGACTTAAGTGCTACAAATGAACAAATGAACATGTGGCTGTGTCTTGGGGGCACAAGGGCCATCGCTGCGCCCCCAGGGGAGCAGGAGAGCGAATACAGGGCAGTAGGAGGCTGGGCGAGGGCTCTGGAGAGGAAAGGGGCCCTCTAGCATCCTGGACAGCGGGCACGGTGCACACACCTGGGGGAGAGTCAGTAGATGGGGTTCTGGGGGAGCGCGTGGGCCTTGCTCAAGTCAGGAGGTGCTCACCTCTCCAGCCCACAGTGCTGCCAGGCTAAGCAGTCAGTGTGGAGTGGGTGGCAGAGACCTGGGCATTCTGCACAAATCCCAGAGCGCCCAGCCCGAGACTGGGGCTGGGCCTGGGATGCTCCTAAAACCACAGCTGGGCTTTGGGGTGGGCTGGTGTGGGTGCGGAAGGAGCAGGTACATGAGGGGAACTCCTTTCCAAGCCAGAGGGGGCAGCCCACAGCCTCACATCGCCAGCTCAGGCAGTGGTGGCCGAGGCCGGGATGGCACTGAGGGGAGGCGGGCAGCCCTGGCACAGCCCTGCTCTGAGCTGGAGGACAGTACAAGGTAGGGCAGGGCAGAGGCGGCTGGCCCCAACCTAGGCCCCGGGACCCATGCTTCCTTTGGGGAGACAGCTTTCACATCCCGCCCCAGCGCCTGCTGGGGCAAACAATGGAGCCTTCTGGCAGCCGGCAGAGAACAGGGTGTGGGGACCTGGGCACAGCCATCCCTTTCTGATGAAGTTTGAATTGAAAGGGCCACAGGGCCGGGCTGAACGTGGATCCCTGAGTGTGCAAGACGTCAAAGCCAGTAACGGCCACTGAGGATGATGGAGGCACCGAGCGGGAGCAGCACGTCAAGGGCAGCAGCTACGCTTGCTTTGATTCTATGCCAGTCACTGTACTAAGCAGTTCACATGCATTACTCATTCGACAAACATTTCCTGGAAGCCAACTAGGCACCAGGGATGTGGCAGTGAATGCCGTCACATGACTGCTCTAGCCTCACACCTGTTTCTCCCCTGCAGGCACGTGCACCAGCCTTACTGTCCCCATCGCACAGATGAAGGAATTGAAGCCCAGAGAGATGGCTGGGCCTAGGGACACACAGCGAGTCCCTTGCAGAGACTCCCTCCTGCCCCCGATGCCAGGCGGTCCCCACCGGGCCTCCACCTCCTACCCTCCAAGGCCTGTCAACCCCTGTCCCAGCTTCCCAGGCTCCAGGGACCTCCTCTGAAGCCTCTGGTGATGTCAAGGCCCATTGCGGGCCACGTCCCTGCAGTTCCCCTCCCGTGTCCCTGGGGAGATGTGGATCACAGCAACACCATGGCCCAGGGACATCCCCCAGGCCCTCCAACACGCGTGCCACCCGCACAGTGTCCAACCTGGACTCCCAGACCATTTGCTCTTGGAAGATATTGCTATGTGTTTTCTTTAGGGGTGTGGGAGTCAGGGAGCTGTATTACACTGTTCCCAGGGCATTTGTTGAGGGCAGAAGACCCACTCTACAGAGGGAGAGACTGAAGGCCAGAAGAGAACAGAATTAGCCTCACACAGTAGGCAGCATAGAGGCCAGAGCCTGGGGCCCCTGTTCCCAATCCAGTGCTCACTCAGACAGCAGGCGCCCCACCAGACGGGTCTGTGCCCCGCTCCCTTCTCTCCCTGGGACTCTGCAGGCCTGAACTGCTTCCGGTTCTATCAGCAAGGGCCTGCTCTCAGCAATCTCACACAGGGAATAACCCTGAGAAGCGCTGTGACGTTGGGGTGAAGGCAGATTCTGGGCTCCGGCTTGTTTGTGCTCTCCCATCCCCCTCGGCGGGTGCAGGAGGCCAGTCCCCAAGCTCATGCCCTGAGGCATGCCTGCTCCCACCTCAACCGCCCCAGAGAAGAGGCCCCTTCCCCCCACTTTCCCCCTCTTCCCGCCACTCAGAAATAAAAGGAAAAAGCCCTCTCATTGGTATTCATCTGAAAACAGTTCTATTTTCTGCTCTTTTCCTGTTCAGAATAAACAGCAATGCGCAATGTGAACAGAAGGATGGGAGTCATTTCCACATGGGTCCCTTACTTGGTGAGATAAGAGATAATTAATTGCCTGGATGCTGTGAAGGGATTGTCCTGCAGCAGAAACTGTCTGCTGTCTCAATAAAACATGTCCCCCTGGAAATGCCCCGAGAGCTCCTGCGTCTGTTGCTGGCGCCATGTCATAGGAATTGTGCCCTCACTGTCCTCACTGCCTGGCAGGTGAGCTGGGCAGAGGACAGAGCCTGTCCCAGGGAAGGGGCTCCCTGGATTTCCACAGCACAGCTGCCCTGATCTGCCTTAGAAGTCTCCTCCAAAGCCAGGGTCAATGCTCCCCTTGGGAGCAAAATGGTCTGCCGTGCTGGGCCCACGTTAGGTAGGAGTGTCCCTTCCTCCTTCACTCACAACCAGAGAGATCTTCCTAAAAACACAGTTTATCAAGTCCCCTCTCTATTAATAGCCCTCAAGACAAAGTTCAGACTCCTTAACATGGCTCAAGAGGCACTTCATCATCTGGGTCCTGTCTAGTTTCTTACGTCAATTCTGGGTCTTCCCCTTCAGCTCTTTGGGCCACAGTGCCTTTGCACCAGCAGCTCCCTCTGCCTGGATTACCTTTTCACTCCAGTGCCAAGAGCTGTCCCTGAGCCCACAATGCTTGTACCCTTCTCAGTCCCTGTACCTAACACCCTAGATTGCCAGCTTTTACACTGTGATATAGCAGCTTCTCACAAATGTTCTATTTATGACACATGGAAACTTCACAGTTATATTACAAGAGCAATGCCTTTCTGAGGCCTACGACTCTGGGCTTCCTTAAGGGAAAGAATATGGTCAATGCCAATCTGGGTCCCTAGCACCTAGCACAACATCTGGAACATAGTAGGTACTTGGTAAATGTTTGTTGATAAAAGAATGAATGAACAAAAGTCCTGTACATCTGAAACATCAGTCCCTCACCTTCTTCCCCGGTCAGAGCTAGAGTCATGAGGTTCCATTGCTTCTGAAGCACTGAAGTATCACCAGAATGTCAAGGGGACAGAGGACAGAGAGGACTCTTCTAAAGAATAAAACTGCATGTGGCTAGAAGGAAACCAAAGAGCTATGTGGAGTGGATCGAGTCACAGAGATGGGTGTCCATTTGTCTTGTATGGAGGCTGAGCCACTTAGCTGGAAGGCTTTGATTTGCTAACTTAAGATTTTAGGTGCAGAGTCAGGGTGCTCAAGATCACAGAGGACACACTGAGCCCTGTCCTCCCTTCTTCCACACCATGTTCAGACCGTGACACCAAGACACCCATGTCTTCATCCAGCCCTGCCCCCAGCCAACCCCACCAGGCCATCACCAGGCCTGACTCTTAGGCCTCCTCCCTAGGAAGCCTTCCCTGATGCCTGGATGGAAGTGTTTGAGTCTTCCTCCCAGAATTCCCTTCTGGCTCTTAGGCCAGATTGTGGGTGCCCCACGCCTCAGCTGGGCCTCATCCTGCTGGAGAGTAGGGCTGTGTCCTTCACCTCTTTGCTTGCAGATGACCACGGGATAGGCCTGATGCCGGAAGGAGTAGGTTTCACCAAGGGAACTACTCTCCGTACTCTTGCAGAAGGCTTAATAGATGCTATGTTTATCAATAGAGTGTTGCATTGGTGAGTAAATATGGGAGATGCTGGGTTAAGTCAGGCTAAATAGGTGTATTTAAAGGAGGACTTCTCGGAACATGTGCTGACATGCATTGTGGATTTCTAAGAGTGGACCAAGATACTCAGTGTTTCTCAAACTGATTTGACTATGGAACCCCTGGTTCAAGCAATGCCTTGTTCCATGGAACACACTTTGGGAAATAGTAGAGAATACTGTACATCTAGATATATTTAACAACCTTCACATTTTATAGAGGAGGAATTAAGACCCAGAGATGTACTAGCAGAGGACAGAACCCAAGGTGCGTCCCATCTCATCTTGACCTCCAAAACATTCCCTAGGGGAAGAAGGAGTCCTAAGCCTCCAGCCAAGGGGATCAAGGCAACAATGTGACCTTGGAAAAGTCTGGGCTCAGCTTGACCTGCCCGTGCCCCTGGTATCCCCTAGGCAAAGCCAGAACCACAGTCTGGATCCTGGGCCCAGTTGGGTGCCCATTTAGGAGGCTGCAGGGGCTGGAGTGCAAGCAGCCTTCAAAAGTCTACTGGTCTTGTTTTCTCAGATGGTGGCTGGAACATAAATAATGATCAGGCCTTTGCCTCGGCCATCCCAGGAGAGCTAGGAGGGGCCTCAGCTGTCCTGAAGCTCTCTTCCTCTCTAGGGACCTTGAGAGGCTCCATGGGAATAGACTGTTCTTTAATAATAGGTCAGACATGTGTCTTTCTTCAGCATCCTGATGCCTCCCAGCTTTCCGCTGGCCTCCACCAGAGAAGTCTCTAGAGCCCAGGCCAGGAAGCCACTGGAGGAAGGAGGCATGGGCCCTGTGGGCCACCCAAGTGCCCAACAGCAGAGGGTGGTCAAGCCATCTGAGGTCATTGGATTCCTAGGTAACAAGAGGTGGGGTGGGGTAGGGGGCGGCAGGGAAAAGGCTGCCCCCACCAGGGAGCAGAGTGTGGTGCTTGAATGCACAGGTTCTGGCAGACGCTTTTGGACAGGGTGCCTGTGGGCAAACGCTAGACAGTTTTGTGCCTCTGTTTCCACATGGGTGCAGTGGGGATGGTAAAGAAAACACCTACTTCACTGCATTGTTAAGAGGATTCAGTCGATGAACGCCTTAGAAGAGCCTCTGAGACGCTGAAGTGCCCAGTAGGTGAGGAGTCCACATTATCACGGAATGGCCTGAGGGCTGGGCCAGGCCCCGGTCCTGTGTGACCTGCACACGTTCACCACATTTCAGCGGTCTTAGCTGGACAAGGGGCTGATGAGGCATGTGTAGAGTGATTGTTAAGTTTAAGTGAGCTAAATCGCATAAAGTACTTGAAACCATGTAGCAAGCGCTCCAACACGTTAACTATTTTATCAGGGATGCACAGAAGTGGGGGTGTAAAGAAATATGAAATTAAAAAATCAGAATGCAAACTGAGCTGGGCTTGGTGTCCCCGGGCTACATGAACCAATTCCAGCAGCCTCTTCTGATTGAGAGGAGACTGTGCAGAGTCACCCCCATGAGCCTGGACCCCTTGTCCTCACAAGTCACGGTTCCAGGACGGTCTTCCTACTGAAGGTGAGTTCCCTGTCCATCTGCTCCCTCCCCAGGGTGTGGGGAGGTCTCCCTCTTTAAAAGATGTCGGGGCGCCTGGGTGTCTCAGTCGGTTAAAAGTCTGACTTCGGCTCAGGTCATGATTTCACAGTTCATGGGTTCAAGCCCCGCGTCAGGCTCTGTGCTGACAGCTCAGAGCCTGGAGCCTGTTTCAGATTCTGTGTCTCCCTCTCTCTCTGCCCCTCCCCCACTCATGCTCTGTCTCTCTCTCTCTCTCTCTCTCTCTCTCTCTGTGTCTCAAAAATAAATAAACTATTTAAATTTTTTTTAATAAAAGATGTCACACCAAGGAGCGTCTGATTGGCTCAGTCAGTTGAGCGTCTGACTTCAGCTCAGGTCATGATCTCATAGTTTGTGAGTTCAAGCCCCACATTGGGCTTGCTGCTATCAAGCCTGTCAGTGCAGAGCCCTCTTCGGATCCTCTGTCCCCCTCTCTCCCTCCTTTGCTTGTGCTCTCCTCAAAATAAATAAATATTAAAAAAAAAAAAAAGATGTCACACCAAAATCCCAGGGGCTTCAACATTGACCTCAAAGCCCCTTCACGACCTTCCCCAGGGTGCTTAGGGACACAAGCAGGACTCCTGGTTTTCTGCCTCAATGTCTCAGAGCTCCCAGGGGGAATCCAGATGAGCCACTAGCCAATCAGTTCCCGACATTCCAATGTGTATGTGCTAACTCTACCCGCCCCAGCTGGATGTGCAGCCTTGAAGAAACCCTCCTGTCCTTGAATGATGTGTTCAAGCGTTTGACATTTAGCAGAGGTTTTTAGGAGCCCATTTATTAGTTATCCTTCAAAGCAACCACATGAAATGGGTCAGGGGCTTCTTCTCCTTTAACAGAAGGAAAAGGAATGAGTCACCCTTGGGATTCTGATGTAGTTTCAGTGTGTGGAGGGGTATATGAATATATACATGTACATCCCAGCCAAACTGTACTTCGCCCCAGTCATGGCAGGGTCCGGAGGAGAAGATATCATTAAAATAAATAAAATCAATTAAAACTTTTTGGAAAGTTAGCTAACTGTGTGCCAAAATCTATTCCAAGCATTTTACAAATATAGCTCATGGGATTCTCAAGGTAACTAGACGAGGTAGATATTTTTACTGATTTTTACCAAATGAGGAAAACAAACCTCAGAAAGGTTAAGTGACTGGCCCAAGGCCACATAGTAAGTGGGTGACAGAGTTGGGTTTTTCTGGCTCTGAAGACCGTGTGTTATCAGCCGCATGGTCCCACTCTATCATGAGATGGAATGTGTATAGAACCCCTATGTTTCATTTGAACCACTACCATGGCTGTCCCGGGTATGAGCTTGAGGGAGTGGGAAATCCTCACTAACAAGCATCAGCCCCCACGAGTCTCCCCTAATACTTCTCTGGGGAAAGAGAATGGACTCTGAGGCCAGGCAGATCCGGATCCAAACTCTAGTTCTGTCCCTTACTAGCTGGGTCCTCTGACGGGGCTCCTGGGGAGGGCCTCTCCCTGGCCCGCATCCCTGGCACAGTATTTGGATAGTCAGTGGGGCCTTGCATTCTGAGCTACTGGGTGACATGGTGCCCAGATGTGCCCTGCAGGGGCTTCCTGAGTCTGGCCGCCACCCCACTTCCTCTGAGAAGAGGGGGATGGCTGTCAGCCTTCGTGAGCCCTCTGGTTGCCAGGGCAGGTGGATGGAATTGAGATATTAACCATGGCATTGGGTTGCTGAGGGCAGCCAGAGTCTGACAGGTCGGAACACCTTCATTTAACAAACTGATGTCCTGGCAGACAGCGCCCACCTGAAGAGGTACCTGGTGGGTGCATCTGCTAAGAGCCCTCTCTCCTGCTGAGTCCTCAGCCCCAGCACCCACTCCCCACTGAGGAAGGAGGCGTCCAGGAGCTGGCCCCTCAGCCTTATCCAAGGTCACTCAGAGAGGCCACAGGGAAGTGGGGAAACAGAAAACTCTCTGTGTCCTAAGGTCCCCTGACCCCTGTCTTCTATATGAAGAGCATTTGTTTTGTCCTGTGGAAAGTCCCCAAGTGGATGAGCTAACAATTGATTCCAGCTGCTAACTCTGGCTGAGCTTTCCGTATTTCCGTTCCCGTGATCCATTCTCTTGCCGCTTCCGGATCAGAAAGTGACCTTCTGGGCCTCCTTGGGATGTGATTATCCCCCTGCCACCCAGATCTGGGGCTGCTCCTTCCTGGGGAGGCGTCAGCCAACCGCCCGTTGTCAACCTCCTGAGGCATCCCCACTCTGCTGGCTTTCCTGTCCCTCCACGAGCCTCCCTGGGGGCTCATTTACACCGAAGCCAATTGTTTCAGAGAAAGAACCACTGGCCTCCTCCCTGTGTGGCTAAAATTATCAGAAACTGAGCGGGTGCGGCTGACCTCAGCCTTCCCCCAGCCCTTCTGCCCTGGTCCATTCGAACGTCCCTCTGGGAGCCAGTGACAGCCCCCCATTCACACCCACATGCCCACCCGGAAAGAGGCGGTTTCCTTCTAGAAGAGCTACTGTACCACCTGCTTCTTCTGGATCCACACCATGTAGACACAGAGTGTGAGATCCCAGGTAACCAGAGTGGGGGCAGCATGTTTCTAGAGAGAGTGGAAGCTTGGACACCTTTGCTACAGCCACCACTGCCTTTGCCAGGGCCCCAGCCACCATGAGCCTCCTCCCCGGTGACACACAGCAGGTCTCCATGCCCCACCCCACATCCTGACTGCTGGCCCACATCTTCCTCCTCACTGGTAGAAGCCTCTCAATTTCTTGCATTCTTGCTCTTGGATAGACCCCAGCGCCTGTAGTATTCCACTGTATCCAGAATGCTTTGAGGAAGAATGTCCTGGATCTTTTCACCCCCGCACCTACCCACCCGCCCTGGAGACGTGCTCAGGGTTAGCTGCACCGTGGAAACGTGTGGCGACTGTGTTGGTTGAGAAGCTGGCAATTCCCCCAGGGTCTGTCCGTGCCTGCAGCAGGTACTCAGGGAGAATACGAGCACAGATAGCGAGAGGAACAGTGGCCACATCTTGCAAGGCGCAAAACCCCTCGGCCACATCTTCCCCGGAGACTTCTCAGGGCTGCTGTGAGTCCGGCAGCGCAGGGATTATGACCGATTTATAACAGGGATGACCTGAGGCCCAGCCAGGGAAGTGGCTGGCTCCACCTACATGGACCCAGAACTAACTCCCAGGGCTTTAACCTCCAGCTAAAGGCTTTTTGTGCCAGTGCTCCTGGCCTAGGCTGGCCCAGCTCACAGAAATCGGCCAAGGATGGGAACAGAGTAAAGGGCACAGAAAGCCAAAGCAACTGTCCCCTTTTAGGGCCCCCAGGACCCTTCCCTAGAGAGCTCTCCCTGCTTTGGGCCTGCCTTTCCCCTCTGTCCACCAGTGGCCACCCCTGGGCTGTGTTCCGCCTCCACTGAGCAGTGGAGATATTGCAGTTTGTGGTGCCAGGCAGGACTGGGTTGGAACCCCGGCTTGTCAGGGAGGGTCACGGCTTACACCTGTTGTCCTGGTATAATGATACCTCAGGGCTCCTTTTTCCTCAGAAAGTGCCCCAGTTAGGACCATACATTGTGTGCTACATTCCTGAAGCGAAAGGCACAGCACGTGGGCAGCTCGTGGGTGACCTGATTCGGGACCCATCAATTCTGTGATCAGGGAGAACAAAGTGTCCCCTTGAGGACCCTGGCTGCACCTGCAGGGAGATTTTGCAGCCCCAGGAGCAAGCCCTGGCTGTATTCAGAGATGCAAGGTAAAAGCACCGGGAAAGAAAAGCAGAGTCTGATCCTCCTGAGCCAGGACCAGCATCTGGAGATAGCAGGCACCTGGGAACAGGGCCAGCACCTTGCAGATCTCCAGAGGGTCCCGCTCACATCATGGCCTCAGTGAATGGTGCCCCCCAGGACTGTAAAATACCCAGCCTGCCCTGCTGTACAGAGCGGTCTACCTAAAGTGCCCACGGAGAAGCAGGATTTGGTGAGCTGAGGCTAGATGGGGTTCAAAGGGGATGGAGTGGAGGGGCGCCTGGGTGGCTCAATCAGTTAAGTGTCTGACTTCAGCTCAGGTCATAATCTCACAGTCCATGATTTCCCGCGTTGGGCTCCATGCTGACAGCTCAGAGCCTGGAGCCTGCTTTGGATTCTGCGTCTCCCTCTCTCTCTGCCCCTCCCCGCTTTCAAAAATAAACATTTTTTTCATTAAATAAAAAAGAATAAGTGGGAAGCAGAGAAGCTACAAACACAGGAGCAGAGTAAGCCTTTAAGAAGGAGAAGAATCACTCTCAGTCTGGGGAGGATCCATTCAATTCAGGTCACATTGGCAAACATGGAGTGATTGCTGTAACCAAACCAAACGAGAGTCCTTCCACCTGATGCACAGCAAGCCAATATTAGCTGACACTGAGCTTTTGCAGTGAAGAAAGATAGGACGTTTACTGGTGTGATGCCACCCAGGAGAACAGAGAGAGCTAATGCTCAAAAGTTCCCAATTCCTGATGGCTTACAAGCAAGGGTTCTTAAAGGGTGAAAATTCAGGGGCACCTGGGCAGCTCAGTCGGTTGAGCATCCAACTTCGGCTCAGGTCATGATCTTGTGATTTATGGGTTTGAGCCCCGCGTCGAGTTCTGTGCTGACAGCTGAGAGCCTGGAGCCTGCTTCAGATTCTGTCTCCCTTTCTCTCTGCGCCTCCCCTGCTCACACTCTGTCTCTCAGAAATAAATAAACATTAAAAATTTTTTAAATAAATAAAGGGTGACAATTCAGGGTAAAGATCTGAGGGTCTTGGATCGTGCTCACTCATTAGAGACAGGGTCAGCTGTAGTATTTCCTTCCTTTCTTGCCCATCTTGTCCCTTCTGGCATCACCCTGTCTGGTGTCCGTGTAGTGGTGGTGAGGGGGCTGTTCCCCCTCAGGGGCCTGGTCGTTTCACCCCTGGGGGCCGGAACTGCAAAGCCTTCTGGGCTGATTGCATTAGCAAAGTCAGAGAAGAAAGGCAGAAGCTCTACATCCTGTGCTCTTACCAAACGGAAAACTATCCTGACCATGTTTGCTTGCAAACACGGCACATTGTGTTTGTCACCTCAGGCAGAACAACATCCCACAGACTTTTCAGGAGGCAACTTTATGTTATTTCCTGAGTTTTACAGGTTCCTGTGACAGTAACTAAGGTAGCTAGGAGCCATCTGTCTAAGTTGCAGGGTCTGTGGGGGCTTGCATCCTCAGTGTCACTGCTGGCTGCTGACCCAGGCAGTTACTGCCAGGGTCGCACAGGGCAGGGTGTGCTCAAGAATTGACAAGGTGGGGGCGCCTGGGTGTCTCAGTCAGTGAAGCAACTTCAGCTCAGGTCATGGTCTTGCAATTTGTGGGTTTGAGCCCCTGTCAGGCTCTGAGCTGTCAGCACAGAGCCTGGAGCCTGCTTCGGATTCTGTGTCTCCCTCTCTCTCCGCCCCTCCCCCACTTGCAGTCTCTCTCTCTCTCTCTCTCTCTCTCTCTCTCTCTCTCTCTCTGTCTCAAAAGTAAATAAACATTAAAAAATTTTTTTAAAGAATTTGCAAAGTGGGCAAGAGTAGAGGAGGAGCCCCTGGGGAGAGTGTGTCAAGTCAGCTCATTCTGGCTTCACGGACGGAGATCTGTGCTCTTGTTACCTGAGTGATGGGGGTGCAGATACGCAGCCTGGCATCTCAGGACAGAGCCAGGCCTCATGGAGCTGGGTCAGCATCTGGGATCCCCAGAGTCCAGGAATCTGGTAGCAGCCGGGGGCCAGATGGTGAAGCACCTGGGAGTCCAGGCTCAGGAGTCTGGACTTGATTCTGGAGGGAGTGTGGAGACACAGGATGTTTCTGAGCAAGGAAGGTGACTCAGGCAGATTCCTCAATAACCCCGGGGCTCCAGTCCCTGTTTGTGCGGTTCCTCGCCCCCACCCCCAGATGGCTGGCCGGTGCTCCCGCCTTTGCACGTCAGTGAGGAGGGCTCAAACCAGAAGCAGCCTGAGTCGTGGGCAGCACAAAAGCAGTGTAGGTGCCAGGAGGAGAGAGCACTTGGTCTGGGCTGAGCCCCCTCACTCTGTAGGAATCACTCTGTCTTTGCAGAGAGCAGCTTCCTAGACAAGGTGGTTCAAGTCCACTTGGACATGCTACCTGAGGCTGGAGTCAAACGAGTGTAGCTGGTCTGGGAGGACCCAGGAGTCCTTGTGAACGTTTCCACTGCTGTTTGCTCCAGCATGTGGTTTTCTATGGCCATTTTATAACAATAAAATGCAATTCCATACATTGTAGTGTATGAATGCCCTAACGCTGCTGTAGAAGATGATCACAGACTGAACTCCTTAAAACAGCAGAAATGTGTTCTCCCATAGCTCTGGAGGCCTGAATTCAAAAGCAGGATGTTGGGAGGGCTGTACTCCCTTCAAAGCCTCTCAGGGACAATCTGTCCTTGCCTCCTCCAACTTCTGGTGACCCCGGGGTTCCTTGGCTTGTGGCCACATCACTCCAAACCGTCTTCACGTGACCATCTCTTCTCTGCATCTTCTCCTCTCCTGTCTCTTCTAGGACACTTGTTTTTGAATGTAAGTCCCACCTGGTTAATCCATGACGATCTCATCTCAAGCCGTAACTTAAGTACATCTCTAAAGACCTTTATCCTAAGTAAGGTCAAAGTCCTAAGTTCCGGCTTAGGATGGGGCATGTCTTCTTGGGACCCACTATTTAAGTTTTTTAATGTTTATTTATTATTTTTTGAGAAAGTGAGCGATAGCGCCAATGGGGGAGGGGCAGAGAGAGAAGGAGACACAGAATCTGAAGCAGGCTCCAGGCTCTGAGCTGTCAGCACAGAGCTGGACACGGGGCTCGAACTCACAAACTGCGAGATCATGACCTGAGCTGAAGTTGAATGCCTAACCAACTGAGCCACCCAGGCACAGAGAGAAACAATTTAACCTAGTACTCACAGTCTTTGGAATCAGAGCCAGGTTGAAATCCCGACTTAACTACTTACCAACTAAACAGTTCTTGGGTGAGTTTAGTAATCTCCCAGAACCTAATTTCTTTATCTTCAAAATAGGAAGCGTTATCTGTTCATAGGGTCATTACAAGAATTACATGAGGTAATAGCTGCTGGGCACGCAGTACATAGAAAACGGCATCAGTGACCATGATGGTCAAGAGCTGACTCAGGAAGTAAGGGGGTTTAACCCGAAGTCTCACAGCTACCCTGATGGCAGAGCCAGAACTGAGACTCAGTCCCATCTCACACCAAAGGCCATCTTCTTGCCATACGTCCTGTCCTTATTACCATGACTATAGTTTCGACCTGGCTCTGTTGGCTTGTTCCTCAATGACATCTCCTTGACCTCTCCTTGACGTCTATGCCAGAGACTGCGGAACCCAGGCAGGAAGGTGAACAGTATCCCAACATGGGGTGAATAGCCAACCGTTGTCCCAGGGTGTGAAATCAGGACCAGAACTTGGCCTTGAGCTATTCCACTGGCAACAGGGGAAATCAGACTTGGCCTCACCTTGGATAAGAAGCAGCGGATCACAGCATCGCTGTGAGGAGTCGTCAACCACTCACCATGGGGCAGCATAACGTGGGCTCTATCCATGTGCTGGTCATCAAGCCTTGCTTCTTCCTAGAAGGTAGAGAAACCATCCCATTCAGGGTTGCACTCTCTCATGGTAAGGATACAAGGCTTTCTCTGCATCTGGGGAAGCAACCCCTTTAAGGAGGAGAGGGCACCACTGGCCCAGAATGAAAGAACTGATTCCAGGAAAATAAAGGCAGGATTAATTCCTCCCTCTCAGAACCCTTTAAAACCTGGTCTCCCCTCCCCCCAAAAAGACACATCTGACTTTGATCTTTCTAGTCGCTGCCACTCAGATTTCCGATGCCTTCTGCCTTGTGAGGCACCTGCTAGCTTTCCCAGGAGGGTGTTCTTACTAGTGCAGCTGCTACTTATAGCGACGCTGAGATTGGTTCCAGAATCTAGGCAAGAAAGTCATGGGCTTGGGCTTCTGTCTTAGGTGGGATTAAACCAACTAGCCTCCAGGTCCTGCTGGAGCCTGATGCTGCTGATCCCTGGGGAGCCCGTCAGGTCCTGGCTACCCCAGGACTGCGGCCAAGGCGTGGAGGCAGGGACAGGCCTTGCCAGCTCCTGGCCAGCTCCCCAGGAAACCCAAGGAATAAATTTACCATCTCAAAAGGGAAGTTGGTGGAGAGGGCAGGGAATAGAAAGGACAGGAACATGTCCCTCCTGGTAAAACACAGAAAGTTTGTGGCGGTGGAAAGAAGGGGAGAATACAAAGGAGCATGAGTGGACATCACGGCAGGATGTGGGACTCAGAAAAAGGGTCAGCAGTGGCTCTTGGATAAGTGGTGACTCACAGGTAAAAAGCCTTCCAACCACATGGAGCTTCCCGAGCTGTGCCCTGTAGTGTCCTCTAAGGGGGTCTCAGAGACCCGGGGCTTGGGCTGAGGAGAGGGAGCCTGTTTCCATCCGGCACTTGGCAAACTCCCACCAGATGTCCTGTCTGCAGCCAGCATTGTGCCGGGCCCTGCATATGGGAACTGGCCCCGGCCCCAGCCTCTGGACTGACAGATGGTGGTGGTCATGTGGGCTAAGTGCTGATGGGGGTCTATAGCTCTGGAAGCAGAAAGGCTTTCTTCTGGGGCTCTGCAACCCCTCCATGGAAAATTCCAGGCTTTTGGAGCCCACGAAGGCAAGCCTGGGGCAGGAAGGGCACACCCCAGTGTCCAGACCCACTTTTGGCCTTCATTCTCTTCCTCTTCACCTTCTGTTCTGGAGAAGTCCAAACTCAACCAACTCGATGGCCCAAGAATGGAGACAGCTCTTTCTCCCCAGGGCCTGCACACATCCGAGATCATCCCGGGGACCTTCTTCGCCAAGACTGTGTACTTAGCTACAGCAGTCGACAAGGGGGTTCAGGCAGGGCCCCTTCTCTGTGGCATCTGCTTAGATGGACCATCATCCAAGCCCTGCCAGGGATACAGGCCAGAGAGGGGCTGTCCCCACGATGGGGGCTTAACAAGTCATCGTTTGCCATCTGGACAGGGATAGTCTAGTTTATGATCTGAAAAGGATTTTAAGCCCATGGAGAAAGGGGACCATCGCAGATATGCTCCTTGGTGGAAGATTTAAGATTCTTTGTAAAATGTCAATCTCAGAAGCTTCTTTCCCCCCTTAAATTATTTCAGGGACTCCCATGCACACCAGAATAACATCTGAACTTCTCAGGGTAGCTTACAAGACCCTTCCCTTTACCACTCCCTCTAGCCCCTGCCATTCCACAGGCTCCCTGTGCCCCAGCAGTGTTGAATTAATTGCTGGATGCCATGTAGACCAAACTTATTGGCTGCAATGCTCCTTTGCACAGAACATTATTCTCCTTGTCTTTCTGGAAAATGTCTTATCATCTTCACACACAGCTCAAGCCTTAGCTCTTCAGTAAAGTAGTAGAGGATACTCAATGTATGGATGAGTAGAATAGAGTGTCCCTGTTGGAGCTATGTTTCTCTCATTCTATAAAACTGTTAAAGGTAATGGGGGAAATAAATGAACCTAAGTGTGTTTAATTTTCCAAATCCAAGATACGTGCTCCAGACATGCACATATTCTAAGTATACTCCACCGTCTATTAGATCATTAAAGCAATGGTATACACAGCACAGATGTTTGAGTTCCTCATCCTCCCAAAACATCGAGACACATTGCCTGTGCTGTCCACTGATCCACCCCTATAGTAGGGACTGAAGGAAAGACCCAAATGTCTCCCCAAGGTACAGGGTCCATTCTGGATTCCACTGGCTAGGATGTTCCAAGAGAATGAGGACCTCCAGTGTTTGGTGTTTGGCCTTATTGGGTGGGTTGAGGGCCTGGAAGCTGGGGGGGAGGGGGTTATTAATGGTGGTGGCCCCTCCTGAAGAACACAGGTCCCTCCAACTTCTTGCCCTCCAAAAAGCCCCCTCTCTGCTCTGCCCTGACGTCCCTGCCCTGTCTGTGACGAGAGCCGCTCATTGGCTACCTTCTCCGATTCTGCACAGAGCCAAGGGTGGATCCGGGCTGAAGCTGAAGAGGAACGAAATGTTGTTTTCACTAAAGACGGGATTGA
Source organism: Hyaena hyaena (assembly GCF_003009895.1). NCBI lineage: Eukaryota > Metazoa > Chordata > Mammalia > Carnivora > Hyaenidae > Hyaena > Hyaena hyaena. The sequence continues at coordinate 513,420 of NW_024081504.1, read as the reverse complement.
TTCTGTTTTTTTAAAAAGACGAAACCCAGCTTCCGAAATGAGTCATTGTGGGAACACTCTGCAATGTGACATGTTTTATTTCTTCTTTTCCTTCTGGAATTTCAAAGTTGAGTCTGCTGATAGAGATGGGAAAGACTTCACAAAGGAAGTTTGTAGAATGTTCCTTCTTACTTTTCCCTCTCATTCACTCATTTCCTATGAAGCATACAATGCAAAAGACAGTTGAATGGGATCTAAGCCAGAAGAGCCGAATCAAGGCCCCAGGTCAACACAATCTGGAGGTTACAGATTGCAGGGGTGTCCTGCAGGGGTGTCCAGCCCTCCCTGGAGTCTCCAGCAGGCGCCTGCTGATTCTGACCCAGCCAGAGGGCAGGCAGTAGGCTAGGACAGGGTTGCCTGGCTCAAGAGGCTGGCCCATGGCATTGCCAGGATGTACCACTGAGAAGCCAGAGCCACTGCAGCAAAGGCTCCAACCACCTGCGGTGGGGTTTTGGGGGGAGGGGCCGAGAACGTCCTCCTCCCCCAAACTGTGTTTGTGGGGGCTGTTTGGTATTTCCTTAAATAGGTAACAAACTGAAATTTTTGAAAGATCCACTTAGGAAAGTGTTTCTCTTTAAAATAGAAACTGTTTCATATTATTTTCAGCTTTCTAAGAAAGGGCCTCAGATCCCACCATGACTCCTTTGTCCAAGGAAGGGGGAGGGAAGGTTAGGAAGGCAGAGACCCAGAGAGCTAGAGGTTGTCTAGTTTTAGAATCACAGAAGGACCCCTACAGGCATTTCTGACAGTCCTCTGCCTCCAGGCGGGAACATCCTTAAAAACGAAGGGCTTGTTGCCTCTCTAGTGCGTTCGGTGGGTCTTGGTGACTGAGGGCTGCAGCGTCCCCTGTAGCTTAAATGACCAGCGAAGACTCTCGGCTGCTGTGGGTTAACGGCAGGCACACACTGGGCTCCCTGAGATTCTGCCTGTATTGGTTCCCATCCCCCACCACCCATCTCACCACACCTGCTTCCTCTTTCCTCTGTAGGGATATGTCAGCATGTGCCACCCACAAACCCACAAACCCACAGTGCCAAGCGGACAGCAGGTGCTCAATTAATGCTTTGTGGCCTGAACCCGCCCAGGCACCACCAGCATGCCCTCTAGCATGTCCAGCCTCTCCTTGCACTCAGCAGCTGGCCCGTCTCCTTTGAATCACCTGTGGCCAGTCAGCACTCTGCGGCTTCAGACCCTTGTCCCTCCATCAAGGGTCAGGACCTTTGCCACCAACAGGGCACAGAAGAAGCTCCAGGGAGCCCAGAAACTTAGTCCATTTGTGGAAGGGCAGGCCTCCATCTCCGGACCCCCTAGAGGGCACATGGCTTCTCATCTCTCTCGTCAAGGCTCCAGGCAGGACAGACCTGGGACGCCTTCCCACACTACCTCTCCTCTCCCACCAACCCACAATCCAAGTCCACGCCTATGAGACAGCCAGCTGGGCATGTGTCCAGGACATCTGCCCAGCTCTAGCCTCTCTGGCGGGTTCAGCCTCTCTCTCCTCGATCTTGTCATCACTGAGTGTCCAGCACTTTCAGTAGTTGGCTCTCACGACACAGACACAGACACAGACACAGAGGGGTCACATGGCCTGGGGATGGGCCAGGAACAGAGAGCATCACAGCCTTTAAAACTTTGAGCCCTAAAGAAGATTTTTACCTTCTACCAAGTCAGGACTGGGGCCCCTCATCTTCCTTCCCTGCCTAAGAGAGTTGCTGTCGGCACAAGGTGTCATGTAGGTAAGTGATGATAGACCTTGGCATAGGGTAGTCAAATTGCTGTAGTGGGAAGGAGACAGGTCCAGAATATATTTAGGGGGTCATGTTAATAGAACTTGTTGGTTGATTTGATTCAGGGAATGGAGGTGGGGAGTTGCAGTGGGTTAAACAGCAGCCTCCCAAAATTCATGTCTACCCAGAACCTCAGAAGGTGACCTCATTTGGAATAGGGTGTTTGCAGATGTAATGAAGATGGGCCCAAGTTGATTAGGATAGACCCTAAATCTCTTCATGGTGCCAAGATGCCACCACAGCTTGTGGCATCCCTTTGGAGCTCAAGGTGGAAAGAAGCAAAGAGGAAGAAGCCAGGTCAGCCCCTTTCTGCTCTTTCATTTTTCAATCAGGAGACCTGAAGTCCTCCCAGAAGCCTCTAGCAAATTCCCCTCTGTTCCGTGGCTAATGCCGTGTCATGTAGCCATGCCCAGCCGCACTCCCCCAGAGGCTAAGGAAATGAGGATGCTGCCTTGTCAAACTTGAGATCTGAATATGGCCAGGGAAAGGGGATGGGAAATGTCATGGGGTCATCCATCCAACAGTCCACCACGTGGACAATCATGACATCAAGGCTTCTGTCTGTGTATGTTGCTTACCTATTAGACCTTCCCCCTAGGTCATCCCATAAAAACCTTGTGAGGTGGGAAGACCAGACATTACGCACTCCCATTTTACAGGTGAGAAAACTGAGGCCCCAAGCCAGAAAGGACTTGTCCAAATTCACAAAAGGTCCATGACTGAGCCAGCCCTCAAGCTCAGTTTCCTGGCTCCCAGCTGTGCCACCCACACGCCCGATAAAATATATGAACCAGATAATCCTCAAAGACCGCTCATTGTTTCTGGTTTACAACCTTGAGGGGAGGCAGGCACGGACTCCTGGGCAAGCTCCTAACTGCCTTTTGAAGCCCAAACAACAGAAGCTCGGGCAGAGTCCGGCTCCATTCAATGGAAGGTATAGTCCAGGCATTTCCTACCGCTTGATAGGCTAATTGCTTAATTGAATTAGTGCAAATTCCTGATGTCTCTTAGACTTGAGTTGTCTGCGAAATAGGCTGACTTGGCGGGTCAGAAAGACAAAGGCAAGGGAGGCAGCGGCAAAGAACTTGGGGGAGCCTCTGCCTAGGCTGCTGGAGGCCGAGGCCTTCACTCAGGTTAGACCAGTGTGTGCTCTTGGCTGGCGGGGCGGGCACAGAGGGCGGTGCGTGGCCCCGTGTGGCCCATGCCAATGTCCAGCTGGGCCGGGCTGTTCGCATGTGTTGCCCAGCAAAGTCGAGCTAGGAGACCAGAGGCAGTGGGTAGTCAGGGCAGTGGCCTCTGTGCAGCCTGCATGAGCCCAGGACCCGGGCTGGAAGGGGTGCTGGAGGCTCCTTTGACTCCTGCCCAGCCACCAGCCCAGCCTGGGCAGCAAAAATTCTCAGTGTTAGGACAAGAAGGGATGCAGGACAAAGGGACCTGAAAATCTATTCACTAAATTTCTGCACGGAAAATTTGTGTCTTGTCCCGGCTTTACCAGGAACATGAAGTGGGGCTTTTCTGTTAGTGGCATTTTGTAAAGATTGGCTGCTTTGCACCCTGAGCAGACATTGACTTTGGACGTGAGTTCTGGTGAAGAGAAAAGCATCACTGGAGATGGATTTGGCTGAGCCACTCCTATGTGTTAACCAAGTCCTGTGTCCTGGGCACATGGTGGAACCACATTCCCCACCCTCCTCTGCAGTTAGGTGAGGCCCGTGGAAGTAAGTTCTAACCACCAGAATAACATGTTTACCACCAAAAAGGGGGCTGCTAGTTGCAACAAGAACACGTCCTGAGCTAATAATAGTGACACTGGCATGTAACCTGCTTTGTTGAGAGATGGGGAGGCTTTAGAATGAGGTATGACTGGGCTCATGTCTTGATGCTGCCCCTTAGGAGCTGTGTGACCTCAGGAAAGTTACTTAATTTCTCTGAACCTGTTTTCTCATTTGTAAAAAGAGATTAATCTGTCTACGCACTATTCTATTAGGTAGTACATATAAAGGACTTAGCTCAGGGCCAGGCACACATATAAGCATCTGAATAGTAACTACTATTATTTTATTGGCTTAAAAATAGCTTAAAAGATAATTTAAAATTGTTTATTTAAAATGGTATGCTTTAGGGGCGCCTGGGTGGCTTAGTCGGTTAAGCGTCCGACTTTCGCTTGGGTCATGAACTCGCGGTTTGTGGGTTCGAGCCCCGCGTCGGGCTCTGTGCTGACTGCCAGCTCAGAGCCTAGAGCCTGTTTCAGTCTGTGACTCCCTCTCTCTCTGACCCTCCCCTGCTCATGCTGTCTCTGTCTCTCTCTCCTAGAAGTAAATTAAAAAAAATAAAAAATAAATAAAAAAATAAAATGGTATGCTTTATTTCATAAATAGCATGAATCAAAATTGAGACAAAGAAAGCAAAGCAGTCACTTGCCCTCCACCCCACCCCCTCCCAACCATGCACTAAATTACCAGGCTGTGAATTCAAAATAAATTGATTTTAGAAACAGTTTGTCCTGAGTTGTCCAGAGAGGTGGAGCAGAGAGCCTGGCTTCTAGCTGGGCTGAGGGTAGCGTGACCCCAGCTGGCTCGACGCTGTGTGTGGCGGTGCTGGCTGAGGCAACGGCGGCTCTTCCAGACTCTGAGGCGCGCCCTGGACTGAACCCTCCCAGGGTTAGCTCCCGAACAGCGCAAGCTGGGCACCTTGGCACCGGGAGGCTCCTTCCTAGGGATGTGACCAGCTGTCACTATTGGTCATTCTAGTCATTCTGACTGAAGTGTCGTGACAGCTCATTGTATTTTCATTTGCATTTCCCTGCTGGCTAATTATGATGCACATCTTTCCATGTGCTTCCACCTCTGTGTCCTCTTCTCTGCAAAGTCTCTTCATGTCTTTCATCCATTTCTTAATCAGATTGTTTGTAGGGCTTGATTTTTTTTAACTATTGAAATTTAAGAGTTCCTTAAGCCTCAATATTAGTCTTCCTTTGTGTATGTAGTTTGCAAATATTTTCCCCTAATTTGTAGTGGGTTTTTTTTTTTTTTCACCTTAATACAGTTTTCCATAGAGCAAGAATTTTAATTTTGGTCAAGTCTGCTTTATCAATCTTTCCTTTTACAGACCATGCTCTTTTGTTGTCAAGTCTAAGAACTCTTTGCCTTGCCCTAGCGCGCAAACATCTACTCTATTTCTTTTTCTTAAAGTCTTAGAGATTCACACGCTATATTCAAGTCCACAATCCATTTTGAATCACTATTGTATATAAGGTGTGAGTCTGAGGTTCAAGTTCGCTCTTTTGCCTATGGATAGGCAGACTGCTCCAGCACTGTTGGTTGAAAAGTCCCTCCTGCATCCATGCAATTGCTTTTCCACCTTTGTCAAAGAGCAGCTGGGCATATTTGGGTGTCCGTGTCTGGGTTCTCTATTGATTTGGGGTCCATCTCTGGCCAACATCACACCATCTTGATTACTATAAGTATGGAATATGCCTCAATATGGAGTAGAGGCCTTCCTCCCACCTTATCCTTCTTTTTTTTAAGATTTCTCTAGCTATTCTAGATCTCGTGCATTTCCAGATAAAATTTAGTATAAATGTGTCAAAGTCTGCTAGAAACATCTCTGGAGATTTGATAGAAATTGCATTCAACCTATAGGTCAATAGGTGTAGGGGGGAATGACATCCTTATTATGTTGAGTTTTTCAATCCATGACACAGTATCTTTCTCCATTTCTTTAGGTTCTGATGCCAAGAAAGAAAGAGAGAAAGAGAGAAAGAGAGAAAGAGAGAAAGAGAGAAAGAGAGAAAGAGAGAAAGAGAGAAAGAAAGAAAGAAAGAAAGAAAGAAAGAAAGAAAGAAAGAAAGAAAGAAAAGAAGGAAGGAAGGAAGGAAAAAAGAAAAAAAAACCAAATAGGTATTGGGTTCTTTTTTCAATTTTGTAAGTGAAAAACTAATACAACAGTGCCTTGCATACAGTAGGTGCAAACTAAGTATTGTTGAATGAAGTCCAGGAACTAACATTTATTGGACCTTTCATGTGTGTCAGAACCTACTCATTTATCCTCACAACAGGGCTATGAAGTAGGTATAATTATTATCTCTATTTTATAGATGAGGAAACTGAGGCTCAGAGGAGTTAACTTGCCTGAGATTGTATAGCTCATAATCAATAGATCTAGGATGTGAGCCCTAGCAAGCTGATCCCACAGCCTGATACTAAACTGTACACTCCACTGCCTTTCAAAAAACTAAATCTGGGACACCTGGGTGGCTTAGTCGGTTAAGCGTCCGACTTTCGCTTAGGTCATGATCTCGCGGTTCGTGGGTTCGAGCCCCGCGTCAGGCTCTGTGCTGACTGCCAGCTCAGAGCCTGTAGCCTATTTCAGAGTCTGTGTCTCCCTCTCTCTCTGACCCTCCCCTGCTCATGCTGTCTCTCTCTCTCTCTCTCCTAGAAATAAATAAAACATAAAAAAAAAAAAACTAAATCAATACAGAAGAAAAAATTTTATATCTCACTATGGGGAGTAATGACTATTAACATTTTAGCATACATTGGGGTATTCTGTGTAGACTGTATACTGTTACATACTGTATACTATGATCTACTATATATGCCATATACTGTTATATACTACATGCTCTTATATACTTTTAAACACTGTATACTGTTATGTGCTACATACTATATAATGTTATACATTACTTACTGTAATATACTATATATTATTAATACCATACACTATTATGTACAGTATGTTGTCTTATGTATGTACTGTATTATATATTGTATAATTTATACAATGTATACTGTTATGTACTGTATACTGTTACATACTCTATACTATTATATACTGTTACATGCTCTTATTGTTATGTACTGCATACTGTTAGATACTATATGCTGTTATATACTGCATCCTATTAACATTGCTGTTTACATCTTACTAGATATCTCTCTAAGCATGGTATGTGTGTCCCTACTATTTGTGTACTTTTTTACGTATATGTGTATACATTGGAATGTATTGCACATATTATTCTCTATACTCTACTGTACATATTATTTTGTACCTTTTTCCCACTTTCTCCAGACTTTTTCTGTGTTGTTGACTATAGATCTACAGTATCCTTTTTAGTGAGTATGTAATCAGCCCACTATTACTGACATTCTTAGCTATTTCCCTATTGCCATTTAGCTTGTTGGTAATTGTTAACAAGGATAATGTTGAGTGGATTCCTTCATATCTATGTCATTGTGGGTATATTTCTGGGGTTGGAGCTATTGTGTAAAAGGGTGTGCACATTTTAAATTCTGCTGTCTATTACTAACCTGTCTATTCCAGGTTGAGCTGATTTCTACTTCCAGTGAGAGTGTAGGAAAGGGCCCCTTTCCCAAGACTCCCCATCACTGAGTGTTGCTGACCTTTTTCATCTTTACTAATCTTGTGCCATCCCTGAGAGATGGGCGGATGGAGCCGCAGATGCATCTGGCTCACGTTTAGAAGGCCTGGTTGGAGAGATGAAACAAACTTGATTTGGCTTTGTCAGGGCCTTGTTCCCCAGTGAGCTTCCCCGCAAGGCCAGGCTGGACTGGGCAGCCCTCTCTCCTCTGGAACCACTTTGTCTGGGCCACTGGTGTCTGAGTTGGTTGCCAGAGAGAGATTTCCTGCCCGGGTAACTGTCTCCTGAGATCCCAGCCCTGACCCGGAGTGGCCCGTCTTCAGGGTTTGCATTTGGCCAGGGTCTGCTGAGTAAGAGGACTGGGCTCAGTATTCCAGATTCCACCTGTTTTTCCCTGAGTAGACCTTCCTTTCACTATTATAATGGGAAGAGGAGAAGGAGGGTGACCCAGATCAGGGGTATCATCTTAGGAGCTACAAAAACAAACCCCCAGCTCACCCTGCGGCCACTAGCCTGGGTGTGAAAGCCTCAGCAAGAAGGATCCAACCAAGGGAAGGCAGATGCCAAAAGTCATATGAGAGCATAGATGCTAAATGAAGGCCGAGACCAGAATGCAGACAGTGGGAATTATCCCGATTTTCATCAGCAACTTGCCCATAATTGATTTTTACATCTACTTCTACTAGAGCTCAGTGAGGAAAGAGTTGTTACCCTATCCTTCATCTGAGGAGGACACATCTCAGGGAAGTCGAGTGACCATGCTGCTTAGGTAACCAGACCGTGCCTCGCCTTCTCCCTTTACCACCCAATGTCACGGAGCTGAGCAGAGGAAGCTCTGGTGCAAAGATAGGTCTCCTAGGGGGCACCTGGGTGGCTTAGTCAGTTAAGCATCTGACTTTCGCTTAGGTCATGATCTCACGGTTCGTGGGTTCGAGCCCCGCGTCGAGCTCTGTGCTGACTGCCAGCTCAGAGACTGGAGCCTATTTCAGAGTCTGTATCTCCCTCTCTCTCTGACCCTCCCCTGCTCACGCTGTCTCTCTCTCTCTCCTAGAAATAAATAAAAAAAAAAAAGATAGGTCTCCTAGGCGGGGAGATCCAGCACCCACCCTGCCCTGCCCTTGGGGCACAAGTCTGCTCTTAAGCCTTTGCATCTGTGACCCCTGCAGAGAAGGCGGCCCAACACTAGAGACAGCCAGGAGCATGAGGAACCCTGAGGGCAGCCAGAAAGTGGACCCTGCAGAGACTTGCCTGGGAACCCTTTCTGAGCCTGAGCAGGCGTGGGAGGCCACAGAGGGCAAAGAGAGCAGGGGGCACACTCACTGTGCGGATGACAGCTGTGGCAGTGGAAAGTGTTTCTTTATTTTTAACATTTATTCATTTTTTTGAGAGACAGAGAAAGACAGGGCGCAAGCAGGGGAGGAGCAGAGAGAGAGGGAGACACAGCATCTGAAGCAGGTTTCAGGCTCTGAGCTGTCAGCACAGAGCCTGATGTGGGGCTCGAACTCACAAACCGTGAGATCATGACCTGAGCCAAAGTCAGCGGCTCGACCGACTGAACCACCCAAGTGCCCCTAATTTTTTTTTTAAAGTGTTTCTAAAGGGGCCCAGTGAGAATAGCAGTTAGTGCCCAGGCCTGGGCTAGCCCCCACGGCCCAACACATAGCTCCTGTTGGAGGAAATAAACCATTTTTTAAAAATTTTTTAAAAAGTAAGAAAATGGCTGGGGCTGTTGAGACATGGAGTAGGTGGGTAGAGATTTGAGGGACAAGGACTATGGCAGTCACTCTGGAAAATGCAGGGTCTATAGAGGTTGAGTACTTTCAGGGCACCTGGGTGGCTCAGTCAGTTAAGTGTCTGACTTTGGCTCAGGTCATGATTTCATGGTTCATGGGTTCGAGCCCCATGTCGGGGCTCGATTTCTGTGTCGGGTTTCAGATTCTGTGTCTCCTTCCCCTCCCCTGCTCACACTGTCTCTCTCTCTCTCGGAAATAAATAAAACATTTGAAGAAAAAAGAAAAAGAAGTTGAGCACTTTCTGTGTAGTGGAGGAAGCCCTGGACCACACTCTCCACCACCCTGCTTAACGGATAGTTTTGGGACTCACGTGCACCCTGCATGCCCCCACCCTCTCATTCACCCACAAACCTTTGCTGAGTGGTTGCTCTGTGCCCTGCCCCATGCTGGCTGCTGGACGACAGTCCTCTCTAACTCCCAGCCTCTCTAACTCCCAGCCTATTCCCAATGAATGCCAGGAAGCCAGGCTAAGTGGCCAGCTCCGCCCAGGGCAGCCTCAATCCGGACCTCAAACCCACTATTGAGCTCTGTGCCAGACCGCCAGGGTCCAGAGAAGAGTGGTGTGTCACCCCAGCCCCTAGCTTTGTGTGTCTGCAGGGATAGACAAATGGCCTTTTGGGTTTGGAGAGTCTCAGTGATGGCCAATGTCTGAATGGCCCTGATCCCTTGTCAGTGGGTGGTCATTGTGATTCCCGGAATAGCAGACCTCTTCTCCCTGGACAGTCATCAACAGGCCCTAAGTGAAGAGTAAACAGAAGAACAATTCAAGGATTTGTGGATTGTTCTTTCTGAGGGGCTTTTGCTACATTGTGGAGACTTTTAAAAAACTTGAGTTATTCCGCTCCCCATCACCCCAGTACCAGTGGAAGATTAAGCCTCGGGAGGCAAGAACAGCTCATTCTATAGGCAGCTTGCCTCCTTCTCCAAGTGAAGTAGAATTCGTTTCCATTCACAAAGAACTAATTTCTAATTATTCATTAACCCCTGCTGGCTATTTTATTCCTGGGTGCCAAACCCTCTCCATTCTGGGCCAGTAAATTGTGTATGACCCCTCTTCTAGACCCTTTGTTTACCTTGAGCTTCTGGCGATATTCATGGCTAACCAAGGAGACCTTTCCAGTAGAAAGGTGACTCATCCCAGGCCTAGATCTCCTGGGGGGGAGGTGTGACTGGTGAGGATTGGTCCTGTATTTAGTAAGTGAGGGTGGCACCTCCCATCAAAAGCCTAAGAAGAGTCAGATTTGGGGGATGTTGCAGGGGGAGCCTGGGCAGGTCCCAGACTCTGGGGCCCCAGCCAGTGTGGGGAGGGCCATAATGCGCCATTTGCCCGGTACCCTAGCTGTTCAGTGGAAAAACTGAGATCTGAGATGACAGAGGAAAGATGTTTGCCAAAGCTTAAGAACAAGGAGTTTTAGATTGTGAGACTGTAAAGGTAAGCTCTTAAAACAATAGGGGTCTAAGAGAATAGACTCCTCAGAAAAATGCATATACGCTGATACACTCCAAAATTTGCATAAGGGATTTATTTGCACAAAGGATTCAAACTCCCTGAAGTCCATCTTTGTGATCTTAGCTATGAAATCATGATCTTTAAAAAAAACAAAACAAAACCAAAAATTTGAGTGATAAAAACCCACCATAAACAAAGTAAAAAGGCAAATACAAAACTATGAAAAAATATTTGCCACTTATATAAAAGAGAAGGTTAGTATCCTAATAAATAAGGAACTTCTAAATCTAAAGGAGAAAGGGACAAACAATCTCATTTTCAGATGGGCAGAATGGCTCATAAATATATATTTTAAAAAAACTACTCAATCTTACTTATCAGAGATGCACATTTAAACTACCCTAACATGCAATTCCTTACCTATTAATATATTAGGAAAGTCTAAAAGTCTAACATCACACCATTTTGGAGAGGCCATGGCATTTTCAGGCTTCCAGGAACGACAAATGATACAACTCCATGGAGGGCAAGATTCAGAAAAATCACATGTGTGTTTATCCTTTGTTTCAGCAATCCCACGTAGGGACCTACTCCAGCGATACAGAAAGACACATGCACAAAGCTCTCTGTTCCAGGACAATTTGTCACAGTGAGAGCCTGGAATCAATCAGATATTCTCCAGTAAAGGGCTAGTTGAAAGTACATGTACCAGGGGCACCTGGGTGGCTCAGTCCGTTAGTGACGACTTCAGCTCAAGTCATGATCTCTCAGTTCATGGATTCGAGCCCCAGGATGGGCTCTGTGCTGACAGCTCAGAGCCTAGAGCCTGCTTTGGATTCTGTGTCTCCCTCTCTCTCTCTCTGCATCTCCCATCTCATGCCCTGTCTCTCCTTCTCTCAAAAATAAATAAAGATTAAGAATTTTTTTTTAAAAGCACATCTATCAAATGCAGTGTTAAGCAGCTGTATCAAAATTGAAGACTATCTCTACCCACTGCTATTGGGTAAAAGGTCGGCCATACAGTTAAGTGAAAGTCACAATCACAAATGCACCAACACTATGCCCGGGTCTTCCTTTCAGACCCTATGAACACTAAGCACAGCGCCACCTTTCTGTTCCCATTGTCCTTCACCTCCTCAGACAGCCTCAGCCCCCACACCCCTGCATCTGCTGAAAACTCCCCGCAGGGGGAGGGCTGAGTGCCTGCCCCAGCACCCACAGCCCGCCCTGTAGCTGGGGGGTGGGCAGGAGTTGTCTGCCAGGCCTAAGGAGGGAGAGGCCACGCTCAGACCCATTCTGGGGCTATGCAGCTGCTGCCTTAGCTGCCATGGTCTGCCGGGCTCTGGAATGTCCCCAGAGCCCTCCCCTCCCCACCCCACCACAAGTGGAGCAGAGTAGCCGCTCCTCTGAGCTCTCCAATACCTCTCCCTTCATTGCCCTGCCCTCTTATGCCCTACCTACCACCCAAACCTTGCTCCAGGGAGCGGGGATCCTTGGCCTAGAAGCCCATAAAGTTCCAGAAGGCCAAGACAAATATTCTCGCTGTAAAAAAACAGCATTCTGTGTGCAGAAATTGACAGACGATGCTATCACAGTTCAGAGCAGTTCAGCTCTTCCCGAAGTGTGAGCTCCTGTCACTGGAGGAGGGAAGTGTTTCTGCCAACTGTTCGACGAGGTTCCAGTGAAACCACCAAATGCACAAAGCTGCCTGGCAGCAGCCTGTTTCCCAACCAGGTGCCACGTGAGGCTCTCTTGAGCTTCCTGGTGACCCTGGAGCAGGAAGTGGCACCCTGGCTCCACTCTGTCTCCTGGCGGGAGAGCAGCACTAGAACACGGCAGGCTTCATCTGCTCCTTGTCCCGGGACAGGAACAGAGTTAGAGGGACACTTCTGCTACGTTGCCTTGGAATTGCTTTCCTCTTTCCATCCTAATGAGGTAGAAAGAGAACGAGAAGTGAGGGAGAGAGGGCAGCTCTGTGCATCTGTCTCCTGAATGCCGCCTCCCCCAGGACCTCACAGCTCCAAATCTAGAATGTGCCCGCTCATTCCGCCGCCATGGCCCCTCCCCACACCAGCTGTGTGCTGGCTTGTCCCTGCGGGCCTTAGCTGGACAGTGAAGGGATTAGTCTGTCCTTCCCAGCACAGTGAGTCTCTGCACCACAACTAGCTCCTCGACCACAGAAGGAGACCAGAGACCAGGAATTACCAGTTGTTCTTGCTCGCATGAATGCCACAATGCCCCATGGGAATTCGCAGTCCTCTTCTCTAGAAATAGAAAACGTACGTTGAGAGCATTAGAGATGCTAGAGATGTTTAAGAACACAAATGCAAGAGCCAAAATGTATGGATCAAGTTCCTCCTTTTACATTTACATGCCATATAACTTTGGGCAAGTGACTTCACTTCTCTGCACTTAGTTTCCTTATCTCTAAAATGGGGGTGCTAATAGTACCTACCTCTTAAGACTGTCTCAGAAAAATTAATATGTTAGTATACTTAAAGTACTTATAAGGCCCGACACACATTTAGGATGTGTGTGTTAACTGGGTTTGGAGGACTCAGGATAAGAGAAGTCAAGAGTAAGTGCTCTGAAGATTATTAGATTTGGATCTCGTCTCTCCCTTTTAGGCTGTGTGACTTTAGGCCTGTTATTGGGTGCTTCCTGCCTCAGCTTTGTCATCTGTAGAAGGCGGATGATACTAACTAATAAGAGTTAGGTGAACAAATGTTTGCAAAGCGCTGAGAGCAATGCCTGGCATTGTAAGGGCTATTTTCACGGTTCCATGTTAACTATTGTTGTCATTGTCGTCACTACCATTTCTCGCTGTGATTATGACAGTGGCTGCAGGATGTAATAAGTTGAAGTGCCTGATTTCAGGAACCAGGATGTAGGGGCCCAGAAGGTGGTGGCCTCCCTTGGTGCTGGGCTTAGGGACGGGCCATACCTGGCTTGACCGGAGGGGTCCTCATTTCCCATCAGAGCAGGAGAGGGACCTGCCCACACCTGTGCCCTCATTGCAGGGAAGGGGTCATTGCGAAGAGTGGTCCAGACCATTGCCGTCGACACCAGACTCTGGACCTCAGCAGATGTACCTTCAAACCCCACCTCTCACTCAGCAGCCCTGTGGCCCTGGCCGAGCTGTGTTAACTTCCTACACCTCAGTTTCCTCACCTCACGATGGTGGGGGGGACCTCCTTCCCTACAGAGACGCGGAATTCGTGGCCAACACCCTGTTCAGTAGAAGCAGGGCTCTCTCTTCCTGCCCCTTTCCTGACCTCTTAATTCTGTGATTTGGGGCCTGCAGAGGCTGCTGGGAGTTTTGGATTTGGGGGCAAACGTTCACTTCACTTCCCTTTCTCCCTCAGGATCAAAAGCTGCAGGTCAAAGTCAATTTGACAAACCTGAGGAGCCATTTCACTCCCTTGACTGGGATCTCAAAATCCCTAGGAAAGGCATCTGTGCTGTGATGTGGAGCGTCTATTTCTGATGTTGTGTTTTGTTTTTCCTTACCCCAAGGAATTTTATTTTAGACCTATTTTATTATAGACCTTTTTTCTACGCATTCGCAAACATATGCATTACTTTACTGACATGGGTCCTACTATATATATTATTCTAAGACATCCGGCTTATGCTTACAATCTGTCTTCAGTCCATGTGGAGCTGTCTCATTCTCTCAACGGCTGCGGGTTATCCATGTGTGTGCTTGGACAATTCATTTAGTGTCTTCTCTGCTGTTAGGCATCTAGGGGTTTCCAGTTCCTTGCTGTTATGAACATTTGTGCTTGTATATCTTTGTGCACAGGTGTAAGCATTTCTGTGTTTCCTAGGAATGGAATTCCTAGGCCAAAGGATTGAAAGAGCCACAACTCACACCACATTCAATCTCCTTTCCCTTTTTTTCACTCACAACCACTCACTATTAATTATAGTGCAGACTTATTTGTGTATTATCTGTTTTTTCCACTGAAATAGAAGTTTCACAGGAGGAAACACCTATCTGTCTGATTTACTGCTATATTCCCAACACCTAGAATAGTGTCTGGCTCATAGTAGGGACTCAATAAATATTTGTTGAAGAAAAGAATGGATGTACATTTTCAATGTTGATAGATATGGCCAATTTATTTTCCAAAGTAATTTATACTCTACCAAGAGAGAACAAGAGACTGTTCCCGACACCCTTGGCAACAGTGGACATTATCAACCTTTTTAAAATGTTTATTTATTTATCTTTGAGAGAGAGAGAGTATATGTGAGGTGGGGGGGGGGGGCAGAGAGAGGGAGACACAGAATCCAAAACAGAGTCCAGGCTCTGAGCTGTCAGCACAGAGCCCAGTGCAGGGCTTGAACTCATGAACTGTGAGATCATGATCCAAGCCAAAGTGGCACGTTTAACCAACTGAGCCATTCCAGTGCCCCAATATTATCAACTTTTAAAGTAATTTTTCCCAAGGTACCCAGGTAGCTCAGTCAGTTGAACATCCAGTTCTTGACTTTGGCTCAGGTCATGATCTCATGGTTCAAAGGATCAAGCCCTGCCTCGGGCTCTGCACTAACAGTACAGAGCCTGCTTGGGATTCTATCTCTGCTTCTCCCCTGTGCGTGTGCATCCATTCTCTCTCAAAATAAATAAATAAACTTGGGGCGGGGGGGGAGGGGGAGGAATGTTTTCTATCTAATGGGGGGAAATACCATTGCTTTACAAATCCCCCCTGAACCTATACTTGGCCAGGTCATGCCTCGCCTCTCACGGTGAGGGAGCCACACGGCTCTCAGCAGTTGTTTGTTGGTGAATGTGCTCCATGGACCTGAGCCACCCAGAGAGCTGAGATAGGCAGGAGCAGAGCATAGGGCAGCCGGAAGGGCTCTGGACAAGGTCACAGCGGCTGCCGCAGCAGCTGTGCGTGAATGACAACAGCTGCTCGCTCACTGGAGATGGAAGAAAAGCTGCTCTGGGGGAGATGACCCTGAGAGAGCTGAAGGGCACAGTCAGCACCCCATCAAAGGGGACAGTGTGTGGGCAGGAGGCTGCCGGGCCCTGGCCAGGCCCCACCCTCACAGAGGGATCAGAGGTACCAGAGTGCTTGGCCCTGACAAGCCTTGAGTCATTGACCTTCATCTTCAAAGGTTCCTTCCCAGAGACTCTATGTGATTCTTCTCTCCCTGAACGGCCTGGTGTGACCACAAGTGTCTCAAAGCCTTTATTCTCGTGCTGGGCCATCCTCTCTAGACCCCCTGCTTGTCACAGTGGCTCCCCAAGGAGGGGCAGCTCCTCCAGGCTTCTGGGCTTCAAAGCAGAAACACTTCAACCCATGAGCAATCCTGTACCTCTTCAGTAAGATGCCTGCAGGGATGCCCAGGGCCCGTCTCCCGGCACCCCTGCCCAGAAAGCCACAGGCTTGGAGACTGGGTATGATCTGTGCAACTTGACCTGGTTTCTTCAACCTGTCTATACTGCAGGAAGGACACTACAGTCCCAGTTTAAAAAAGACCCAAGAGACATAATGCAACTCATGGACCCACTTGAATTCTGGTTTAAGTAAACCAACCATAAAAGACATTTTTGTGACAACTGCAGAAATTTGAAGACAGACTGTCAGGTGATATTAGAGAATTGTTTGCTTCTATGGGTGCAGTGATGATATTTCGGTTACATGGAAAACTCTTCTTATTTTTTAGAGATGCTGACTGAAGTATTCAGGGTAAGATGCATGTCAGTAATTTGCTTTAAAAAAAACTTAAGCAAGGGCTCCTGGGTGGCTCACTCGGTTAAGCGTCCAACTTCAGCTCAGGTCATGACATCACGGTTTGTAGGTTCGAGCTCTGCGCCGGACTCTGTGCTGACAGCTAGCTCAGAGCCTGGAGCCTGCTTTAGATTGTGTCTCCCTATCTCTCTGCCTCTCTTCTACCTGCACTCTGTCTCTTTCTCTCTCTCTCTGAAATAAATAAAAATTTAAAAATTTTTAAATAAAATACTTAAGCAAGGGGTACCTGATGGGTCAGTCAGTTAAGCTTCTGACTCTTGACAGCTCAGGTCTTGACCTCAGGGTTGTGAGCTCAAGCCCTGCATTGGGCTCCACACGGGCCATGGAGCCAACTTAAAGATAAATAAATAAATAAAATACTTCAGCAAGATGTAGATGAAGCATATATAGCAAAGTGTTAATAACTGTTAAATTTAGCTGATAGGTATGAGGGATCTATTATAGCATCCTCTCAATTTTTCCATGTTTAACTGTTTTCAGAATTAAATAAAAAGGAGAAGATGAAGAGGGGGTAAGGGGAAAGAACAAGACTAGAACTGAGCACATAGAGCCTGGGGTCAGCCTCTGTCACTGACCACAGTGAGAACCCAACCAGAGAGCCTCGGACAGCAGTGCTGACCGAAGAGAGGCCTCTGGATATGGTCTCTACAAATCATAAGTAAGCAGTTGGAATTTGGAAGGGTCCTTCCACGATGGGCCTGATTTCCAGGACTACGGAGCTGGGTTAGGGTCTCACTGACTTCCAGCAGGGTCAGCACTCTCCCAGGGAGATAGTGGGACACCCCAGAGTCAGCCTCTGAGCCCTCCATCCTAAGGATCAAAGGTTGACAGGCTATTCTTCAATCGGCCGGTCCAGGGCTCTCTGAGAGCTGGCAGCCAGCAGGAGTGGAATCACAGTCTTCAGCTTTGCCTGCCTTGTGTCCATGAGCCCAGGCCAGGCACATGATACAGGAGATGGTGCCTTAGGATGTAGTATATCAATTTGGGACAGAGAAACTAAAGATCTGGCCTAGCAGGCTCCCCCAGAAAGTCAGAGCTCACACCATCCACAAAACATGATCTGGCCTGTCTGCGTTTGCAAAAGTTAGGGCAGCTCAGTACTTCTCCAAGGTCAGAATTGGCCTGTGTGAGCACAGGGGAAGTCATCTGCAGATCCCACGGCAGAAGTAGGCTTGCCAAGCTGAGTCTTTACAGGAGTAGCTAGGGCACCCCCAACCAGGCCCTAGGCTTAGAGCTTCTGGAGAGAGGGTGAGGCACACTCTCTCTCTCCTTTCTTTTCATAGACTATTTTTTAGAGCAGTCTTAGGTTAATAGCAAAAATAAGAAGAAGGTGCAGAGTTCTCAGGGACCCCCGCCCCCACACAGACAGGTACAGCCTCCCCACCATCGATGTCCTTCACCAGAATGACCCATTGGTTACAACTGATGACACAGCATTATCACCTGAAGTCCAGGGTTCACCCTTGGTGTTGTACATTCTATGGATTTTGACAGATATATAGTGACATGTATCCACTATTACAGTATCATATGCAGTATTTTTACTGCCCTAAAAATCCTCCGTGTTCTGCCTATTCATTGCAGCCCCATCCCAAACCCTGGCAACCACTGATCTTTTTACTGTCTCCATAGATTTTCCATTCCAGGATGTCACAGAGTTGGAATCATACAGTATATAGCCTTTTCAGGTTGTTTTTTTTTTTTTTTCTCCCAATCTCTCAGGTTTTGTAAGGTTTCCAATGGCTTCAGATCTTTTCTGTGTGATGTATGGGCGCGAGTGCCAGTACGGAGCTCCTTACTTCTCCGCCATCTTGCCCTCTCTCCATCAGGTTGGTTTTTTTTTCACTTGGTAATATGCACTTAGGGTTCTGCCATTCTTTTCATGGCTTAATAGCTCATGTCCTTTTAGTGTTGAAGAGTATTCAATTGCCTGGATGGACCACAGTTTATGTATTCGTTCTCCTACTGAGAAACATCTTCGTGCACCCTTCCTGCCCACCATTCCCTCTTCAACACACCTGTAAGCTGGCATGGGCCCCAGTGCCTACAGGCTGGGCAGTTTGTGTTCCCTAGGGAGAACTATGTACAAAGAGCCTGAAAATTAGTGAAAGATTTCAGACGTGAGGATAATATATTTCATCCACCAGTAAGTGCTCACTGTGTGTCTACTTACTACTGTGACTGGTTGGTGTCAGGTGGAGGGCCACAAAGATGACTATACCATGAGCCCTGTCCAGGGAGTCCCACAGCCAAAAGAAAGGACAGAGCCAGGCTCAGACCATTCCAACCCAATATGGGAGGACCAAAGCACAGGGTTGTAATTGTGCAGGGTGTGGCAGGGCGGGGTACCTCTGCAGCCACGACCAACATGGGCTGCCAGGCCTCTGGGGAGATCTAACAAAAAGGTACAGAGAGTTATTCTAAAAATGTGGTCCCCAAACCACCAGCAGCAACAGTTTCTGGGAATTTATTAAAAATGCAAAATCGGCGGCGCCTGGGTGGCTCAGTTGGTTAAGCGTTTGACTTCGGCTCAGGTCGTGATCTCGAAGTTCATGAGTTTGAATCCTGCATCAGGCTCTGTACTAACAGCTCAGAGGCCAGAGCCTGCCTCAGGTTCTGTGTCTCCCTTGCTCTCTACCTTCCCACACTCACACTCTGTCTCTCCCCGTCTCAAAAATAAATAAATATTTTTTTAAATGTTAATGCAAATTCCTACAAGCACCTGGGTGGCTCAGTTGGTTAAGCATCTGACTCTCAATTTTGGCTCAAGTCATGATCTCACAGTGTGCGAGATCAAGCCCCTTGCTGGGCTCTACTGTCAGTGGGATTCTCTCACTTGGGATTCTCTCTCTTGTCCTCTCTCTCTCCACCCCTTCCCCACTCACACCTGCTCTTTCTTTCTCCCAAAATGAATACTTTTTTTTTAAATGCAAATTCCCAGGTCCGGCCCCAAACCTACTGAATCAGAAACTGGGGGTGGAGCCCAGCAAACCACACTTTAACAAGCCCTCTAAATGACTCAGACACACATTAAAGAGTGAGAGTCGCTGGCACAGAGAGAAAAGAGAGCCCCAAAGGACTGCACGAAACTGCCAAGACGGATTTCACCTACTTGGGGTGGGCAACCAGGGAGTTTTGAGAAAATAGATTTCAGTTTGACGAAAAAAGGACATCTCCACCTGACAGCTGTTCAGCAATGAACCCAAAATCTGCGGTCATGGTGAAATTCCTGTTCCTGAAAGTCTGGAACACAGGCGAGCTACCACTTCCAAGGTAGGGTAGGTTTTCCCTACCGCGAACAAGCAATGCTCCGGACACCAATTGGGTGTCCTACAAGTCTACTCAATTCTGATACTGTCTCTCCGAAGACAGCATCCGATTCTGCTCGCATGGCTCAGTCCTACAGGACTGCTCTTGCCCCATCTTCAGACACCAGCTGCCTCCCCACGTTGTCCTCCGTGCTTCTGACTGACCAGCTATAGATCTGAAGTTTTAACGACCCCCTCTTCAGGTTCGATTCATCTGGTAGAGCGGCTCACAGAACTCAAAGAAACATTATACTTACTAGATCACCAGTTTATTACAAAAGAATATAACTCAGGAACAGCCAGATGGAAAAGACGCACAGGGCATGGGTGGGGGAGGGGCACAAAGGCTCCATACCCTCCAAGGGTGCCACTCTCCCTGGACCTCCATGTGTTAGCCACCTCAGAAGCCCTTCTGAACCCCATTTGAGGGGCTGGGGGCAGTTATGGAGGCTTCATTACATAGTCATGGTTGATTAAACCATCAGCCATTGGTGACTGACCTCAATCTCGAGTCCTTCCCTCCACCAGGAAGGTTGGGGGATAGGACTGAAAGTCTCAGTCCTGTACTCAGATTGGCTCCTGAGTACTGGCAACCATCCCCCAACCCTAGGTGTGGCCCAAAAGTCGTCTCCTTAACATAACAAAAGACATCTTGAGGGCTCAAAAGCACTTAAGAAATTCTAAGGAATTTGGGGGCTCTGTGCCAAAAACTAAGACAAAGATCAAATACATATATTTCTTATCATAAATCACAACATGACAGCCAGGACAGGCTACATTATACTGAGATAACAAATGCCCCCCCCCCCCCCCAAATCTCACCAAGTTTATCCCTCCTTCACTCAAAGCCTGTTGTAGCTCCAGCGTCTCTAGGTCACTGTCCTCTATGCAAAGTCTTGATGACCCAGGTGGCTCTGATCACGGCTCTGTCTTCTCAGCACAAACCTGTCTGCATCAATGCTGAGAGGGAAGAAAGACACAGAGAGCCGATGCAGGGGCCTTTCCACTGCCTCCACACGGAATCCGACATACCTTGCTTTTGCTAGCATTTCACAGGCCGGAAATACATGGAACTGCAAGGGAATTGCAAAGTGAGGACACCCACGGATCCAGGGAGGAAGGAGGAAAGACATCTACCATAAGGACAAGCTTCCTTTCAAGGAGACAGCAGCAGAGAAGAGAAGGCAGATGAGTCCGCTATACTGGGAAGAAGGTAGATTGATTGCCTTAAAAATCTTTTCCAAACTTGAGGTTGTATTTTTTTTTTTAATAATTCCTCAGTTCTCAGACTGCTTTACATTGCCACGGGGTTCTGTTTCCAAGAGATTCTGTGATTCTGGGAAAGTTGACTCAGAATTCAGCCAGTAGCACCACAGGCCCCTGGACGCTGGGCCTCAAGAAAGCAGAGCACAGGGCAGAGCAGTGCGGGGCAGGGGGGTGGGGGGATGCCCCGGGCCAGCAAGCAAAGCTCCCCAGGCCTGGCAGACCTGGCCAGACCTGGCCTGGGGAGGGACTAGGGCCAGGAGCGTGCAGACAAGTGCAGAGCAAGAATCAGCTTTCTCCCACGTCAGGCTGGGGAAGAACAATTACAGCCATCTCTGGAAAGAAAAAGAAAAATGGGTTCAGTCCCACGTCCCTGGCTCTGTTTCAGCTCATGATTCAGGGGGTGTGGAGCAGGCAGCAGCTGCCACGGGGCCAAGGGCAGAGGTGCCCACATAGTGGCCACCTCTAGAACACTAGCCCTCGACCCCCTCCCCTGCCCCCCCATCCCTTCAGGGCAGCCTCCTCAACTACACAGAGGGCAGTGCAAAATCGGGGTGTGAACCGCCCTGAGGTGGGGGTGGGGCTTCCTCCTTGCAGCAATCTTAGAAGGAGACTGGGGGAGGGGAGAGCAAGTGAGGGAGAAGGAAGAGGTTGAGCCAATCTGCACAGGCTCCTGCCGCGCAGCCCTTCCGTTTCTAGTTTCTACGAGAAGGAGAGAAGGAGGGCCTCATCCCTCACCCAGCTCTGCTGAGCCCCTGGCTATGCCCTGTGCCCCCTTACCAGGCCTGCCTGCTCTCAGAGCCCAATTTAGTTAAGATGTCACCATTATAGGAGCTCCGCCAGAGAAGACCCTAATGGGGTCAGAACCCCAGCACTGACTCAGAATGCTGATTCTTTCTCCTGGGGAGGAAGGGCTGATGGCCATTGTTCTTAGGCTCAATATGTTAAGTCACTGTGTGCTTTGCTGAAAGATAAATTGCACATCTGCCCTGAGGGAGAATGAATCACATCGATAATTCCCTTGCTTAAAGCCCATTTATTTAGGATCCTGCTTGAGGTTGTTTTTTAATAGATAGATTAGGAAGTAATTCAAAAAAGACAAAAGGGCACAGTAATTGGGTTTCCCCTTGGCCTACAAATTTTGTCCTCAGAGAAGTAATAAAAAGGGCTAGGGCTCTCCTTGGTTTGCTCAAACTGTTGCCTGGAAGACTTACAAGGATGAGAGAGACAAAGAGAGAGAGCACAGTTCTGCAGCCCAGTGTCAGGCCTTCAGGCATCCACTCAACCCTTCACCGAGCCAGTGGGAAACTCAGGGTGCAGTGGAGGAGACTGATTGAGACAGGACGGGGCCCCACTGCCCGTCACTGCCCAGGGCTCCACCCCCAATTGTGCTGCCCCTTTCAAATTTCAGAAGTATTTTGCAGGCTGCCTGAGCCCCCAAGTCACAGGGGACCCACAGCTCACACTCAGGAGGATCCGGATGAAAACTGGAGAATCCTTGCCACCCTGTGCCTGGACCCCGATGCCAGGCAGAGGCCTGGAGAAAACAGATGGGCTGTGAGGAGCTGCTGTGAATGCCGCACCAGCAGCCCCTCCCCGGACCCTGCCCCACAGCCCCATGTAACCAGGCCAGCCACACGGCCAAGCGGTGGCCTAGAAGCCTGTAGGAAGGCCCATCATAGCAAACGTCCCTCCACGAGAGCAACAAGCCCTTTGTCCAGCTCAGAAACCCCAGGGCCAGGGAGCTCCCACCCTGATACATGACTCCGGGCAAGACCCTTGGCCTCTCTCAGCCCCCGTCTCCTTAGTTATACAAAACACAGGGTGAGGGGCAGTCTGGAGAGGCCTTCTGGGACCACCCCTGACATCAAAAGCTGCACCAAGCATTCTATTTTTCTTTGGTTTGGTTTGGTTTTTAAGTAAACTCTACCTCTAATATGGGCCTTGAACTCACGACCCTGAGATCAAGAGCATGCGCTACCCACTGAGCCAGCCAGGTGCTCCCTGCACCAAGCATTTTAAAGTGCAGCCAAATCTTGATATTGGCTCAGTTTATGATCTCAAGTCGTGAGATGGAGCCGCACCTTGGGCTCTGTGCTGAGCGCAGAGCCTGCCTGGGATTCTCTCCCCTTCTCCTCTACCCCTTCCCCACGTGCAAGTGCACAGTGCGCTCTCTCTCTCTCTCTCTCTCTCTCAAATAAATAAATAAATAAACTTTAAAAATAAATAAATAAAATAAAGTACAGCCAAATCTGCCAACACTTCCCGGGCAGCTTGGAGGAGCAGACCCCAATCTGATTAAGCTCCCTCGCACATGGAAGATTTCTGCTGGGCGGGACCGTCTCTCTGAGTGTGGCCCCCTTCCCTGGCTGGAGCCAAATAGGGAGCAGGGAATGGGTGCTTGTGAGGAAGCCTAGGTGGGGCTACAGGGCTGAGCAGAGAGACAGGAGAGAGGCTGTGGCCGCAGCCCCTGGCCTGGTGACCGGATTCCTGAGTCTTCCATTTCCTACAAGGTACAAAATATGGGCCGTCCGAACCGCCACCTTTAAAGCACAACACTGGGACTGCCCAGGTGTCCACAGCCCCAGTCTTGGACCAGACCCTTCTTGAAAGTCACCATCTAGGCTTCTAGAATCTCCCTCCATTACCCTTCTCTCCCTCTTCTCAGTCCTCCCCACCTCCGTTTAGCTGCTCAAAGGCAGCCTGAAACTCACGCTTGCAGTGCTACAGAAAGTGCCTTCGGGATGGAGGTATACAATGAGAAGGTGGAAATCATTTCCACAGAACACAGCGTTTTCCAGCTTGGGAAACTTGGGAAAGCTTAGGGGGCTCAGGGACCGACACCTTCCCTCAGGTCAGAAACCCCACAAAGGCCTCACCTCCAGGCTGTGGGACTCCTTCAGGCTTAGTGCCACCCAGGCTCCTTGTTGAGGGGCCCTGTCCCTCCAGCTTCTTCCCACCACCCCATGCTGGAGACCAAGTCAATTCCCTGAGGCCACCTGGGGCCAAACCCACCACAGCCGTGATGCTCTGGTCCCGGGCTCTTCAGGCTGGACAGACTCAGGTCTTGATCTCACAGTTTATGAGTTCAAGCCCTGCATCAGACTCCACGTTGACAGTGCAGAGCCTGCTTGGGATTCTCTCTCTTTCCCCTGCTCATGTGCTCGCTCGCTCTCTCTCACTCTCTCTCTCAAAATAAATAAAACAAAAACAAAGAAAATAGAAATCTGCTCCATTTAAAAAAAGAAAGGAAAAGAAATTCAGCTGTGCAAGAACCATGGGCAGGGTGACCGGAGAGATGGGGAAGGCTCCCAGACAGAGGTCTTGAGACACGTCTCACACTGACCCAGGGACTCAGTTATTCTCCCCACAGTCCAGCTTCCCTGCAGTACGATTGTAAGGATAGGCATCCCCTCTGACGGGGAGGGAAGGCACCCGAGTACAGCCATGGCCAGACACGGGCCAAGCATTACCACAGACCGAAAGCTGAGTGCCAGGCCCGCCACGGGCCCGGCTGCCCATCGCTGTTCATCCTCTAATTACACAGTGGGAGCTAAAGTGCACGTCTGGACCCGAAATCACTGCTTCCCCCGAAAGAAGATTGTCTGAGGAAGTTACCTGTCTCGGCCAGCCCAGGCAGATGTGAGCCTGGGTGCATTCTGATCCCACCGCCAACCCAGCCTGCTTCAGAGCCACCTTCCCCTCCCCAGAGCTGGAACTCATTCCCACACCCCCGTCTCTGTTTCCCAACACTCGGGTCCCAAGGTCATGCCCGGCCAGCTCAGGCTGCGTAACAGAACACCAGGCCTGGGCGGCTCAGACAGCAGATGCTTGTTTCTCCTACATCTCAAGCTGAAAGTCAGAGATCAGGGTGTTCACAGGGTGGGATTCCGGTAAGACCGTCTTCCTGGCTTCCAGAGGGCCGCCCAGCACTCCCCCTGCACCATTCCCAGCCTGTTTTCTACTTAGGAAAAGTTCATGAGCAGCATGACCAGATATTTGGACACACACACATCAGCACACAGGCTACACAGAGGCAGGCACCATCTCTCTCTCTCTCTCACACACACACACACACACACACACACACACACACAGATGGCAATTCATTTTTCTAAAAAATTGAACTGAACTCTAATGTGTAGGCCATCAGCATTTTGAAAACTTTTTTTTTCCTCCCTTTTGGGATTGAGGCCAGATTAGTCTGTTCCCAGAGAACCAAGACAGGGTCACATAGAGGTTTTTTTTTTTTTTCCTTTTTGATTTATGGTTTTTCTTAAAAAGAAAAGGAAGTTGAGTTAATTTATTCTCAACAGTGAAAAATACTACCTTTCCCCAAAGCAGCTGCCTTGGTTCTGTTCAATATTTGGAGAAATGAATGTACCAAATCTTCATAAAGAGATAAAGTGCAGCTTCTCATTTCTACCTTGGTCCTGTAAATCGCATCACAGAGGACACGCAAAGGGTCCTCCCAAAGGGTCCTCCAGGACACTTTTTGGGACACCAGCTGACCCTTCCATGTTAGGTATTGGTCTTGCTAGGGACTTTATAGACACATGGAACACTGAGTGACAGAACACAGTAAAATAATAGGTCAAGGCCACATTGCAGGGTCACCACAGGGTCATAGGGCTTTATGGTCCTACTACAGAACAAGACCTCTCAGAGGTTAGAGGTCACTTCAGGGGAAGACTTCATAGAGGAGGTAAGATGTTGGCTGGCCTGAGACATGTACACTCTGTAGGCTTGTCAAGAGAAGTGAGGAAGACATTCCAAGAAAGGGGATTAGAGTGAGCAAAGGCAAGGAGACCAGAGCTGTCTGTAAGGTCCCCTCAGTTTGGGATCCAGTGAGTGGACTAACTGGACCCCAAAAGAAAGTTTTCCAGGGACTAATGGAGGAAGAAGGGCTGAACTGTTACCCAGAATGCAATGAGGGTAGAACGGGAGACATTACAGACTTCTGAGCACGAAAGAGATACAATCAACTACTATTTTAGTGCAATAACTCTTAAGACTTTGGCAGGCGGCCACAGGTTATACAAAAGTAGGCTTAAGAAGCTTTTCCATAAAGGTTCTGGGCAGCCCCAACCCTGTGAGATTCAGGTGAGTGAGGTTCAGCTGAGTGAGGTTCAGCTGAGTGAGGTTCAGCTAGTGAGAAAGATGAGCAAATTCCAAATTATACTCCTCTTTGGAATTGCTCTGGATGACAGAGCTTCGGATGTGCCTCTTCCTAGTTTTCATTGAATTAAATATGGAAATATAGTGTCCATTTATTTTCATTTAACATTTTTAACCAGAGTCTGGACCCTTGAAACTACATTATATTTTTTATTATAACTGGTTTGATGTCAGCCTCCTCTATTGGATGATAAGCTCAAGATGCAGACCTGAGGGATGGCTGTGTGGTTAAGTCGGTTAAGCATCCACCTCTTGGTTTCTGCTCAGGTCATGATCTCGCAGTTTAGTGTTTGAGCTCCACAGCAGGCTCTGCACTGGCAGTGTAGAACCTGCTTGGGATTCTGTCTCCCTTTTTCTCTGCCCCTCCCCCACTCACACTCTCTCTTAAAATGAATAAATAAACTTAAACAAAATCATGTCTGCATCTTTTTCTTTTTCTTTTTGTTTAATCTCTGCCTCCCTAACCCTAGCACAGAGGCTGGCCTATAAAACAATTAGATGATGAATTTGGAGAGTCAGGTAGTAATATCTTTGTTACCACGCTGTTTTCCCTAGTCATGGCATTGTAAATGACTTATTCTGTTTTAGAAGTTAAACTATAAAAGTGGATATCCTTAATTTACATTAAAAAAAACTCAGAATGGGGCACCTGGGTGGCTCAGTTGGTTAAGCGTTGGACTTTGGCTCAAGTCATGATCTCATGGTTCGTGGGTTTGAGCCCAGCTTTGGGCTCTGTGCTGACTGCCAGCTCTGGGCCTAGAGCCTGTTTCAGATTCCATATCTCCCTCTCTCTCTGACCCTCCCCTGCTCACGCTGTCTCTCTCTCTCAGAAGTAAATAAAACATTAAATTTTTTTTAAAAAAACCTCAGACTATCAGCCCCTATAATCTGAATTTTTTTTTTAATTTTTTAAGTTTATTTATTTGTTTTGAGAGAGAAAGACAGCATGAGCAGGGGAGAGGCAGAGAGAGAATTCCAAGCAGGCTCTGCATTGGCACAGCAGAGCTGGATTGGGAGTCAAACTCAAGAACTGTAAGATCATGACCTGAGCTAAAACCATGAGTCAGAGTCAGAGGCTTAACTGACTGAGTCACCCAGGTGCCCCTGAATTTTTTTTTAAATATTTTTATTTATTTCTAGGAGAGAGAGAGAGAGAGACAGCATGAGCAAGGGAGGGTCAGAGAGAGAGGGAGACACAGACTCTGAAATAGGCTACAGGCTCTGAGCTGGCAGTCAGCACAGAGCCTGACGCGGGGCTCGAACCCACGAACCGCGAGATCATGACCTAAGCAAAAGTCGGACACTTAACCGACTAAGCCACCCAGGCGCCCTGCCCCTGAATTTTTTTTGAAGAAAAGGTTAGCTCTGGACTTTCTTGCTAAACATTTATTTAGCAGAGCCTTGTGGCAGAGAACTTCTTTGAAACAGGTAAGGTCAGAGAGCCCATTGAATAGGTCCTCTGCCTTGAGCTCAGCTGCCTGATGCCAAGGACACAGGAATGTCTTTCCTTCCTGCTGGGGACTCCACCCTCCTCCAGACATTGCAACTGCTGACAAAGACAGTAGGTAAATCTGCAAGCCCCAGTTAATCTTGCAAAACATCCTTGTTGCACTCCCCAGAAAGCAGACTGTGACAGAGAACAGCGTGCAGGAAGTTTCCTAAGAAGTACCTTCGGGATGACTATCTATGGGAGTAGGAAGGAAGTGGGATTGGGCAGAAGGAGAAGGTGGGCAGCACCACAATCACAAGGCCTCAGGTGACCCCACAGGGAGCTATGAAGTTGGGATGGCCCTTCAGACTTATCCGCAGGTGGGACAAGGGTCAGGCTTTTATACCTGCCCCCATTGACCAGTCACTGGATGTGGACCATCCCCTAGAAGAGGCATAACCTTGGATTAGGCATCTGTCTTCAGTGGATGGTAGTCCCCAGGGAGGTCAGCAGCCCTAGCAGCCCCAGCAACAGGGAGATAAGTCCTCCTGTCCTGAGTGGGTGTCTTGGCAGAGAACAGCATCCACCATAGGCTTGAATGGTCTATGCAACAACTACTTGGGTGCATGTAACCAGATACTCAGAGACCAGAGAAGGGGAAGAAGTAGAGTTGTTTGGAGACAGATCTGGATCCAAATCTTGGTCCTCCCTCTTATAGTCTGTCAGCTGAGATAAGTATCAAACTTTCTGAGTCTCTGTTTCTTTATCAGTAAAATGGGAATAATAGTATCCATCTTAAAGGGTTTTTTAGTGAAGAAACCAGAAGTATAAAAAATGTCTTAGCACAGAACAATCACTACAAACGGTGCTGGTAATGGATGGCCACAGTAATTGTCATTATTTCAGCAGCTGTGTCAACAAGGACGATTCCCTGGTGTTGGGGCCAGATGCTCTCAGGTGGGAGCTATGCCAAAGTCTGGGTCACGAGCCGTTGGGTACATGGACTGCTGGGCTCCAGAGGGTCTGTGAGAATGGCTAGTCCTTAAATCTCAGGCCAGTGTCCTGCTGGGACCAAGGACACTGCTATAGAGACATCACCAAGAACAAAGGACAATACTGAGAAAGGAGTTTCAGATGTCCTTGCCAAGAGAACACATGGAAGTCTCCATGTGCCAGGCACCAAGAAGCTGGGCCGTAAGAGTGGGTGGGGCAATCACTCTACAGGCTACGGGCAGCTGCTGGCCTGGCCGATGGGTGTGACCACATGACAGATTAGGGGTGTTTGGTACACTCTTTTCACTTTCAAACAGTCAGCAAGTAGAAAGCTATCTAGCTGGGGTGATTTCTGAGCATAGGGGAAGTTTAGAGTGTAATACCGCAGTCAAGGCTCCTATGAGCGGATGCCATAGCTCTGAGCCTCCACCTGACTGGGAGTTTCCCCGGGGGGTTTGGAGCACTGTCCAGTGCTGAGATTAGTCATTTTCACTGCTCTCCCAGGCAGGAGGGCCCACGCGGTCATACCTAGGCTCTGGAATCAGAAAAGCCTGATTCTTCAGTTTGAATACTGTCTTCATCCTTCATCAACTGTGGGATCCTGGCCAAGGGTCAACACCTTCTGAGAAGACCATTAAGAGCACACCTACAGTTAAACAAATTGGGTTTATTACTCATTGCAGCAAATAGGAACACATACAAGCGGCATCTCAGGGAGAGGGTGCTAGAAAAAAACCGATCTGAGCTTGGTTGGGTGGTTTGGGGAAGGTCAAAGGAAGAGGGAGTTCCCTTTCAACTGGATATCATTAGGACATGGGAACCAATCTACAACAGGGTGTCTCAAATCTTTCCATAAGAATGGCTATGATGAAGATATAGCTGTAAAGAAGTTGCAGCCACTCATTTGAGGGGATATCAGATTTGTGCCTGTCGTAGTGACTTTTTCCTTGTGCTCAGACAAAATGAAGTGGGCTTGTTGGTTCCATCTTACCCTGGCTCGGGGTGCCCTTGTGTGAGGCTGGTATCCTGTGAGATTGTTTATGTCCACCAGGGGAATACAGGCTAGCTGCAAATAGAAGGCCAGCTTCCACATGTCAAGGGTTGCTCTGTTTTTCTTCCCACAGATCACTAAGTCTCTCCATGTATCAATTTCTGCCACTGTAAAACAGGGGCACGAATACCTACCCAGAGGTTGGTCTTGAAGAATAAATGGGATAAATATGGAGCACAAAGCAGGAGTTCACTGTGTGTCAGTCTCCATGCTACTCTACAAGACTATCAAGTGGCAGTGGCTCAGACACCCATTTTACAGGTTAGAAAACTGGGACAGAAAAGGACAGCACATTTTGGTGAAAATCAGAGGTGAAATGGCCATCTGAATTGAGATTCCCATTTGGAGTCACAGCTCTGAGCATCAGGGCCGGCTCTTGAATATCCTCAAGTACAACTGACTGCTGGTGATCAAGGCAGAGGCAGGTTCAGGCCAGGCTCCACGTGGGGCTGGAGCACTGCCCGGGACCTGGGGAGGAAGAAGAGTGGCCACCACCAGGACTTGTGGCTCACTTCAGGACCAGGGTGTGCAGGGGTCCCTATGGGGACCATCATAGCTGCATTTCCGTCGGCAGCTTTCACACTGAGCTCAAGGAGAGAGGCCTCTGACACAGAGGCCGCTGTGCCCCCCGGGGGACATGGAGCACAGCCTGACTCTGCGCCAGAGTCAGAACCGACTGCTTCTGTTTCCCACACATAATCCTGTCTGATAATAGCAGAGCTAATCACAAGTGAGGTTTCCAGAATAAAGCCCACCCAGGCTGAGTTCCCCAAATTATACCCTCTCCCTGGTAATTGCAGGGTTGTTCGGGGCCTGCATCTGGCTTATGATAGCATTTCCATGAGGACCCGATTGAGTGCCACCTCTCATTTGGTGGAACAAAAGGAGAATTACATACTCTGATGGCCAGGCTTCCCCGTTTAGGGCAATAGAAAAGCATCAGATGTGGAATCTCAGGTGAGTTCCTTCTCACCTGTGTTGACTGGGATACATTCAGCCTCAACATGCTTAGCAGGAAAATGGGAGTAACAAAATTGCACCAACCTTCCTATGGCCCAAGATCAAATGCCATATTCACATGCAAACATGTACAGAGCTCTGAAAAGAATTATAAGGTAAAAAATAAAAACTGTTCCTATATAATGATTCTTATTTACCAGCAAATAAAACAGATTTGAGGCCCAAATGAAAAGGTCACAATATAACTAGTGTTCTATGGTGATATAATTAATGTTCTTCCACATTATTAACTAATGATGGCTATTCCAGGACTCTCCACTTTAGAAATCATCAAAGAAAGTCTATGATGTAAAAAAAGAAAAATAGAAAAGAAAAAAGAGGGGCTCTTGGGTGGCTCAGTCGGTTAACAACTTCAGCTCAGGTCATGATCTCACAGCTCATGAGTTCAAGCCCCGCATTGGGCTCTGTGCTGACAGCTCAGAGCCGGGAACCTGCTTCAGATTCTGTGCCTCCCTCTCTCTCTCTCTCTCTCTCTCTCTCTGTCCCTCCCCCACTCGCTCTGTCTCTCTCTCAAAAATAAATAAAAACATTAAAAAATTTTTAAAAGGAGAAAAAAAAGAAGCTATGATACCTGAGCTCTGCTTACTGAGGTAAAGAAGTTGATTTATATTCAATCCATTGAGTAAAGATATATAGAGGGTCTACTCTGTACTAGCCTCAGTTCTAGGAGCTGGGGTTACAAGGTAGAAAATAAAGCCGTCAAGGAGCTCTGGACCCAGTTCTCCAGGCTGCACAGTGACTCAGTTTGCTCTGCTCTGGCCCCTGGAGGCCTACAGACACCTAGAGCTCGGGCAGCGCCCATCCACCAATAGTCACACCTCAGGAAACAGACACAGTGATTGCAGCCTCGAACCAACAGTGGCTGGGATCTAGACAGAGCAGTTGCTACCAAGAAGGGTCCCCCACTTGGGGGAGAACCCTCGCTCTAATTTCAGGAGGCCTTTTCCTCTCCACACAGACCCAAGGCTGCACAGAGTTGCACTCAGACCTATGACTTTCCCTGAGAGCAACTCTGTAGTTCAATGTCTACAGAGTGAACCTCCCTCCATACTTGGGGAAAGGCCCCAGTCATCTCCCTGAGCAGACACAAAGTGGTCTGACCCCAGGATGATCTGCCCCTTCCAGTTTCTTCTCCGGTTAGGTAATCCGGGAGAAACCACAATCCTTGGCAGTCTGTTTCCCAGTCTGAGTTATTTAGTGTAGCTCCAGCCCAATGCCGTTGTTGGTCTGACAGGATAATTCAAATTGAGCTGCTGATCAGCAGGATGATTCACATGACGCTTGGGCTCTGGGGCACAGCATCTGGGTCTTTTCTAGGTCTCCCCACCAGTGTACAGGCCAGACAGCCTCCTCATTCTCTCAGATCATTAGATGGGTAATGATCAGTTCACTTGAGCCCTCTCTCTCTTGAACACACACACACACACACACACACACACACACTCCGCAAGCACATCCCACAAACACAAACATTAATTCTCAGTCATTACCCTGTGCTGAAGGCAAGTGTAAACAGGGGTTTCCTAAGTGCTCAGCGCCCACCCAGCTCCCGCAGCAAAGCAGGCGAGCTCCTTACTTTTCCTCCTGCTGTAGGGCAGTGCCCCTAAGGGCACGAGAAACAGGACCCCATTACAGAGTCCCCCGCACACCCCTAGTGCCTACCACTTAATCCCCAAAGACTTGAAGACGCTCTCCTATATGTTTCCTGCACTTACTAGGTCAGGTCACATTCCTGGGATTGTTTATACTCTTGTCCAAATAACGCCCAGGGGTTTTGCCCCTTCAGTTAGGCAGGCAGCGGAAGAGTCGCTTTCGCTAGGATTACTCTGCGGGATATAAACGTTGCCGAAGAGGTGAATGCGACCAGCCATGTGCCTAGGTGAGCTCGTTAAGGAATGGTCCAGGCAAACCCTGCTGGGTCCTCCAAGGCCACCTGCGGAGCATCAGGGTCACACTCTGCCCCCAAAGCTCCCCCAGCTACGCTGCAGCCCAGCCCAGCCTCATCCTGGGCCTCTTCTCCAGACACAAGGCAGAGGGCCCTGGCTAATGATGGAGCCTGGTGTGACATGACCCGGGGACCCCTGTCCACAGATCTGTGCCTACTCCCACTGCTCCCCCCGACCCATGGGCTCCTGCGACCAGCAGCCCTGTGCGGATGGATGTCCAGAGCACAGTGCCGGCTGAGCCTGAGGTTCTGAGTCCTCAAGCTGGAGCCCAAGGCTGGAAGCGGTTTGTACTCAGCTGTTTCCAAAACACCAAGAAAAAAATCTCTGCCTCCAGCTAGAATTTATGTTGAGACAGGAAGACTCAGAGAGGAGCGGAGCCCAGCTTTGGGGTGGTCAGCTAAACCCCTGGGGGAAGAAGGCTCATGTGCAGAGGGCGAAGCGCTCAAGGCAATAGGCAGGAAATCCCAGTGGCCTGTGGCTTCCATGCTCCATGTTGCTGAGAAGCCTCTGAGGTCGTTGTAGGGAGACAACAGCCACCTTTAGCTCCGCTATGGTCAGTCTGCAACTGGAGTTTTTAGCTTTCGGTTTTCCAGACTTCTGAAGCTTGTCCTTTCAGGCGCCCCTGTTCAGAGAAGGGTAAGGGCTTTGCAGCCATGTCTGGGAGGAATAGGGCCAAGAACCGACCTCCGGATGACTGGCCCTTAGCACAGCAGACACCAGCCTCACGCCTCCACAGGGTGGCTGGACAACAGAGAGCAGGGGTAGCCCTCAGACCACAGGGCCAGGACCCCTAGATAGACATTACAGGAAGGGAAGGTGGCCTTTTCCTACGAGAAGTTCAGCCCTGTCCAGGGCTTTTGTAAATGGTGCTTTTGAAAAGGAGCACATGTCCTGTCTCTGGAAGAATGCAAACAGGGGCAGAATATTCTGGAAAGAACCCATCCATAGGAAGTTGGATGCAGTCAACTTGAGGTCTCTCCCACTCGAAAAGCCATCAGTTCCGAGTGTGTGGATGGGCTGAATTACTTATAGAGGGAGAGAGGGTCGTGTGTGGATGGACTGAGTTACTTATAGAGGGAGAGAGGGTCCTGGCCTTCCTGCAGCATCAAAGCCTCCTCCCCCTGCAGGGCATTCCTGAGCAGCTTTCATCGTGGGCTTTGAAGGGAGAACAATAATCCCATGCTTAAACCAAAACATCTTGCGGTGGGGGCACGGACTTTGAACACATCCTTGATCCTGCCTGCCACCCTGCAAGCTCCCAGGGACTCCTCGGGCTGGAAGGGAGGCGAGGGGCAGGGCTTGCCCAGCACCTGCCCCAGTCCCCGCTGAGATATCTCGGGCCTTTGTCAGAGGGAGCAACCGGCATTGGGAACAGTCTGATTTGACTTCGAGCCACTTCAAGTCATCTGCAGTAGCAGTGACTTCCTGAGAGTCTAAGGAGCCACAGCAGACCATGGCCACCTTGATGCCTCCCAAGACATCACCTTAGAAGCAGTGACATTTCAGATGAAGTCATTTCTAAGGGAAACTCCATCCCATTCTTCAGTTCCTGAATAAACTGAAAATTTAAGGAATTCACTAGCTGTCCAGATTAAGTAATTAGCTAGTTAGGCAAGTGGTTAAACTGCTCTGGGTCTCCATTTTCTCATGTGACACTGCATGGTGCGTGCGTGCGTGTGTATGATTTCACATGTGCTCATGTCTAGTCATTTAGACAGATGCTTCTGTCAGCTGATCAGACAGCAAGCTCAGATCCAGGAATCCCGTTTTGGCTAAAATAAAGCTGAAAAAGTCACCTCCACCTGATGGGCCTCTGGGATTGCTCACTCTCTGACTTTCAAAGTCTCTAAACCAGATCTCTCAGAGCAGGTTTCCTAACTGGAGTGTGTTGACACTCAGGCAAAGAGATGTCTTGTAAAGGATACTATAGAGGGAGCTTCTAGCTGGGGGCACATATGTACATGCACGTGCACGCACACACACAGACTCCCTAGCACGAGTTGCCCCTGAGGACTCAAACCATATCTGATTCTACTTAGTATTCCTAGTACTGAGCACAGGGCCTGGCACAAGGCAAGTGCTCAGTGAAGAGTTGGTGATGAATGGCTGATAAAATGAAAGAACAAATAGCCACAAAACCTACTGAAACTCCTACCAGCATACTGAAAACATATGCCCTCCCAGCTACTCCCTGGATCCTTCACTGTGACTGTCTAATTAATAACTAAAGTATCTTGAGAACGTTATGCTGGAAAGGATAGGGGCATCCTGGGCTCTTACTTCTGCTCCAAATGAGCCATGTGATCTTGGGCAGCCCCTAAGCCCCCAAGGACCTCAGTTATCTGTCTTTAAAAGGATGGGGTTAGGGGCACCTGGGTGGCTTAGTCGGTTAAGCGTCCGACTTTCACTTAGGTCATGATCTCACGTTCGTGGGTTCGAGCCCCGCATCGGGCTCTGTGCTGACTGCCAGCTCGGAGCCTGGAGCCTGTTTCAGTCTGTGACTCCCTCTCTCTCTGACCCTCCCCTGCTCACGCTGTCTCTCTCTCTCCTAGAAATAATAAATTAAAAAAAAAAAATTAAAAAAAAAAAAAAAGTAAAAGGATGGGGTTGGGCTGAATGACCTCTGGTCTCCCTCCCACATCCAGTAGTATATAGAAATTAAAAACACTACTAGGGAGCCAGAGTGGCTCAGTCTACTGAGTGCCCAATTTGGGTTTGAGCCCCACATCAGCCTCACTGCTATCAGTACACAGTCTACTTTGGATCTTCTGTCTCCCCTTCTCATTGCCCCTCGCCCCCCCAAAATAAATAAGCATTAAAAAGTGCTATTTTATAGAAAAGATAGCAATTCTAATAATGTCAATTTTGATGTTGTAAGGATCTTTTTTCTTTTTATTTTTTTTTAATGTTTTATTTATTTATAGGAGAGAGAGAGAGAGACAGAGTGAGCAGGGGAGGGTCAGAGAGAGAGGGAGTCACAGACTGAAACAGGCTCCAGGCTCTGAGCTGGCAGTCAGCACAGAGCCCGAGGCGGGGCCTGAACCCACGAACCGCGAGATCATGACCTAAGCGAAAGTCGGACGCTTAACCAACTAAGCCACCCAGGCACCCTCTTTTTTCTTTTTAAAAATTTTTTCTTTTTCTTTTTTTTAACTTTTAAAAAATATTTATTCATTTTTCAGAGAGGGAGAGAGAGCATCCAGAGGAGGGGCAGAGAGGGGGGTGGACAGAGGATCTGAAGCAGGCTCTGTGCTGACAGCAGAGAGCCTGACACAGGGCTCAAACTCATGAACTGTGAGATGGTGACCTGAGCCAAAATCAAAAGTCAGACGCTTAACTGACTGAGCCACCCAGGTATCCCCATAATCTTCTTTTTCTATTCATGGACTTGAATTCCCCTTTTTTTTTTTCCAAGAAGTGGTAGCAAAGATTACGAACTACTCTGGGCCACCTTCAAAAGCCTGATATGCAGTGACATCTGTCTGAGCCAGAAAAGTTCAGGGAAGAACAATGGCAGGCACACATTCATGACTGCTCACTGAACACCCTGAATAAATCTGAAAACTCACAAAAGCCCTGCTTTCTATGAGTTGACGAGCCCTGTTAGGTCCATCCTGGGCTCCATCCCTGACTAGAAAGAAATAGTCAGCAACAGGAGCTGGGCAGCATGGGTATGGTTTTGGGAGTCCCTTTCCAAAGCCCAGCCACCCTACTTATCTTGTGTTCTAGGGGCAGGGGAAGGTGGCTTTTCTCAAGATCAAATATGACTCTACCAGTGACTGGTCCATACTGTCAGACAAGCAGCGGGTTCAGATCCCTGGGATGGAAAGGTGCTCTCCCTTGAGACTCTGCCACCCACTACCTTATAGGCATGAAAACTTGGTGGACTCCTTAAGAGAAATGAACAGAGTTTGGGGCCTCAGGCGGGGCAGGCGGTGCCCCAGCCCACCAAGATCAAAGTCCTTGAACCAGAGGTAGAGAAAAATCACCCCCACTCTGAGAAGGTGCTCCAGTTTTCTGTTAGCTCATTCTTAGCTAGAAGATTCCTTGAGTTCAGCCCTAAAGAATTAGAAAATGATTGGCATCAGCAAAGGGTACTCTAAGGGTACTACTTAATGTCTTCCAACCAAGCCAGCAAAATGCCTTAAATTCCTTAAAAGGGTTGCAGGGGGAGGGGGTTCACGTGAGAACCATGCTGCTGAGGCCACTGTTTATGAAGTGTGCCATACAAGTGTCCAGCTGGTAGGAAGAGAGCCCTCCCCACACCAGTGACAGTGTGCTGGCAGTGACCAGAGGTATGAGGTCATTTACTGTGGCTGCCCTGCCACTTCCTGAAGTCACTTCAGGTCAGATGGAGCTAAGCAGGAGAAACAGTTGCAGATTTGGATCAGGCAGGAGCCTAGGAGCCCCCATGAGCAGCCCAGGGGCCACAAGGCAAGTCAGTTTGCCAGGTGGGTTTCCAGAGCCAAAGATTCTTCCTTGCTTCTGCTGGCCCCTGCTATAGATGGGCAGTGTCCTCTTCTGTGGGCAGAATCAGCTATATAACTGTACACTCAGCGTAAAATGAAAACATGGGCTCCTTATTCAAAAATTGAGAATTTCAAGAGGGCGATAGCATCGGGTGCCCATGAAGCCAGCTCTGGCTGTGGGGATTTGCTGATTCTGGGCAAGTCCTTCCCATTGGACTTCACCTTCACAGTTTGAGGACAAGTTAATCATCAATACCATTTCCATCTGCTTTAAGAAAACAAACTACAGCAACTAAAATGCTTCCATTCTACAGATATTTATGGAGCAACAAGCTGGTGCCAGGCACCCGGTGGTGATCGAACGCTGGGCCTTCATGGCACTTACATTCGAGCAGAGGAATAAAATTTTGTTTCAGTCCTTGCCCCAAACCTGTCAGAGATGGGTTGCAGGCCAGAAGACTGCAGTAGCTCCTTCATGAAACAACTCTCCCTCAAAGTCATACAGTTAGACACGAAATTGTTCCTTGAATTTTTTTACATATGCTATTATTTCCTCTGCAGCAGGGCTGAGAGCTCTTGATCTTACACAGAAAGCCCTCATTTAGTCTGTCGTTCCACGAAAGTTTGCTCAGTGTCTGTGCCTGGTCCAGGTCTAGATGCCTGAGTAATTAAAGATGGGTCCTTGGACTCCAAGAGATCACATTTTAGACATGGGAGTCATGTAATTAATTAAAGACTCCACTAAAGAGAGACAAGGATGGTAATAAAGGCAGGAACAATGTGTTTTGAGCAGAAGAGGGAGATTGAGGAAGTCAGGAAAGGCAGATGATCTTTGAGCTCTGCTTTGAAGATTTTGTGGGAACAAAATGCAGGCCTGTCTCTTCACAGGGGCCTCTCCAAGGAGCACCCGTAGCTGACTCCAGGTCCCCTTCCCTTGTTCTATTCTTCCCCCACACTTGGGAACACCTTCAGCAGGTCTTGCCTCTTGAGAGCTCCACCCATCTGATACTTGAAATCTCCTACGATGTTTTAAACTAGAGCTATGCAGCTGTGACATGAACATGTTCAATGACAGGGAGCTCATGACCTTTGACTCATGACCCTTTGGACTGTTCTGATAGCTATAGTATTCTTTCTTCTTTTGAGCCAAAATCTGCCTCTTGAACTTCTTTTGGTTCTGCCTTGAGGCACCACACAGACTTGACCAATAACTTAGTCACTCACCAGAAGCACACTGAACACCTTCTGTGTTCCAGCCAGGATGATGACACGGTCTCAGCCCTCAGGAATGCACAGGCTCGTGGGTGGCTTTCAAAATACAGTGGATAAGGGGTGTCTGGGTGGCTCAGTCGGTTAAGCGTCCAGCTTCCGCTCAGGTCATGATCTCACAGTTCATGGGTTTGAGCCTCGCGTCGGGCTCTGTGCTGACAGCTCAGAGCCTGGAGTCTGCTTCGGATTCTATGTCTTCCTCTCTCTCTCTCTGCTCCTCACTTGCACTCTGTCTCTCTCTGTCTCTCAAACAGTGAATAAACATTAAAAAATTAAAAAAAAAAAAAAAGAAATACAGTGGATAAGTGTTGAGATAAGGGTAAGGCAAGGAGCTGGAGAACACAGAGAAGGGCTGTCCCACCCAGTTGTGAGAGGTCAAAAGAAGGCTTCCCCCAGGAAATGATATTTACTCCGAGGCCTGCAGAACATACAACACTCAGCCAGGCCCCAAAGGCCCAGAGAAGCAGCCACTACTCACAAGAAATGGGAAGACCACTGCCCTTCAAACACCATGTTTATTCTCAGGAAGAAAATCCTGGAGGATTCTAATTGTGGCAGCCCTGCCCCCTATTCTATTCAGTGAAATACCCACATGTTGAAAGGAGAATTACCGCAGAGAGTTCCCAGGGATGGGGAGTTGATCCCAGCTGCTCTTTTGTCGCGCCCCGCCCCCCAACCTGTTCACCCAGGCCTGACACACAGCAGGTGTGGAATGGACCCGACAGCCATTGGGTGATTTCCCAAGCATGGTCCTGATGCTTTCCAGCCAGCCTTGCTGTGAATGGTTGGTGAGACCAGGGTAAGGTGACAGACAAGGGGAAGATGGGGTGGGCACAAGAGCTTCATTTTAGGAAGCAAGCAAAAGAGGGTATGCCTTCATGTCTTCCTCCTCCCACCAGATCTGGGCCCCAAGCAGCACAGACCTGGGAGGGTGAGCTGGACCAAGATGGACTTTATCTCTTAAAGGCACAAGGACTGTGTATAAGAAAAGGTAGGAGGTGATCCCAAAAGAGAAGTCCCTGGCCATTCCTTGAGGAAGAGCTCTCAGATGGCCTTGTCTCTGAGCCCTGAGCCCACCCTCCTGTGCTTGCCCCAAACCCGCCTCCTCACCCTGTTCTGAGACTTAGCATCTCACCCCAGCCACACACACAGGCAGGGTGCAGGGCTGCTGATGATAGGAGGAGCCGTACCAATTACCAGGCCCAGAGGCCCAGATGGAAGCTGGATCAAATCCCAGCCATAGATCCTAGAATGTCTGTCCAAGAGAGAGGCCAAAAAGCTTTTCCTTAGGGCCTGGACCCCATTCCTGATGGCCCTGACCAGTTGAGCCCCTAGCTCTTCAATTCCTGGACTCCCAGGATCTGATAGGCTAGTGCACTCCCTCCGGGAGGCAAATTCAGATTTCCTTGAACTCAAATGACATTTTAACCCCTGGCCCACTGCCAAGGAGGGGCCTGACAAACCTTTGTGTGGTTTGACAGGGTGAGTCCAAAGCCCTCTCAGGAATCCATCCCAGATGCCTGCTTGCAGCTCACACTCGATATCAGACTTTCTGCCTCCAAACAAGGTAAGCCAAGTGACCATGCCTGATCTCGCCCTCCACCACTGACCACCACAGCACAATCTCCCCAGACTTGGAGGCTGCTGGGCCACATACCCCCGAGTGTGGTCCAGACCCCCGAGAACTTGGAATTAAGCACAGTAGAGTCGATTCAGGCATTGATTTCCAAGTCGCTAGGAGAAAACCTGCCAAAGTGGCCCAGCCAAGTCTCCCTTCAGCAGCCAGCCCTCCCCAGGGTACTGCCCCAGATCCAGTCAAGGTCAGGCATTACCAGAAACTCAAGTTCAGGGTTGGCTTTTTGAAAAATCTGAAATGTGGGGAGTTTACCTCTGAATGAGAGTTTCCATACCACACCCCTGCCCTGTGCTCCTGCCCCAACAATACAATTTTTGTTCTTATTTAACAAGAAAGTAAAAACAAAGCAAAACAAAAACAAAAACTGGAGCCAACCTGGAACAAAGGTCTCTCCTCCAGTCAACTCCTGCAGTCTCATTAAGCTCGGCTCCCACCTTGCGCCAGGAGAACCAGTTCGCCCAGACTTAAAGCGATTACCAGCTCACTTGTGGTGCGTTTGGTACATTCCTGCAGAAACACAGCTCTGGGCTCTTGCTCTCAGAGGCGCTATGGTCAAATGATCAAGTCTCCTCATTTCTTTGTTTTCCCTTTCCATGGTGGGGTCTGCTGCTTTTGCTGAGCTCATAAAAAAGGCAGGGACTTGCTTTCTCAGGTTACAAATGCAGCAGCTGAGTCCTGGGTCTTGCACACACAGTACTAATGGCTGGATCTTTCAAGCACACATTTCCTGATCACTTAGGATTTGTCAATGTTTTTCCTGGCACTTGCTTCACCTGTAAAAGTTACCAACTCTCCTTCCATCTGTGGCCATGTCAGCGAGGTGAGGCTGGGCAGGCTCTCCCTGGCTCTGTGCCCCAGCCACTCTGCTCCTCACTCTGTGTCGATGGGTCAACAGACTGGTATGGTGTCCATCCAGCCCCTGCTGAGAATACCATGCTCTGAGGAAGAAAGACTGCTGGTCCCCAGACCCTCTTCACCTCAGCGCTCAAGGGATTCAGTTCCTGCTACCACATCCTCTGGGACCCAAGTAGTGGGTACTTCCTTCCGGAGTGGCAATTCATCCTATGCAATCCTGAGAATCCCTAGTTTACCAAGGACCCTCT
The DNA here is from genome assembly GCF_003009895.1 of Hyaena hyaena. Classification (NCBI taxonomy): domain Eukaryota; kingdom Metazoa; phylum Chordata; class Mammalia; order Carnivora; family Hyaenidae; genus Hyaena; species Hyaena hyaena. The sequence continues at coordinate 472,532 of NW_024081504.1, read as the reverse complement.
GAACTCAAACTATTATTCAGTAACTTAGTGATCACCAAGTGCCTTCTATGTACCAGACCCTATACCAGATGCTGGGGTTGCAAAAATGAGTATGATGAGGAGCTTAAGGTTGAAAAAGTTCTTGACAAACAAAAGAGTTATTATTATACACTCATTTATCCAGCAAAATTTATTCCACTTCTACTTTGTGCTTAAGGTGCTAAGATAAACGCGCTAGAGGGAAGGTAACCAAGATTTATTGAGGATTTAGGATGAGCTGGGCTCTGAGCCGAATACTTGGGTTGATCTTATTTAATCTTCCAAATTATTTCCATTCTACAAATAGAAAACCTGAGGCAGTAGAAAGTGAAAGTAATTTGGCCCAAAAATGCACAGACAGTGTAAGCAGAGCTGGGGCTTCTGCCTATAATCCTCGATTTTTCCCACTAAACACATTCCTTGTCCTGCTGGGGGAGATAACAACAGAATGGGACAGAGGGGGCTCCCCTCCTGCCCATCTTTGCTGAGATCCTGGGCCAGCTCCATGAGCTTCAATCTCTTCCAACACCCAGCTGAGGAGGAGAGGGTTATACATGCCTGGGTGGGTCCATGGCCCTGGCTGAGGCCATCTCTGGGCCTCCTCTACATCCCACTTTACGATGGTGATAAGCCTCCTGAATTTTCTGGGCTAACTGGTGAGGCTTCTTTCTAGTTGGTCACCATGTCAGGGAAGGAGGCTGGGTCACCTCAGCCTGCAGGAGAACTCATGGCTTTCTAAGCCCGATTAGCGCCCCTTTTCCCTTTGAGTTGTTTATGCCTTCCTTGCAGTTCATCTTTATTTGTTCTTTCCAATTTGGCAGGTAACCAACTATACAGTCTGTGATTTCTACCATTACCCATGAAGTAAAAACTTGGAACAATTCTCCCCTGGCACAGCTAAACACACCTTCTGAGAATCCAGGCTGGCTAATTTCTGGTGGTGTTATCTTGTGCCTGTAGTCGGGATCTCCATTTGGCCTACAATTCTAGACTTCCTTAGAGGAAATTTGTAGCTACAGATTGCTCAGCCTCGGGAAGGGGGATGGATAGATGGAGTTTCTCATTTACAGAGGCAGCTTGGTTATGTGACCAGATATCACACTTTTCCTTATTTGGCCATTGCTGAAGAATGTGTATTTTACAAGTTACTTTTTGTTAGCACTCATATAAATAATACTTTTTATTCTGTCAGAGTCCCATTTATAATCTTTCTACCATTAAATAGCAAATGCATTCCTACATTCCTTTTAGGTGCCTCCAGAAGGTTTCAATTGTTTATCCAAAGGTCAAACAAGTTCTGGAATGAAATGAAATCAATCATTAACAAAGTGATGAGAAACTTGCTTCTGGTAACATTTGTTTCTTCCCTTTTCAGGATTCAAGAGAGAAGAAAAATAGCTCCAAATGACAGCCAGGGGACAGAGGTCATAGAGTCATAAAAGGCCTGGTTCCATAGCCCTTAGACTTGAACTTCCAGATCACAATTTCTAAAATGGAAAACATGGGCCAGTCGTGCCAAGCTCCCAACCCAGAGTCCAAACCCACCCAGCTCCTGCAGCCCACAGTGACGGCAATCGCGCACACCCAGCCACCCTGGTGGCCCTGAGGAGGGTGGCCTAGGGCCCTGTAAATGTGCTCCTCTCCTACCTGCTCATCCCAGGACCGCTGGCAGTATTCCTCCAGGGAGCTTGTTGGGCGAAGCACCCTGTGGAGTCCAGAGAAGGATCTTCTCTCAGTTGGTTTCATCAGGGCCCAAAGACCTGCCTTCTGGGAGAGCTTTCTTAACTGCCCTCGACTCAGCCCCCAAGATGAAAATACTTGGTTACTTGTCACAGCTGCATCACATGTAACTCATGTCAAAACAGAGCAATTTCCCTGCTTTCTTCTTTCCCAGCACCTGAGGACTGCTGGCCCCTCCATGCAGCCCAGCCATTCTTTAACAATGCTTCCTCTTATTCCTCACAGCATCTGTTCCAAAACTCTATCACTTCTCTGGGTCTCTTAAAAGTGTGTGCTCCCAAAACCTCTGTCTCTTCTTTAATTCATTCATTCTGCAGCTTATTGAGGTCCTAGTATGTGCCAAGCACCATATTGGGCATCAGGGACTCAGCAGGGATGGAGCAGAAGTGTCCTCGAGGCTCATCATGGAGCTTATGATCTAGTTTACAATCTCCTCTCCCTCTACGTACTCTTCCCAGAGCATCTTATCCCTTCTCCAAGACTTCCACTGCCTCCTATGCCCTGATGGCTCCCTCTTTGCTCAGGTGACCCATAAACCCATCCAACTATGTGCCATATAGGTGTCCTGACTTGTGGCTGGCAAAGACAAAACCAGTCTCCATGTAGAGAAGGACAGTTGACCATCACAACCACAAATCTTATCCCAGAGTATTTTTATCCCAAGGATACCTGTTCTGATTCCAGATGAAACCACATAATGGGAGCCCCTCAGAAGTGCAGCTTCTCAACTCTCCCTCTCTCTCTCTGCCCTGCCCCTGCTTGTGCTCATTCTCTCCCTCAAAAATAAACAAACTTTAAAAACAGGTGGGGTGCCTGGGTGGCTCAGTCGGTTAAGCATCTGACTCTTGATTTCAGCTCAGGTCATGATCTCATGATTCATGAGTTCGAGCCCCGCATCAGGCTCCATGCTGACAGTGCAGAGCCTGCTTGGGATTCTCTCTTTCTGTTCCTCTCCCACTCATGCTTGTGCTCTCTTGCTCTCTCTCTCTCAAAAATAAATAAGTAAACTTAAAAAAAAAGTGTTGCATCTCTCCCACCTGCCCAGACATGGATGAGATTTTTCCCTTAAATCTCCACAACAGAGCTTAAGTCAGGCTGGAACATTTAGCAAGACTTTATTGAAGGTTCCAAAGGAACAGAAGGGAATTTGTTATTCACCAGGTATAACTTACAATTGGCCATTGAGTATGATTTCTCCTGATGCCCACAGAACGTGGATGGCCTTCATAGGGTCTCTGCCTACTCTGGCCACTCACCTAGAGCAGAAGTCTCCTCCCTTCCCCATACCCCATCTGCACCCAGCAAGACCTTAAAATCACCTAGGGCAGGTCCTCAGGGAGATGAAAGAATCCCCTTCCCTTCTTCCCTAATTCTCTAAGACCTATCCCAGCACTTGCTTCTTCCAAGAAAGGTTGATCTGATGAATGTCTCCTCCCTTCAGGAGAGATTTTTCTCATCCATATAGGCTGAGACCTTTGTCATGACCTGAGCAGCACACTAGTCCAACTCTACAGAAAATACACAGATTGTAGTGTGAGAAGGAAGGTGAGGTGAATGAGTGGTACCCCATACTCAGTATATATAAAATCATATTCAGCATGTACTTCCAGAGCCCTGCCTCCAAATCTGCCTGTCTGTTTTCTCTTGCCTTAAATAATGGCATCAGCATCCTCAACATCACCCACGCTAGAATCCTAGGGGTCAGCGTGGTGCCTCCCACTCAGATTCCCATACCTTCTACCTCCTGAATGCCTTTCCAATCTGCACTTTCCTTCCCATGTCAGAGCCTTGGTTCAAGCCTTCTCATCTCTACCTAGCCCAGGAAAAAGTCTGCCTGCCTGACTTCCTTGACTCTGGCCTTCCTGCTCCAATCCATCCTCCACACTGCAGTCAGGGTGATTTTTCTCAAATCATTCTCCCACCATATATATAAGGTTGTCGTCCTGGAGCCAGACTGCCTGGGTTCACATCTGTATGTGTTTTCTGACCATGAGCAAGTTGTCTAACCTCACACGGCTCAGTTATTCCACCAGAAAGTCAGGATAACACTATCTACCCGAGAGTTGCCATAGAGATTGTGGTGTACTGCTGCCTAAATTGTCCCCCATGGTCCCACCTTCTGGTATGCTTGTCCTTGGGAAATATGCTCCCACTGAGTATGTGGTGGACCCAGTTACTTTCTTCTAATAAATAGAATACAGGAAAAGTAACGGGATGTCACTTCCAAGATTAGGTTGTAGAAGATTTGGAACTCTGTCTTGCCCACACACACTCTCTCTCTCTGTCTCTATCACTCTCTCTCTCTCTCTCTCTCTCTCTCTCTCTGGATCTTCTCTCTCTCGCTTGCACTGATGAAGCAAGTTTCCATGTTGTGATTGCCCTATGGAGAGGCCTGCTGGCGAGGAGTTGAATACACAGCCTCAGCCAGTGAGAACTGAATCCTGCCAGCAACCAACTGAGTGGGCCGGATTCCCCAGGGGAACCTTGAGAAGAATCCAGCCCCAGCCAGTACCTTGATTAGAGTTTTAGCAGAGATCCTGAGCCAGACGACCCAGCTAAACTGTATCTGGATTCCTGACTCACAAAAATCGTGAGATAATAAATGCTGTTCTTAGCCACTAAGTTTTGAGATGATCTGTTATGCAACAACAGATAACTAATACAGAAACTAAATAAAATGATACAGATGAAGGGCTTAGAATAGGGCCTGATGCCAAGCCAATAAATATTATCTCTCATCATCATCATTATTATTACATCTTTCAGACACACTGACTAGATGGAAAGCCCTATGAGGGGACAGAAGATACTTGCTTATTTGTCTACAGGGCCCCAAGATCCTGGCATGATTCTAGGCACAGAGTCCTTTCAACAAACAGGAAACACTTATGGCTAAAAGAATGGGCAGGAAGGAATGAACTGGGTCCTCCAGGCTCTTATCTCTCAGGCCAGAAAAGGGGCTGCTGAGACTTGGGGCATGAGGGACAGCCTGAGTGCTCAGGTTCCCCCTCCAGCCAGAAGATGGACCAAGTAAAGTGGTAAGGGACTGTCCCCCAGTGGGCCGGAGTACAAGGTCCTTTTGTGCTATTCCAGCCTCCTTGAGCTCAGGATGCATGTTCCCCAGGAGCACAGTGACCACAAAGCTAGTCCCTGTATCTGCCCCGCCTCCCTGGAATCACAGAGAAAACAGTGAAACTGTCATCATCACCAGCCTTCTCTCCTGGCCTGTGTGTGGACAGGGAAGGCAGAGGAGAGGCTGTGTTTGACTTGGTTGGGTAACATCATTTTTCTTGACTGAGAAATATATGCCAGAGGGCCTAAAAGTAGAAGGAGGTTTTCACCCAACAGAGCTTTTTTCTCCAGAGGCCCAGCCCTACAGTAATACAAAGAAGCTGTATCTCCCACCTACACATCATTCCATCCTGCTTTAAGACTCCATTCAAATGTCCCCTCCTCCAAGAAGCCCTCCCCAACTTCCCAGGCTCCGGTTGTGCCCTGGGCCTAATGCCTCTATTTGAACATGCTGTATTCAGAGTCTTTGTGAATGCATTCCCGGAACTGCCCTGCCCACCAGAGCAAGGACCTTGCCCTATTTGCTTTTGTATCTCTCATCTCAGCAGAGCCGACAAAGTAGGTGCCAGTGCTGGATGAATTACAGGGAGCTGTTGCCTTCTGAATTCAGAAGTGACAGAAATAAATCTCTAGAAGGGCATTGAAACCCCCCCTTTGCACAAGAATGTAGAGAAGATAGGGGTTACATGTGGTTCGTCTCAGAAGGGAAGCTCTCAGAAAATGCTGGACTCTCTGGGGTAAGGAAGTTGAGACTGAGAGGAGCAACCGCCTAAGTCTGAGGAATTCCAGCTACTTTCCTACCAAATGACTTCCCTCCTCTGTGCATTGACAAGGACTCTCCCTTATTCTGAGTCGGTGGTTCTCAAACTGCGGGCCCCCAGACCCACAGCATCAGCATCACTTAGGACCTTGCTGGAAATTCAAATTTTGGGGCCCCACCTCGGGCCCACTAGGTCAGAAACTCGGGGGGCTAGGCCTAGCCATCTGTGTTTTAACCAGCCCTCCATGTGATTCTGATGCATGCTTAGGTTTGAAAACCACCATTCTAAGTACACTGAAAAAGATGTACACACATGTGAAAAACAACTTAGAAATACAATCCAGATTGGTTTAAAATTACGATTAAATGAGAACCCAAGCCAATGCCCCTTGCTATGAAATGCCCAGGATCAATGAAACGCCCCTCTATTCTCTTTACAAAACAGCTCAACAGGCAATTAAATGAACTCAGCACATTTATTTTAAATGTGCAAAATGAATTTTCATATCCTAAGAGTAACACCAGATGTTTTACCTCTTTTTCCTAATTGATTTTCCAGCCTACAGAAATTCATCTTTATACTTTCCAGTTGGACCCTAATGCAGCAAGAAGAGTGTGTTCCGGCAGGATTATTAAATGCCATGCATTTTAAAACGAGCATAACTCAGGCTGCCATGCGTCATCTGGGTGGTTGTCTTCCCAAAATAAAAAAATAATAATAAAAAAAAATTAAAGAAACCAGACAGCTATAGGTACCAGGCAGATTTGAGCAGTCAGGAGACTCGGAAAAGGCCCTTTCAGAGGGCTGGGTGGGTCTCTGGGCTCTTGGCTGCTTACAAAGCTGAGTCCTGGGCATTGAGCCCAAGTCTGAGCTCTTCTCCACAGAGTCCTGCACTCCCTGGTACAGAAGGATTTGCTAGCTGGAAAACCTGCAAATCAACATTTTGTTTTTCAATGGGAAGTTTTGTCTTTAAGCAAAAAAGAAAAAGTAGACTCTGGGAGGTGAGTGGAGCTGGGGGGGTCAAGGAAAGGGGGAGGCAGGGGCTCACAGAAGAAGCCAGCCTGGGTGGACCATCTCCCACTCTGCACTTGGGAAGCCCTGACAATTCCCCTCTGCTGGCCTACGGGCCTGGCTGTGCAGGAGGCCCTGTTCTGGACACATTTAAGTGGGTGAAAGGTCACCAGTGACCAGGTTTGCCTCACACCACAAAAGCCCCTGGGTGTCTGGAAAGACAGGGAACAGAAGCCTTGAGCTTTCAAGCAAATGACTTCAAAAGGAAATTCCTTGGTCTCTGCCCAGGGTGTGCGGGGAGATAGGGAGAGCAGGTTAAGTGCTGGAAAGCCAGAAAGTGCTGATTCCAAAAACAAAACCCGCATATTTTAGGTAGTTGGGAGAGGGGAACACTACCAGCCACATTCCCTAGAAGCCGCTGAGAGCTGGCAAGTTTGAGCCACCATGCCTGGAGCAGGATTTTAATGTGGTCTCCAAGTATCGCTCCGCCCTACCTGGCTGGTTCTGAGACCCCCTGCAGCTGGCTAAGTGTCTGAAATTAGAGCTCATCCTGACTCAATCTCAAAATGTGGCCGCCCCAACTTTACATCACAGCCACCCCAAACATCCTGTGTTCTGTCCGTGATGTGGCCATTATCTGCACTTAGAATAAAGCATCCTAGGTTCTGCATAAACACACACTGAGACAAAAGTTAGAAAGTTCGATGATAGAAGACTCCGGTCCTGATTTGGGCTCTCCCCTTCCACCCAGGAGCTCCAGCTCGAAAGGTGACAACCTACAATCTGGGGTACTGTGGAACCCCTTGAGGATGTGACGGAAACCCATTAACCAGCCCCCTAGGTATAGACCTCGGCCCTACACCTGTGACATACACAAAAATGTTACCTAATTTAAAATGCACGAATGACAACGTAGAGTAAGAAGCAAAGACCCCATAGACTTAGACACGGTGTTTTAAAGACAGACACTGTGCATTAGGTCAGACTTTGGAACTGTGTGCCTGGGTCCCCCCCTCATCTTCCTCTGGGATGGGGACAGGAGTAACTGGTCTCCCATGGCCAACCAACCCCCTACCCAAAGGGGTTTCAGCCCCATTTACTGCAAGCACCATGAGGGAAACAGTGGTGACAAGAAGGATCTTGCCTAGCAGAAGTCTCTCCTTGCCTCACACACTATTAAATCACAGGAGCCATTTTATAAATGTCATCATCATAGTCTTTTTAATATTTTACATTAAAAAACTGTATACACAGCTTATAGAACTTTTATGTAAACATCATAAGCTCACCACTTTGTCATTTGTCAGTTTATTTAAAAAATAAAAAAACAAGACAACAATTTAGTAGAAGTACCACTGGGTGGGGAAGGGAGGGGGAGAAAAGAGAGACTAGGGGTAGGTTCATTCTCTGTACAGAGATGCAGAGAAAATTTCACATAGCTTTAAAGACTGCCTTGTGAAAAAAAAAAAAAGGAGGGGAGGGTTAAATAGGTCCCAATACTTGTTACTGCCCTTATCAAAATAGTGCGCATACCTGCACAAATAAAATCGCAAAACAGTGTTTGCTATTTTTTTTTTCAAGAAAACTAAAACAAAAATTAGTGGTTTCTTTTTCCTCTTGTTTTTTAAAAGTCATCATCATCTTGAAAAAAGAAACATCAGAAGTAGATGAGGTTACAGCGTACAAGGGTGGTCAGAATGCTACTGTCTTATGCAAATGACAAGTGCATTAAGTGTCAAACAATAAAACAATTGTGCAAAGAATTCTTTCAAAAAAACCCCAACAACTTTTAGCTTTTAAATAAATCAAATAACATTAGTTTCTTGGACTGAACAATTTCCACTTGTATGACAGGCACAAAGTTCGCTTATGGCAAAAAAAACGACCCAAAGCCCTCTCTCCCTCCTCCAGCCCAGGGCTAGTGAGGGGGTTCGCCTGGGGCTGGCCCGCAGGAGACGTGAATCTGGAAGCTGTGTCCGCTCAGCCCCAAGGCTGTTGCAAAAGTCTTCCCCAGGGGTTGGAAAGATGGCCAAGTCCTGTTCATGCTTGGATGGGCGCCCGACCCAAGGTGGGCCGGAGCTGTTCTGGCGCCTTGTCACTCCACCCACCACCACCATTAAATAACACCATCCTACCTTCGAAAATAAAATTATATCTATATTTATATAACATCCCATCCTCCCCAGCCCTCCCCTCCCGCAGTTCCCACGGTCTATGTTACAGACAAGGGATAGCAAGCGCTCGCTGGTTCCGGGCGCACATCGGATGGGGCGCGGCTGCACCCCAGCGCCAAGCTCTTCTTCGGGGATCAGAGGCGGGGAGTGGGTGAAAGTGGGGCGGGGGGAATCCAACAAACACACAGCCACACACTCTGAAGAGGCTCGGCTCTTCAGAAAGGGGTGCTCAGGGGACCCTTGGCACTCAGGGGGTCGCCCGGGCCTGTGCAACACAGCCCGAAGCACAGACACTGGAAAGGGGGCGCTCGGTGCCTCCCACGCGGATTCCAGAGCCGCCGGGTCACAGCTGCCGGCGCGAAAGGCAGACACGTCAGGCAGTCCAGTGGGGTCCTTGGGGGGCGCAGGTCTCCCCTTCTCTGGGCTCGGTGTGGAAGGGGGTGGGGTCGGGCCCGAGAGGGGGAGCCGCGCCGGCAGGGGCAGGCAGGGCGGGCGCGGCCCTCATAGCACCTTGCAGCAGTTGATGCAGCCGTTCTGGGAGCCGTAGCGCTTCTGCAGCGCGGCGCGCGTGGCGGTCTCGAAGACCTCGCGCACGCCCTCCTTGGTCTTGGCGGAGCACTCGAGGTAGTCGTAGGCTTGGATGCGCACCGCCATGGCGCGGCCGTCATCCGTGCGCACGGGTTCCTGCTTCATGCGGGCCAGCTCTGTGCGGACGTGCTCGTCGCTGCGCAGGTCTTTCTTGTTGGCCACCAGGATGATGGGCACGTTGGGGCAGAAGTGCTTCACCTCGGGCACCCACTTCTCGGGGATGTTCTCCAGCGAATCGGGGCTGTCCACTGAGAAGCACATGAGGATCACGTCGGTGTCTGGGTAGGAGAGCGGCCGCAGGCGATCGTAGTCCTCCTGGCCCGCCGTGTCCCACAGCGCCAGCTCCACCTGCTTGCCGTCCACCTCGATGTCGGCCACATAGTTCTCGAAGACGGTGGGCACGTACACCTCGGGGAACTCGTCCTTACTGAACACGATCAGCAGGCACGTCTTGCCGCACGCGCCGTCGCCCACCACCACCAGCTTCTTGCGGATGGCCGCCATGAGCGGGCCGGGCCCGGGCAGCAGGAGGGGGCCCGCGAACGCCTCGCTGCCGTCCCGCTCGCCGCTCACCGCTCACCTCGGGCTGCGCGCTGGGGGCGAGGGTCGCTAGCTGCACCCGGGCCCCGCGGTGGCGCGTTCTCTCGGTGCGCTCAGGCTGCCGCGGTGGGGGCGCGGGGGCATAGGGCGCGCCGTGGGTCTCCGCGCTGCTCCGGGGCGGCGGCCGCTCTTCTCGCCCCGGGCCCGGGGTCGGTTCTTTGTGCGCAAACGGTGACTCGAGCCGCGGAGCCGGCCTAGTCCCTTTCTCAGTTTCTATAGGTCTGGCGCGTGGTACCGGAGAGCACCGACTACAGCCAGACTGCGGTGGCAGATGCGGGCTGCGGCCCTAGCGCCCGCTATTTAAAGAGTTCGGCCACTTTCTTAATATAGCCGCCCAATGGGAAGCGAGCCGACTGAGCTCATCGCTGCGGAGCTTGGCTCTGATTGGCCATCCGCTGCAGCCCAGGGGCGGGGCTGGCCGAGTGTGATTGACGGCCCAGGCCGCGGGGCTGGGAGAGGCGGCGACTGGGGAGTCAGCGCCTCCGCTGTCGCTGCGGGGCTCTGGCCGCACCAGGGTTCGCCCCCCTCTCTCCCGCGTCTTGTGCGCAGCCAGCCAGGGCCCGGAGCTGACTGCCGGGAGCCTGCGGGGCCTGGGCGAGCGGATCCGAGAGAGGCAGCACTTTGTGGGGCGTTGGCGACTCCCTCCCACTCAAAATTGTCCCGCTTCCTTGCAAACTCCCAGCGGTGGCCCGACCTGTGGGGGAGGGAGCGGCTCCTTTAAGCGGTTTTGTTTTTAAATAAACACGCGCTCGCACACACACATACACACACGTTTGTTACCAAGCATGGTTTTTTGGGGTTTTTTTCTCTTACAACAGGCCCCTTGTCTCACCTTGTCCGTCCCTCCCAACTCTCCAACCCGGGTACTCTTTCTGGGACAGCCCTAGATTTGGACCCAGTGAGGCTGAGAGCTGACTGTGAGCTGGGTGGTCCTGGGCCTAGCTTCTAGCTCTTGCCCTATCTTATCTTAGTCCTATAGCCTACTCTCTTCCTGCCCCACCACACACACACACACACACACACACACACACACACCCCTATCTCTAGTTGAGGATTAGAGGAAGGAGAGACCGTGAAAAAAGAAGACTGAGGCTGGGCGCAGGATTTCATGTCCACTTGGAGGAAGTTACCAGGCAGCAAAAGGCAACCTCGGCCAGGGTTTGCATGATTGAGATCCTGGTAGTAAGGCTGAGGACTAACTGTCTGAAGTAAATGGTACGATGAAATCCGACAACCTCCCACCCCATTAGGCAAGAAGAGAATGAGGCCTGACGCAGGGGACAGAGAGGTGGGGACAGGGCACTTGCAGGTGAGGACACAGCAAATTAGTGTCTGGGAGGGTCCTAGGTCTCCTCCTACATACCAGGCCTTGATTCATTTTTCCCAAACTGATCTAGAAGGACCCAAGGCAAAGAATTTTCACGGGACAGAAGAGAGAGGGGGTGGGAACAGAGGGAGGGCTTCCCAGGAAGGAGGCAGAGCCTTAAAAAAGCAGGTGGGAATGAGTAAGACAGACTCTAAGAACAGGGAATAGCTTAGTGTGACTGCACTTGATGGAGAGAAAGAGTTGAAACTTCGGTTGAGGCCAATCATGGAGGGCTAAAGTACCAACTACACAGATTGGGGCATATTAGAGGCAGTGGGATGCTTATTGGGTTTTTTAGCAAAGGAGAGACCCACACATCATGACAAAGACCAGACTGGAAGCTGGTAGAGAGCCAGGATTCTATCTCATCTCAGCATCTTGAAGACCTAGCCCAATGCCTGACCCTGTGCAAGAATCACTAAATGACCATTGAGAATTCACCTAAATACTCAGAACTTTCTGGGGATCTCCTACCTCAGATTCCAGACTCTCCTTTAACAACCATCCAACTGAACCCATGCAGCCAGCTGTCACTAAGCTGTGGTCTTTTCTCATATGATTCATGTGTTGACGTCTGGGACTCCACATGAACACCACAGATATAACAAGTCAAGTAAGACAGTAGTGTCCTAACCCCTAGAGCCTGTCCCATAGAGAACATATTCAAATGTCCAAAATGGCTTCCCTCATACTGGATAAGCTCCACTGTTTGTTTTTCAGATTTAAGGAACTAAGTTGTCAACAAGTAAATAATTTTTCCTCAGTGGGATCCCATGAGAGCAACGAAGGGGCTTTTTGGATCATTGGTTTAGGGCTCCCATCTGCAATTTTTTTCTTCTTTCTTTCTTTTCTTCTTTCTTTCTCTTGGCTATTAAAAACTCTTAATTTTTCTTCTTTAATCAAAACCTTTTATAGCTGTATTGTTAACATGGCTTTTCTTTGTCTTAATATAGCTTGGGAATCTTGGCTCTGTCCTTAAGCTTCAAATATTAAGAATTATCAAACAATTAAAACTTTGTACCATGTATTTTTTCAAAAACTGAAATACAAAGAATCAGGAAGAGGGATTCAATTCACTCATTTCCTGATTCTCAGACATAATATTTGAGTGTTCCAAGCCTGAATTTCAATATCGCAATAATTTCTAAAAATATTCAGTTGGTAAATATGCCAAAGTCAACAAATAGAAAAATCCCTGCGCTGCTGCTACTCCTCCTCATGGTATTCATTTTTATGGCCTGGAGACGCTGACAAACTCTGGGGAGACTGGCTACCTCAAAGAGTCCACCATTCACAGGATAAACTTTTCCAAACTAGGTGATGTGTCAAACTGGCGCCTCCCAACCTCCCCGCCCCCCTGCCTCCCTTCTCTCTTCATCGGGACACTCCCACTGACTGGCAAGGGCAGGGATTCCTCCACAAGAAGAAATCATTTTAAAAATTAGCTTTATTAACATATAGATTCACTGCATGGCAGCTACCTACACCAGTGAGAGAAGGAACTTGCCCCTCAGACAAAGCGAGATGTTGATCTATCTCCAATCTTCAGTTTAATTTGTTTGGTTTTCTTTTTTGTCCAGCATTTCCTACACATCCTTTAAATCACCCCAACCCTCGCTCTCAGGCGAGACCAGAGACTGGAATGAATGTTCATTAGATTTTAGTGCCACCTTGCGGCAATCTTAATGAGGTTTTGGTTTTTTTTTAAGGGAAAAAACCCCTACATATGTGTATATAGTACTATATATGTGTATATCTATGGTATGTGTTTTACAAGTAGATTCTTCAGGAATTTATCATATATATATTTAAATACACATGTTAGCTATTGTCATATACACCTAAGAAATTAATTCCTTTCATGGGGTGGCTGGGTAGCTCAGTCAGTGGAGCATCGGACTCCTGATTTTGGCTTAGGTCATGACCCCAGGGTCCTGGGATTGCAAGCTATGGCCGACTCTGTGCTGAGCATGAAGCCTGCTTAATGTTCTCTCTCTCCCTCTGCCCCTCTCCCTGCTCGCGCACACGCTCTCTTTCTCTAAAACAAATCAAAAAAAAAACCTTTTTAATGTAAAATAAGAAATTATTTCCTTCCTAAATAGTAACTTCTTCTTTTTTAAAATTTTACAGAACAGGAAAGAAAATGTGCATGTGTGAGCAGGGGAGAGGGAGAGAGGGGAAAAGAGGCAGATGGAGAAAGAGAGAGAATCTTAGGCAGGCTCCATGCTCAGCATGGAGTCCCATGCCACTGGTTCCCACATGAGACTCAACCCCACAATCCTAGAATCGTGACCCAAGCTGAAATCAAGAGTGGGTCACTTCAACAACTGAGCCACCCAGGCGCCCCATAACTAGTAACTTCTAAAAGAGATTCCAAGAGGGTAATGATCTCATAGTTCATGGAATGGAACCCCACGTCAAGCTCCACAGAGTGCTCAGAGCCCGCTTGGGATTCTCTCTTTCTCTTTGCCCCCTCCGGCCACGTGTGTGTGTGTGTGTGTGTGTGTGTGTGTGTGTGTCTCACAGACACACACACACAATTAAAACTAAACTTAAAACAAGTTTTAAAAGAGATTCGAAGGAAGAGATATAAAGCTATGGAATCTTGCTAATTTACATTAAAATGGACCTCTTTTGCCTTAAAATGTAATACATAGAAATGTAAAACAACTTTAACCACAAAACCATCTTCTTTTTTTCCCTTAGTTAAGAAAGCAATTGGATATTCCAGTATAATTAAAAGTATATAATGTATTTACCAATAAGCATTTACTGGAAAGCAACAATACCACTGACGTTCCTGACAGCTGCTGATTTCGTTTTTTTTCCAATTTAAGGAGTAGCTTAAAGTCTCTAGAAAACTTGTCAACCTTCCATCTCAGTGCAATGAGCTCTGGAAAGAGAAAGGTTCTTCTAGAACTACCATGCTATTGCAATGCGGGAAAGCCAAAGGGGTTCTCTCTGGTCCATTTGAGCACGTTCAGCCACGAGTTACAGAGCTGAGTCTTCAAGCTGGTTTCTGAGGTCTCCAGCTATGAGAAACAGCAGATAAAACACTCCTCTCCCACCCTGGGATTGTGACCCAGTGTGACCCAGGCCGAGCACAGGGAAGCCTGGGCTCACAGAATCACCATAGCTAAACTTTTAAACTTCAGAATGTGGACATTGAACTCTCATAAGACACCTGTCTGTCCAGCCCAGGGCCAGGTCAAGGGGAGTAAGCAATGGGCAATGGGCCAGCTCCTAATCACCCTAAAACGGCACAGTCCAATCCAGTAGCCACTAGCCACATGTGACTTGAACACTTGAAATGCTGTTCATGCTGCTGAAAAGCTAAGTTTTTAATGTTATCTGATTTTAATTGATTGAAGTTGAAATTGAAAAACTGATATTCAGGGTGGAGGAAATGGGTGGATGTTGATCAAAGAGCACAAACTTTCAGTTACAAGATCAGTAAGTCCTAGTCATCTAATGCATGTGGTAATTGTAGTTAAAAATACTGTATTGATACTTGAAAGTTGCTAAGAGAGTAGATAACAAATGTTCTTACCACAAAAAAGAAACGGTAATTATGTGACTTGAAGGAGGTGTTACTTAAAACTTCAGCTATGGTGGTAATCATTTTGCAATATGTAAGTAGATCATATCAACACTTTAAACTTGTACACCTAAAACTTACCCAATGTTTTATGTCAATTATATCTCAATAATAATGGAAAAAGAAAGAATTAAGTGATTTCTGATATGGACCATAAAAAAATAAAAAAATAAAAACCGATATTTAACTCAGCTATTGGGAAAACTGTAGCTATTGGGAAAACTGTTACATATGTTTAAAACAACTTAATTATGTGATTCTACTTTTTCCTACTGGAAATTTTTGAACTCTAAATACAGGTTGGGTATTTTCAATGAAAATTTAGTACCCAAATTAAGATTGCCTGTAACTATAAAATAAAAACTAGAATTTGAAGTCTTAGACTGAAAAATATGTAAAACAGTCCATTAATAATTTTGACATTAGGGGCGCCTGGGTGGCTTAGTCGGTTAAGCGTCCGACTTTCACTTAGGTCATGATCTCGCGGTTCGTGGGTTCGAGCCCCGCGTCGGGCTCTGTGCTGACTGCCAGCTCAGAGCCTGGAGCCTGTTTCAGTCTGTGACTCCCTCTCTCTCTGACCCTCCCCTGCTCACGCTGCCTCTCTCTCTCTCTCTCTCCTAGAAATAAATAAAAAACATTAAAAAAATTAAAAAAAAATAATTTTGACATTAATTACATATTGAAATAACATTTTAGATAATAGTGAATATATTTTTAAATACATTAGATTTAGTATGTTGGATATCTTGGATATATAATTCACATTAATTTACTTCTTTATATGGTTTTTTCTTTTTTTTTTTTTAATGTTTTATTTATTCCTGAGAGAGAGACAGCGTGACCAGTGGAGGGTCAGAGAGAGAGGGAGACACAGAATCTGAAATAGGCTCCAGGCTCTGAGCTGTCAGCGCAGAGCCTGATGTGGGGCTCAAACCCACCAACTGTGAGATCATGACCTGAGCCGAAGTCGGTCGCTTAACTGACTGAGCCACTCAGGCACCCCTTTTTATGGTTTATTCATGTGACAACTAGAACACTTTAAAGTTTTATGTAAGTTTATTTATTTATTTATTTATTTTGGGTCAGGGGGAGAGAGAATCCCAAGCAGGCCCCACGCTGTCAGCATGGAGCCCGATTCGGAGTGGATCTCACAAACCATGACTTGAGCTGAAACCAAGAGTCAGATACCCAACTGACTGAGCCACCCAGGCACCTGTAAATTTTTTTAATGTTTATTTATTTTTGAGAGAGAGACAGAGCGCAAGTGATGGAGGGGCAGAGAGAGGGGGAGACACAGAATCGGAAGCAGGCTCCAGGCCCTGAGCTGTCAGCACAGGGCTGGTGCGGGGCTCGAACTTGCAAACCGTGAGACCATGTCCTGAGCTGAAGTTGGACGCTTAACCAACTGAGCACCCAGGGGCCCCATAGAAAATTGTAAATGACACGTGTGACTCACGTTATACTCAATTGGATAGCAGTGCTCAAATGCCTACAAGTCCGTGTGGCTCCCTAGTTACTCCTTCATGCATCACCTCAGGGAGTCCCTTTTGTATGAGCTCCCTGAAGCCTGCTAATCTTCCCAAGGGTATGCTTCCCTTTTATTTGTGCTAAACTCACTGCTGGGTTTCATTTCATAGGGCCCAGACAGTCAGCTGAACACTGTGGATGGGACAATCTGGAGCCTCCCTGTCCCTCTTTCCGTCACTGCTCTCTAGGCCAGGCAACCCAATGCCTTTCATCTACCCCCCTAAATCAGCAGCCCCTTCCCTAATGTGTCCAACTCTCATCCCAACACTGGGACGTGTTTTCTTGAACAGTAGAACTATTTGGCCTTTCTGCATAGTGACATATTTTCCTTTCCAATAAAGAGAATCCACATCTAGTCCTTTCCAATTTTGGTAGTAAAATAGAGGCTGTAGATTATTCTCTAGAACTCTTATCAATCCTCAATCCTCTCAATTCAATTCAACAAACACAGATGAGGAGAGGAATAGAGAAGGGGAAGTAAGAACACAAAAGATAAGTAGGACATAAAACCAACATGTAAAGACACTCCCACACCCCCACTGGGGGTCGCGATAACACTGATACCTAAATGACAGGCAGAGGTGACCTCACACAGGAAGTCACATTTGAGCAGGGCCTTGACTACCAAGTAGGATTTTTCCAGAAGAAAGAGATGCCCCTTTGCACCATGTAAAACATTGACTGTGGAGCTGTTGTGCAGAAGTTTCCAGTCAGAGCCATTTGATGAGAAGGGGGAAGTAGCAACAGGCACAAGCAGAAAAGTGTTCCTCCTTCTATGCATGAGATTTGCCTGATAGTAACAGCAGCTGAGGTTTGCCTCGCCCTGAGGACGGGAGGGCAGAAAGGTCACGAGAACTTGCCCTCATGACAAAATCTATCCTGGCAAATGCTTGCCAGTCCTGTGGCCTATGCTGGGATGGCACATTCGTCTGTTACTTTAGCAAAAGCTACGGGAAAGTGGTGTGGAGATGCAGCAAGCCACAGGAAGGGGGGCCTCACACCGGGAGGCTGGAGACCTGCTTTATGGGGCTCCCAGTTCCTAGCTGCTCAGCTTGGGGCAGACCTCCTTCCTGGCTCAGTTTCCCCATGAGATGTAGAACTGCAAGACTGGAAACTCAGGTGTCCACAAGGGCCCTGCAGGTCACATAACCACGTGTAAGACACTGGGCAGTGGTGGGACCTGGGGGGGACCTGGAGAACACGCTGCATCTAAGTTATCAAAGTCCAGAATTGAAAAGCAAACTACTGCATTGCCCAAAAAAGACACAAGCAAAGAAGGCTAGATTTAGCCAGCAGAACCAGTTTGTGATTAGTTCAAAAATTTCATTTTTAGGGGCACCTGGGTGGCTTAGTCGGTTAAGCGTCCGACTTTCACTTGGGTCGTGATCTCATGGTTCGTGGGTTTGAGCCCCGCATCGGGCTCTGTGCTGACTGCCAGCTCAGAGCCTGGAGCCTGTTTCCAATTCTGTGACTCCCTCTCTCTCTGACCCTCCCCTGCTCACGCTGTCTCTCTCTCTCTATCCTAGAAATAAATAAAACATTAAAAAAAATTTTTTTTTAATTTCATTTTTAATGAATCAAAGAGGCTCATCTATAGAAGAGGGATCATTAATCCTTTCATAAAGTGAAAAAATTAAATAAAGCAAAAACTCGTTTTTATTTAATTTTATTATCCAAGACCTTTCCTTGCACTGCTTAAACTGAGTTCCAAAAGATAAAATATGCCAAAGCATGAAATTTAGGGAAATATGATCTTACATGACAATAAGTTACTCTAGGGGCACTTGGGTGGTTCAGTGGGTTAAGCATTTGCCTTCAGCTTAGGTCATGGTCTCATGGTTTGTGAGTTTAAGCCCTGAGTCAGGCTCTGTGCTAATAGCCTCAGAGCCTGGAGCCTGCTTCAGCTTCCATGTCTCCCTCTCTCTCTGCTCCTCCCCCCACTCACACTCTGTCTCTTTCTCTCAAAATAAAATAAAGACATAAAAATTTAAAAAAAAAAGAATAAGTTATTCTAGGAGCACCTTGGTGGCTCAGTTGGTTAAGCATCATCTGACCAGCTCAGGTAATGATCTCACGGTCTGTGGGTTCAAACCCCACATAGGGCTCTGTGCTGACAGCTCAGAGGAGGCTGTTTCAGATTGTGTGTTTCCCTCTCTCTCTGTCCCTCCCCTGCTTGTATTCTATCTCTCTCATAAAAATAAATAACCATTAAAATTTTTTTTAAAAGAAGAATAAATTTTTCTCACATCTGAGGGGGGATTAGCATTCAGTTGGGGGAGGAGGGAATGTTACACTTCTGTGTTAATCCAGAGGGCAATAACACCAAGTATTTTCTCTTCCTTGTTACCAGTCTTGAAAGCAAATGATCTAATCAAAGTATTTATACAGAGATGATTCACTTCTTGTATTATCTTATGATGTCAGAATTTTGCAATAGGGAGGAGTTCAGTTCACAATGGATTTCCACCCTTCAATGTGGCTCTAATGAAGATGTGCCTGCGGCTATTTATAGCAGGAGACAGAGCCTATATTAGGAGCCACTGCTCAGAACCAGACTCTGGGCCAGCAGACAACACAATCGTGAGGAGGCAGTGATGGATGTTTCATCTCACCATCCCGGGGCCTCTGCTTCCACTCCAGCCATACAGGTGGGAGGGACATGGCTCCACAAACAAAGCTGTTCCTCTTGAAGGTCCTCAATCAGAAAGGAGAGCATGGAGGGGTGCTTGGATGGCTCAGTTGGTTAAGAATCCAACCCTTGATTTTGGCTCAGGTCACAATCTCAGGGTTCATGAGATCAACCCCTGCATCGGGCTCTACCCTGAGAACATGGAGCCTGCCTGGGATTCTGTCTCTCCTCTCTCTCTGCCCCTCCCTTGCTCATGCTCCCTCCCTCCTTCTCTCTCTCTCAAAATAAATAAATACACTTTTTAAAAAAAGGAGAGCATGGGAAAATCTCTCTTTTAGACAACTCTCTTGGAACTGCTTCATCTTTGAAATGTGGAGTTGTGATTGCTACTCAGCTCTGTCACAATGTACACTGAAGAAAGAAGTTGATCCATTTATAGTATGGAAATCTCAGTGATACGTCTACAAAGTTCAATCACTCCTTCACTCCTTCATTAATTCCACTAACATGTGTTAGTTGCCTCCTGAGTGCCAGGATCACAGTATTGTACTTTTTGGTGCTTAGGGACCTGCACACGTGGCATCTTACAGCTGTTGAACTTCTAATGTCTCTATGAGGCAAAGGCAGGGCTTGATTCTGGCAGATATGAAGTAATGGCAGACGCCACTCTCATTCAATCATTTATTCTGCAAACATACTTGGTGCCACCAGTGGGACACAGGAGGAATCAGATAGAATGCCTGCTCTCAAAGGAGCTACAGTACAACAGTCAGTGTAGTGTGGTAAATGCTACAAGTGGGCACAAGGGAGGGGCCTGAGGAGTTCAGAAAAAGCTTGAACTAAGTTGTATGTTGGCACTTTGGTGGCCTTCTATGAACCACACCCCTAGTATTTATCTGCTTGTGTGGTCCCCAGCCGTGAGGAGTCTGAATTTGGCCATGTGACTAGATGAAGCCAATGGGTCATCAGCAAGAATGATGCAGGTTGCTGCTTGGTATGTAAATATACATGGAGGCTTGCTTTTTTGGAATGCTTCTTCTTGGAACCTGGCTGCCATGTTTTCGGGACACTCAATCCACCATGTGGACAAACCCATATGGAAGAGAACTGGACTCCTGACCAACAGTCTCAGCTGAGCTCCAGCTGGTGGGCAACACCAACTGCCAGCTTTGTGGGTGGGGCTATTTGAACCTTCTTTCCTAACACTGGAGCCAACACCATGGGAAGTAGAAGAACTGCCTAAGTTGACCTACAGAATCCTGAGAAATAATAAATTGTCACTGTCTTAAGCCACTATGCTTTGGGATGGTTTGTTCCACAGCAATGGATAACCAAAATAAGCTGAGTCTTGATAGTTGCACAGAAGTTAGACAGGCCAAGAGAGGAAAAGAAGGGCTTTCTAAACATGAAGGCATGAGAAAGTGTAACAAATTCAGGTACCAGGCAGCTAATATGGCAGGCATGTGGAGGTAAGATAGAGAGTAGCAATTACTGGAAATGAGAAGGCTGGCCAGGCCCAGATTAGAGCATCTGCAGATGGGTCAGGAATTCCAAAACCACCCCTAGGCTCAATGATTCACTAAGACAACTTACAGAACTCAGCATATAGTTGTACTCCCAGCTGTGGTTTATTAGAACAACAGGATGCCAAGCAAGCTTAGCAAAAGGAAAGGCACATGGGGCAAAGTCTGGGTAAAACCAGGTGTAAGGGAAACTGTTTTTCTTGAGGGTGCTGAGTCCTCTCCCAGGGAGTCACACAGGACACACTTAATGCCCCCGCCCCCCCTCCCCCCCCCCAGCAATGAGTTGTGAAAACACACTTAAAACATTGCCAACCAAGGAAGCTTGTTAGTGCCCAAGATTTTTACTGGGGGCCATGATGGTTAATTTGTCATGTCAACCTGGCTAAACTATGGTGCCCATTTCTTGGTCAAATACCAATCTAGATGTTGCAGTAAAGGTACTTTTCAGATGTGATTACCATATGAATCAGTAGATTTTAAGTAAAAACTATCTACTCTTCACAATGTGGGCAGATCGCATCCAGTCAGTGGAAGACCTTAAGAACAACTGCTGAGGTTTCCCAAAGGAGAGAGAATTCTCCTGGAGCCTGTAACATAGACACTGGCCTGTGTTTCCAGCCAGCTGTCCTGTAGAATTTGGGCTCAACTTTGAATTTCCAGCCTGCCAGTCTGCCCTACGAGTTTCAAAGTTGCCAGCCCCCACAAATGCATGAGCCAATTCCTTAAATAGAACCATTCACTCTGTGTGTGTATATATATATATATATATATATATATATATATATATGTATGTATATCCCATCAATTCTGTTTCTCTGAAGAACCGTGCTAAGCACCCTCTGCCCAGGATGTGCCCCAAATTCCAGACTTCTTGGAGAAAGCAAGTATTTAGTATGAGCTATATTGTTGGCATAAACAGATTAGGTACTCTTCTCAGTTAATCGTGAGGAGCCTCCTAAAATCTCAGTTCCCAGATGCCAGGCCAGGGCCACCTGGTGAATAGGCCTTTCTATGAATAAGCAGTAGGTCTGCTGTGTTAACTCCTTTTTATACAGTAGGTAAGTAGTTGACATTGTAGGCAATAGGGAGTCATTGATTTTTTTTTTAATGTTTATTTTTGAGAGAGAGGGAGGGACAGAAATTGAGTGAGAGAGGGGCAGAGAGAGAGGGAGACATAGAATCCAAAGCAGGCTCCAGGCTCTGAGCTATTAGCACAGAGCCCATCATGGGGGTCAAATCCACAAACCACAAGATCATGACCTGAGCAGAAGTTGGACGTTTAACCAACTGAGCCACCCAGGTGCCCCCTGAATTTTTTTAAATGTAAATATATTATTCCACTGAAGATTTTAGGTGTGTGTGGGGAAGAGAGGGAAGGATGACATATTGTTCTGTTTCATAAGGCCGTGCTAGCATCATGCGGGGAGCTGCCCAAAGAAGGGGAAAGTAGGGAATAGGTTTCTGATTAGTAGGCCTCTCTGGTCAACCAGGCAGAACAAGGATGGAGAGAAGGGGGTATATTTGAAGGTGTGTTCCCACTTTCTAGGCTGTCACCTCCTCTCCCAGTGAGTGAAAGCCTCAGAGAATGTGTGTGTGTGTGTACACGTGTGTCTGTCTGTCTGTGGCTGTGTGTTGGGGCTGTCTCACTTCCCACCCAAGTCCTCCTGGGACAGCTGTGCCCTGCGGCCACAAGGGAAGAGGGAGAGGGCTCGATCTGCGTCCATCCCAGAAGTAGAGTCAGCTCGCTAGAACTCTGATTCCACCACCCCACCACCACCCCACCCCCGCCCCGTCCAGGGCCCTTGCTCTGGTCTCTCTCCTCCCAACACAATCCACGTGGGGCTTTAGATGCCCTGGATACCAGCAAGGTCCAAGGGCACACCCAGAACCTTAAAACCGAGAGGGATTCGGTGGGTTCCTAGGCTGGTACTACTCAAAGTGTAGTCCATGGACCAGTAACATTAACATTTCTTGGAAGCTTATTAAAGATGGAGAACCCCAGACCCCCAGCCCAGCCCAGGCCTCTATGGAATCAGAACCTCGAGCTCAACAAGGAATCCACTATATGAATAGTTGAGTTTGAGAAGCACTGCCCCCAGCTTGTCCCCACCTACTGTGCTACAGGAAGTGTGGCAGCAGCGGCTCAGGTGCTGCATAGCCAGACTGCAGCCTTCCCTGGGGCCACAGCTCAGCACCTGTGCGGTCCCGGGTATCGTCTTCCTCTGCATCAGATTCTCATCATCTATGATCGGGGCATTCATAGTGCTTGTGCTCTGCGCTCTGTGCTGTTGTGACAGGGACAAAACATTGACAGCTCTCACTAGACCATTGTGAGTTAAATGTGTTATTGCACGTAAAGTATTCATTTTTTAATTTTATTTATTTACTTGTAATTTATTTTGAAATTAGGTACCATACGGTGTAGTCTTGGCTCTGGGAGTAGAACCCAGTGATTCATCTGTTGTATATAACACCCGGTGCTCATCCCGAAAAGTGCCCTCTTTAATGCTCGTCACCAATTTAATCCCCCTCCAGCAACCCTGTTTTTTCTCCGTATTTAAGAGTCTCTTAGGGTTTGCTCCCTTCTCTGTTTTTATCTTATTTTTCCATCCCTTCCCCTATGTTCATCTGTTGAGTTTCTCCCGATCCACATATGAGTGAAATTATATGATATCTGTCTTTCTCTGACTGACTGATTTCACTTAACATAATACCCTCCAGTTCCAGCCACGTTGTTGCAAATGGCCAGATTTCATCCTTTTTCGTTGCCGAGTAGTATTCCATTGTATATATGGACCACCTCTCCTTTGCCCACTCATTGGTCGATGGACATGTGGCTATTATTGATAGCACCGCTATAGACATTGGGGTGCATGTGCCTGACACATGTAGGTATCTGAAAACCTTAGCTGTCCTTCCTGAGGGGTCATCCAGCTTCGGCCCTGCCCCCTCCCATCAGCATGTGCACACACAGTCCCCCACTGACGAGGCAGGAGAACAGCAATTCCTCACTTAGACTGCCCTGATGGGAGAGGCTCACCACCTCCCACCCCCCACCCCCACCCCATAGCTTCTGGAAGTTGTGTCTAAGGAAACACAGGAGTCTGCTCCCTTGTCATAGGACAGCCCTTTCGTTCTTGGAAAATGACCCTCTCTCCGAGTCTGCTCATGACATATCCGGTCAGTTCTGGTCCCTATAACCCATCTCTGCAGGCTCTGGCTGCCTCCCTGGGAGCCAGCCTCTGAACACGCAGTGCTCTGCCAATGCCCTTCTTAAGGGACATTCCTGAGGTCAGATCACTACCCCCAGGGATGGCCTCACCTTGCCCTTTCAGGCCTGCCAGTGCTTAAGGACAGGACAGTGAGACGGCAATATTCTCGAAATTTAAACAAAGTAAATAAGTCCCTAGGAATAATGACACCAATGATGATTATAACAGTCGGTATCATAATGAACAGTTGAGAGACTTACTGTCGGTTACTGTTAAATTCTTGACATGCATTATTTCATCTAATCTTACAACAAGCCTGAGCAGGATGCTACTGTGACAGCAGCAAAAGGTGTCAATATTCACAGCCTATTCAGTAGTCACCTCCCCTTACCCTTTTCTAGAGGATTCTGGGTTTGCCTGCTGGACCACAGGCTCCTTCATATGATCATTAGTGGGGAAGAGAATCAAAAGGAACCAAAAGGCTGAGTTGACTAACATTTTTGAAGGCCCTGAAGCTTTTCTCAGAAAAAAAGCAACTTGTCCAAAAGGCCACAGAAGTGGTCAAAAGAGAAGTGGAGATGAGAGAGGAGAATTTGCGGAGAGGCCGCCCTGAGGACAGGGCTCTGGGGAATTTGCTGGGTAAAGAAGATATTTAGGGAATTTCTATTACGTGTTTTGTACTATCGCTCCCCTTTGCCACTTCTTTGGGAGATTTATATACATATTTACATGACTTTTCAAAAAAATATTGAGCTGAAATTATGTATCTTCGAGAAGCAACACAGAACTGAGCTAGAACTGAGCCAGCCAGTTTTATTTGTATTGCACTATTATTATCCCTTACATGTAGAGATAAGGAAGCAGAGATTAGAGACTTTAAATAACTTGCCTGGGGTTACACCACCAGTAAATGTCAACACAAAATTCCATCGAGCAGTCTGTGCTGGTGGACAGCCACCAGCTACCACCTACCACCATGGTTCAGAGAAGCATGGAAACTGATTACTATTTCTGGGCGTGTCCCGGTCAAGGGTTTTACAGTTGCCCAGACCACATGCAGAAGTGACTCTGGAACTCCTGGGCTGCAAATACCATCTTGTTGACTCCCTTCCTTGAAGTGTGGTTCCCAAATTGTCCCCTCATCCTTCTTTCCCTCCTCAGTGACCCACACCCTCCCTTCCAGAAGCAGGCCTCTGGATGAGCTTCTCCAACCAGGCAGTGTCTGCACAAGTAGACATTTCCTGATGTCTTCATCAAGCTTTGACCTTGTACTTTACATCCAGTGGCTGTCATGGCTCATGAGAGCCTAGCAGGCCTGGCAGAGCATGACTGGGACAGGAAGTCCTGCCAAAACCAGTCGCTCCCTCTGTAAACATTTCTTGAGCCCACATTGGGAAAACAGCACTCCCTGGAGGCAATTCTCTTTCTCTCTGAAATGTGCCCTGACTTAAAGCTCTATTGTCATAAAATAAAACTAAGCATGCCACGGATCTCTTTATGTTGTATTACTTTACCCCACGTGGCAGCAGGAGGGTTGCCGGGAAGCCAATGTAGAAGAGATCGGACTCTAGGGAAGATAGAACTGGCCAGTAAGGAGAGGGCAGGAGGAAGGCTTTTATATTTTTTTTAAATTTTTAATGTTTTATTTATTTCTGAGAGAGACAGACAGCGTGAGCAGGCGAGGGTCAGAGAGAGAGGGAGACACAGAATCCGAAACGGGCTCCAGCCTCTGAGCTGTCAGCACAGAGCCCGACATGGGGCTCGAACCCACAAACTGCAAGATCACGACCCAAGCTGAAGTCAGACGCTCAATCGACTGAGCCACCCAGGAGCCCCTATATTTTTATTGTATAATGGTTCAAGCATACGAAAAATATAAAGAGGGGCATCTGGGTGGCTCAATTGATTGAGCATCTGACTTCGGCTAGGTCATGATCTTTCACTCCTTGAGTTCGGCCCCGCCCTGGGCTCTATGCTAACAGCTTGGAGCCTGTAGCCTGCTTTGGATTCTGTCTCTCGTCCTCTCTCTCTCTCTCTCTCTCTCTGCCCCTCCTCCACTCATGCTCTGTCTCTCTCTCAAAAATAAACATTTTTAAAAACCGCTTCCTCTTGGGGCGCCTGGGTGGCTTAGTCGGTTAAGCATCCGACTTTCACTTAGGTCATGATCTCGCGGTTCGTGGGTTCGGGCCCCGCGTCGGGCTCTGTGCTGACTGCCAGCTCAGAGCCTGGAGCCAGTTTCAGAGTCTGTGTCTCCCTCTCTCTCTGACCCTCCCCTGCTCACGCTGTCTCTCTCTCTCTCTCTCCTAGAAATAAATAAAAAGCATTTAAAAAAAAATTAAAAAAAAAAACAACACCGCTTCCTCTTAAAAATATATATATAAAGACTAATATCTGCCACCCAGCCTTGACAATCTTTGTGTTTCCCACATACATTTCAAATCATTTCAGTACAGATGAAACCACTGGGCACCCCTCCCCAATCCTTCTCTGCAGCCTCCCTCTCTCATATATGTTGTTTAGTATCCCCATGAATATATTCATTCATTTACTACATGTGAATGTGTCCTAAAGATATATGGTAGTGTTTCACATGTTTTCAGTTTTTTTTCCTCAGTGTTTAACTTTTTTAACCTTATTTCTAGAAATCAATTATATTTAAAGAACAAGATGCTTTCAAATAGGTTCCAACTGACACATTATTGGAACCCTTAAGAATTCCTCACATTCTCTTGCCATTTGCTCCAATTCCAAAGAATAAAGTTATGAAAATCTTGGCACCTGAAGTCCATTATCTTTTTTTTTGCATTCTCAGATTTTGTTTTTTCTTAAATAGTTTATTGTCAAGTTGGTTTCCATATAACACTCAGTGCTCATCCCAGCAAGTGCCCTCCCCCATGCCCATCAACCCCCTTCTCCTCTCCCCCCCCCCATTACCTATAGGTGGATTAGGAGGGGAGGACCATGGGGGAGGAGAAGGGGAAAAATAGTTGGGGAGAGGGAGAGAGGCAAACCATGACAGACTCTTTAATGCTGAGCACATGTTTTAAATTTTTATACAAATAATGTCGTACTTTACATAACTTCTGCTGCTTGCTGAGGGTTTTTTTGTTTTTGCTTTTTAAGTTTATTTACTTTGAGAGAGAGAGGATCAGGGAGAAGGGCACAGAAGCCCAAGCAGGCTCCATGCTGTCAGTACAGAGTCCGACATGGGGCTCGATCCCATGAACTGTGAGATCATGACCTGAGCCAAAATCAAGAGTCAGACATTTAACTGACTGAGCCACCCAGGCACTCCTGCCACTTACTGTTCTTACTCAATGATATGTTTTTTGAGATTTGAGTTTTGGGGTTTTTTAAAATTTTTTTAATGTTTTATTTATTTCTGAGAGAGAGACAGACAGACAGCACAGAGCCTGACGCAGGGCTCGAACCCACGAACCACAAGATCATGACCTGAGCCAAAGTCGGACACTTAACTGACTAAGCCACCCAGGCGCCCCTGGTTTTTTTTGTTTTTGTTTTTGTTTTTGTTTTTAAGTAGGCTACACGCCCAATGTGGTGCTTGAACTCACAACCCTGAGATCAAGAGTCACATGCTTTACCTACTGAGCCATCCAGGCGCCCCATTACATGTAGTTCTTGCTCATTCACTTTACCTATATGGTATTCCATTTTGTAAGTATTTATGCATCCCCTGTTGTTGGGCATTTGGGTTATTTCCAAGTTTTTCTGATGCAATTATTTAAAAAAAGAGACAACAGCTCCAAATGGAGTCACTTGCGCTAAGCCTCATGTCAGCACACCAATACTTAACAACTAACCTAAATGCAGTTTCAGCCTCTCCCAGGAATGTAACCTTTAAGTTGTTCTGGAATTACCTGGTTAACACTAGTGAAGTAATCTGTTCCATAGATCCTTTCTATCCCCCACAAGGAGGTTACCTTGCCTGAAACAATCCACTCTTAGCTAGAAACTTCCTTTTCCTGACCCCTTCTGCCTATAAAAGCCTTTCATTTTTGTACAGCCTTTCAGAGATATTTCCTGTTAGCTAGATGGGATGCTGCCTAATTCATGAACTGTTTTTTTATTTGTTTGTTTGGTTTTTTTTACATTAAAATTTTTTTAAGTTTATTTATTTATTTTGAGAGAGAGAGAAAGCATAAGCAAGTGAGGGGCAAAGAGAGAGGGAGAGAGAATCCCAAGCAGGCCCCACAGTGTCAGCATAGAGCCTGACATGGGACTCAAACCCACAAATGGTGAGATCATGACCTGAGCTGAAACCAAAACTCAGACATTTAAACTGACTGAGCCACACAAGCACCTCTGCTTTTTTCTTTAATGTTTATTTATTTTTGAGAAAGAGAGAGAGAGAGAGAGCATACATGAGTGGGGGAGGAGCAGAGAGAGAGGGGGACAAACGATCTGAAGCAGACTTTGCACTGGCAGCAGCCAGCCTGATGTGGGGCTCAAACTCATGAACCATTAGGTCATGACATGAACTGAAGTCAGATGCTCAATCGACTAAGCCACCCAGATGCCCCTCAATTAGATCTTTAAATTTACTCAGTTGAGGGGCGCATGGGTGGCTCAGTTGGTAAGCATCTGACTTAGGCTCAGGTCATGATCTCACAGCTCCTGGGTTCAAGCCTCAAGTTGGGCTCTGTGCTGACAGCTCAGAGCCTGGAGGCTGCTTTGGATTCTGTGTGTATGTGTCTCTCTCTGTCCCTCCCCTGCTTGTGTACTTAACAACTAACCTAAATGCAAAATAAAATAAACAAACAAAATTTTTTTAATTTACTCAGCTGAATTTTTTTTAAGAGAGAGAGAGACTGCATGTATGAGCAGGGGAGAGAGAGAGAGAGAGAATCTTTTTTTTTTAATATTTTATTTATTTTTGAGAGAGAGAGAGAGACAGCATGAGCAGGGGAGGGTCAGAGAGAGAGGGAGACACAGAATCCGAAGCAGCCTCCAGGCTCTGAGCCAGTTGTCAGCACAGAGCCCGATGCGGGGCTCAAACCCACGAACCGTGAGATCATGACCTGAGCTGAAGCCGGACGCCCAACCGACTGAGCCACCCAGCCACCCCGAGAGAGAGAGAATCTTAAACAGGTTCCACACTCAGTGGCAGAGCTGGACATGGGACTCAATTCCATAACCCTGGGATCATGACCTGAGCCAAAATCAAGAGTTGGAGGCTCAACCAACAGAACCACCCAGGAGCCCCATTGATTTAATTTTTTTAAAACACGAACAATACTGCAATGACCAATGCACTGACCAAAGGGACAAGCCAATGTGTACACACAGAAGAGTTTCTAAGATATGGACCTTTGTCACAAGAAGAAGCTTTTCATATGACAAAAATCCTAGATTGCGTTTCAAGTTTAGAAATTGTAGACAAGGGTACGTGAAATGGGCATGATGACTCTGCCTCCAGCTTCCACCTTAAGAGTCCCACATCCTAGGTGAGCGAATGTGGCCATCTATCCAAGATAATGGTTCCTGACAACAACTTTACATCTGGACTCCGTGAAGTTTACGCATATAGAGGCTGCTGTGAATCACTTATCTTGTCTGTTTTCGCTTTTGTATTTCATTGGAAATAGCAACATCCTGGAGTGTTCTCATGACTCAGACTGAGTGTGACAGTGAGAGAGTCAGGAGGGAGGGCATGACTGTTTAGAGAAAAGGAAATGGATTAACATGTGAAAGTCAGGAGGACTGATGTTTCAGTCAGCCATTTCTGGGTAAGAAGCCACCCAGCAAAGATTTGTTATTCTCCCAGTTACATGGCTTCCTCTGCTGGTCTCTTCTGGGCTTGCTCAGGCAGCTAGTGTCAGTGCAGGATCAGCTGGGCAGGAAGGAGGCTCAAGAGGGTCCTACTCATATGTCTGGAAGTCAATGCTGGCTGTCAGCTGGGTCCCCTTCATTCCCTATATTTGGTCTATCAGCCTCCAATACGCTAACCCAGCCTCCTTACATGGCGGTTTCAGCAGCATTCCAGAAGAGTCAAAGTGGATGCTATAAGGAGTCTTGCAGGCAAGGCCTACAATAACATCACTTCTGCCCAGTTCTGTTGACCAAAGCAAGTCGCAAGGCCAGCCCAGAGTTTAGGGAAGGACAAATTGACACCCCTCTTATTAGAAGGGCCCGCAAAGTCCTGGGACATTGGAAAGGAGCATGGGATGAATTGCTTCAGGCATCTTTGAAAACAATCTCCCATAACTGAGTGATTTGGGCCAAGATGGAAACTTAACTTGACCACTGAGATTTTAGCTAGTGTCTTGTGTGCAATTTCCACAATAGGTCAGCATGACACAATTCCCATCAGCCTGGCTTTCCTGGCTAGAAACAGGTTCCCAGAGGAACAGGGTTTGAAACTTCCTGATGTTGCTGGTTCTTCTCTTCGCCTGAAAGTCCAATACAGAATCTACCTTTAACTTTTGTGAAGTAGGTCTTTGAATAACTATTTTTTAAGCACCTAGTGTGTACAGTACATTATGCTAGCTTCTGGGGAAACGACAGTGAACAGGACACATCTCTTCCCTATTATCTCAGAGCTTTCATTCCGTGGAAGGGAAGGAGGCATCAAACAATGAATTATGCAGTCAGAGATTTAATTACAATGGTATCGAGGGCCACAGGAGAGGCAAGGCGTGCAGAGAGAAAACCTCAGTGGGGACCCTCACCATGGCCAAGTTGAAAGGAAGTCCTTGAGGAAGACATGTGAGCTAGTCTTTGAGGACTAAGGAGGCATTACACACTAAGGAGGCTAAGGGCAGGGGAGGGTGGCAGAAGGATATTTCAAGCAGAAGAAACAGTATGTACTAAGGTCCTAGAGAGGGGAAGACGCCTGTGGGTTTGAGGAACTGAGAAATACACAGAGAAAGGGTGATAGCTGAGCAAATGGGCCTGGAGAACAAGCAAAATCCGGACCATGCAGGACCTTATAGACCGTGTAGAGCGCTTTGGTCTGTCCCAGACTAAACTGTGTCCCCTGCAAATTCGTATGTTGAAGCTTTAACCGCACAGGATGACTGTATTTGGAGACAGGGCCTGAGGAGGTAATTAAGGGTAAATGAGGTCATACAGGTGGAGCCCCACTTCAGCAGAACTGGTGATCTTATAAGGGGAGGGAGAGACGCCAGGAGAGCACATGCCCAGGGCAGAGGCCGCATGACATATGCAGCAAGAAGGCGGTCATCTGCAGGCCCTGGAGAAAGTCCTCATCAGGCCACACCTGCCAAGACCTTGATCCAGGACTATGACAAAAACACACTTCTGTTGTTTAAGCCACTCGGTCTGTGGTATTTTGTAACGGCAGCTCTAGCAGACTAATCAGCGTGTGAAATACTGAGATTTATGCTCTTAAAAGATCATCCTGGTTGCTAGGTGCCGATGGACCCAAGGAACAAAAATTGTTACTTGATAGGAAGTTGGAAAAAAGAAAAAAAAGAAGTTAGGAGGCTATCACAGAGCTCACGAAGGAGGTGAGGGTGGCCTGCGTCAGGCTGTGGCAGGGAGATAGATAGAAGTGACATGACATGACAGAGTGACAGCCGTGGAGGCCTTGGCTGGAGGGCACTAGGGAGGTGAGAAAGTGAGAGAGCAGGTGTCCATTCTTCTAAGAAGTCTGTAAGGAAGGGAAGACAGACGGACAACAGATACACGGAGAAGTAGAGTTCTGTTTATTCCTTTTTGTTGTTTGTTTTTCTTTTTTCTTCTGGGAATGTTTATTTTTTTATTTTAAATTTTTTAATGTTTTATTTACTTCTGAGAGCTAGAGAGACAGTGTGAGCAGGGAGGGGGGTGCAGTCAGAGAGAGAGGGAGATACAGAATTTGAAACAGGCTCCAGGCTCTGAGCTGTCGGCACAGAGCCCGAAGAGGGGCTCAAAGCCACAAACCGTGAGATCATGACCTGAGCTGAAGTCAGATGCTTAACCAACTGAGCCACCCAGGCACCCCTCTTCTGGGAATGTTTAACTAAGATAAAAGAGACTTAAGTATTTTTTTAAGGTTTATTTATTTTTGAGAGAGGGACATTGACAGAGTGTGAGCAGGGGAGGGGCAGAGAGAGAGGGAAACAGAATTGGAAGCAGGCTCCAGGCTCTGAGCTGTCAGCACAGAGACCAACACAAGGCTCAAACTCACAAACTGTGAGATCATGACCTGAGCCAAAGTCAGATGCTTACCAATTGAGCCACCCAGGTACCTTGATACTTAAGCATTTTTAAGTGCTGATGGGAAAGGCCTGGTGTAAAGAGAATGCTGGAGAAGCGTTAGAAAGAAGACAGATAAAAATGTCAAGTCCTTCTGGAAGAGGCTGAGGGATCAGTGCTGGACCACAGGTGCTTAATGAGAGAGAGAATGAATGGACGTGTACAAGGGCAGCTGTGTGGCTCACTCAGTTAAGTGTACAATTCCTGGTTTCCACTCCAGTCATGATTTCACAGCTCGTGAGTTCAAGCACCGCATCAGGCTCTGTGCTGGCAGTGCAGAGCCTGCATAGGTTTCTCTCTCTCTCTTTATCCCTCCTCTACTCACACGTTCTCTCTGTCTTTCAAAAATAAATAAACATTATATTTTTTTAAATAAAATATAAAGGAAATTTGTGTACAAATGAGAAAATGAATGAATGAAAAGCTACTTCCTTTATGCTCTAAACTATCTGATTGTTTCGAGGTTGGAATGCAGCTGCCATCCATCTTCAGCTTACACCCAAGTAACCAAGGCAACCTACCCATGCAGCGAGCTTGGGCCTCATCTTCTTCCCTCCGAGGGTTGACTATCACTTGGGACCCTCCCTGCAGCCATGAGCAGTTGCTGAGGGAGGGCACTGGTGCACTGCTGTAGGGTCTGTGGGGTTTCTGAGCTCCCTCCCTGCTGTGCTTTCTGGTCCTGCTCACACTTGATGCCACACACACCACTTCCATCCCACCATGGATTGTTATTGAGCCTGTTCCACCTTATGACATGGTGGCTCGGACAGGACTCAGGTTTCACAGCCTCTTCTAGAACTGCATATTTGGAGAGCTGGGGGGCTCAGTTCACCAAAAGAAAAGAGATATTATTCCCTAGAGAGAAGCAATGTGATGAAAAGGCATCTACTATGGAAGTAATATTTTATCAACGGGATGATTTTTGTCATTATCATCAACATAAGTTGGCCACCTTTTCCTAATTCCCATTATCCTTGGGCTATATTTTCCTAAATAGTGGCTAAGGGCCCAAGCTATGGAACTCAGACTGCATGTAATTCAAATGCTGGTTCTAGCACTTTCTAACTGTGAAGCAAGTTGTGCCTCAGTTTAATGTTTGTGAAGGTTAAGTGAGTTGATACACGTGGAATATGTAGAATAGTGCCTGGTCCCTGCCAGGTGTTCAATAAATGTTAATCATTATTATTGGCAGAGGGAAAAAAAATGGCAGTGCTCATACCCATCTGAGCGGTAACTGGGAATGAAACCATCACTCCTCACTTACCGCCTAGGTTTCTCCCAGGAGACACGTGCAACCTTACAAACTACAGTTCAACAAAGACTTATTGAGAAGTTCACAAGTTGCCAAAGTCTCTCTCCTCCAGAAGCTTGCAGCCAGGTAAGGGTGGAAGGCAGATAAAGAAAGGGCTTTCCTGGAAGCTGCCTTGTGCTGGGTAGAAGTGGGCAGAGGGCTCTGCGAGAAACCAAGAGGGCACTTGGTCCAGAGGAAGCTGCCTGGAGAAAACCACACCTGAGCTAAGACCCAGGGATGGGCAAGAGTTTGCCAAGCGACGAAAGTGTCACCACAGTGTGCCGGTTAGTCCTCAGGCTATTGTGCTCAGCTCCAGACCCCCACTCCCCTACTTTGTGCCTCCCAGGGCTGGAGCTCTGCAAGGTCCCCGTCCCCCTGTCCAGGGTGTCCCCTGTCCAGCCTGTTCCTGGTAGCCCGCCAACAGGGGGCACCAGACGCCGAGTGGCAAGCAGGAAGACAAGAAGGGACTTGGTTCTTCTCGTTTGTCCAGTGGCAGCTTCTCCTCAGGAAGGGCTGGACAGCGTGAAGCATCGGGTGGGGCCTCCAGTTTTCTGCAGCCTCAGAGCAGGACTTGAGAGACTGTGCAGAAAGCAACCAAGTAAACAAGTGGGCAGGAAGCGTCAGACATTCCTGCGGGGGGCGCCTGGGTGGCTCCGTCGCTTAAGTGTTCTACTCTTGATTTCAGCTCAGGTTATGATCCCAAAATCTTGGAATCAAGCCCCGCATTGGGCTCTGCACTGAGAGTGGAGCCTGCTTGATTCTCTCCCTCATTCTCTCTCCTGAGGCCCCTCTCCCCCGCTCACTCTCTCTCTCTCTGAAATTAAAATTAAAAAAATTGGGGCGCCCAGGTGGCTCAGTCGATTAAATGTTAGACTTCGGCTCAGGTCATAATCTCATGGCTTGTGGGTTCGAGCCCCATGTCAGGCTCTGTGCTAACAGCTCAGAGCCTGGAGCCTATTTTGGATTCTGTGTCTCCATCTCTCTGCTCTGCCTCATCTTGTGCTCTGTATTTCTCTCTTTCTCTCTCAAAAATAAACATTAAAAACATTTTCTAAACGAAAACAGAAAAACAAGAAAGAGTTATGTTGATATAAAAAGTACTATGTAAAAAATTTCTCCTACATAAACTGTTAAAGAAAACTATAGAAAACTCTATAGTATAACCCATTGCTATTTTTTTTTTTTACATTTATTTATTTTTGGGAGTCAGTGACAGAGAACAAGTGGGGGAGGGGCAGAGAGAGAGAGGGAGATACAGAAACCAAAGCAGGCTTCAGGCTTCCAGCTGTCAGCACAGAGCCTGATGCAGGGCTCGAACTCACAAACCCTGAGATCATGACCTGAGCCAAAGTTGGAGGCTTAAATGACTGAGCCACCCAGGTACCCCCCATTGCTATTTTAAAAGGGATTGTGTTAGTATGTGCTTATCTGTGCGCATGGGGGTTATATCTCAAAGAAATAATCTGCTGGCTTTTGCATGTGTATTTATCTCCTTCTGTCTTTATTACAGGTACCCAAGGGCTGGGCTGAACAGTTTTTCTTTCTTCAGTCCACACCTAAGCAGGAACAAAGATTCAAAACCCCTCACAAGACAAAATTTCTATTCGGTGTATTTGCAGAACCAGTTTTTCTTCCCCCAGAGGCAAAATAAATCTGTGACTACAGAAAGAAAAGAAGAAAACAAGGGCTAGGGGTGGGGGCGTGGTCAGGAGGAAAAGGACTGGGAAGATAGATGAGGAATCACTGACATGAGAGGGAGGAAGAGAAGTGTCCAGGAGACCAGGGAAATGATGAGCTCACATCAGGTGTGGTTTACTCAGCACCTCTCAAACTGAAGTCCATCTCAATTGGGTCAGCAGTCCTGGGCACTTCTTAAACTCATGAACAGACAAGGGATAAGCAGTTAGGATGAGCTAGGTTATGCTGCAGTGATAAACATCCCCCAATCTCAGTAGCCTAAACAATAAAAGTTAACTATGCACACACTACATGCCCATATACGGTTGGCCGGGGGCTAGCCCTCCTCCATATTATTGTTATATCAGGACCCAGGCTAAAAGAATACTGCCAGGTACCAAAACAGAAATGGAAATGGAAATGGAAAATGCAAGAAATTGTGCACTGGCTCTTGAAGCTTTACCCTAGAAGTAGCATACATCATTTCAACCCACATTTTATTGACCAACACAAGTCCTGTGGTCACATCTAACTCCAAGGGGACAGGAAAATGCCATCTTACCATGTGGTCAGAAAGAGAGCTAGAGATAGATAATGAACGATAGGCATGACCACCACAGTAGAGGACTCAGACCCCTGGTCTGGGGGTGGAGATATGAGAAGAGAACTGCTTCCCATCAACAAGGAGAACTGAACAGGTTGTGATTCAGGAAGTAAGCAAAGAAACTGATTGCCCTGGAAATGGGGAGTGTGGAGTAAGAAATGTTGACTTTCACTTTATACCCTTTGTAATGTTTGAAGTTTTAACCATGACATTCATTTGTGTGGATTAATTTATGAGACTCAGGTTACCCCATTCCCAGTATTCTGCAGAAGACAGTGTAAATGGCCAAAGGAAGTTCAAAGAATTGAGTGCTTATGACTGGGAGTAGCCAGGCTCTGCCCCAAACTGAAACATCCAGACGCTGTTGGGTTGACCTAGGGTTAAAGAACATTGCCCTTTCCCCCCACCCCCCAATCCCGTCCCAGGAACCCAGCCAACATCTGCCCCACACATTTCCTGGAACTTATTGCTTCTCTAGAGGGAACAGCAAGGACTCCGACCCTGGACCCCAAGACTCAGAACATTTTTTTTCCCAATCCAAAGGCCAGCATCATGACAATTACTATGCCATCTTTGATTATAGAAGATAAGTAACAATGGAAGAAATCATGCTCATGACTCAGAGCAAGGAAGTCCAATATATTCATTTCTAAAGAAATCTCAGATTTCTAGGGCACCTGGGTGGCTCAATTAGTTGGGCATCTGACTTCAGCTCAGGTCATGATCTTACAGTTCATGGGTTCAAGCACCAAGTCGGGCTCTGTGTTGACAGCTCAGAGCCTGGAGTCTGCTTTGGATTCTGTGTCTCCCTCTCTTTCTGCCTCTCCCCTGCTTACACTCTGTCTCTGTCTCTGTCTCTCTCAAAAATAAACATTAAAAAATAATTTAAAAAAAGAAATCTCTAATTTCCATCTAAGATCATTCCCTACTACTATTCTGGGGGCCCAGGACAGGGTCTGGGGTATAACAGAAGTTCAGGGAAGAAGTCCTGGGAAATTGCAAGGAGCAGGAAGCTGCCTTCTCAGAGCCTGGCTTTGAGGACGCTTTGCACCATCACAATAGGATTGTGAGCCAAAACGCAGGTGACTCTGGGGGAAGAATGGGAAGACTGAGTCACAAGCAGAGACACGGCCTAACTGGAGTGCTTGACCCAAGGCCAAGCCTGTGGTAGTTCAGCCCCCCTCTCTGCTTTCCACCCCTAGGCATGTATCCACTGCCAGCTGGACAGGACTGCTCAAGACTTGGGAGGTATCCCTCCTACTTAGAGAACCTTCTCAGGTTCTGGAAGCCCAGGGCAGAGCAGACACTATGGGAAGACAGACATGCATGCAAATCCTAAAAAATAGAAATGTGCTGCATTCCCTCATTGTTCAACAGATATTTCATCATTTTGTTTCACCAAATGTTATTGGTCATCAAGGAGTCCAGGAGCATGATAGGAAATGATAGGAAATATGTCTAAGAACTAACCTTTACCCTCACCAAACCCACAACCAAGGAGAGAGCACGACACACAACCGAGCAATAGAGCGCATGGTCCAGTGAGGCTCATGAGAGACAAAGGCACAGTTTGGTGGGACCCAGAAGAAGAAAGTGATATGGAGAACAAAGAGAAAAGAAGTATGGGGGAAATTTTAAATATCTTTATAGCTTGCAGCCTATTGACAATTTCCTGGGGCAGGCAGAGTGACCTTCCTCCAGGAACTCAGCTGCCTCAATGTTAATACATTGTTAGAGGCAAAAGGAAACCTTAGCTTAACTTTAGCCTGAAGTCCAGGATCCTGTAAGTCTTCTTTAACATAAGAAAATCCTTTGGAAACTTTCTTTACCTGTACCCCCCACCCCCACCCCTGACCCCATAAGATGTGTGTTAGCAATCATCCTCCAAATATATGGCCCACGGATATATACCTGAAGGGTCTCATGTCTAAGGTTTCACTAGACAGTAGTAAACGATGCACCTCAGGGTCTTAGAAACCTTGCTTCCAAATTCCTTAGAGACTTACACTATCCGTAACCCCCTCTCAACTTGAAAGTATATAATCAATCACTCTTCATAACCCCAGTGCAGCTCTTTCTGCCCATGGATCCTGTCCCCGTGCTTTAATAAAACCACCTTTTTTGCACCAAAGACATCTTAAGACTTCTTTCTTGACCATTTGCTTCTGGACCCCAATGTTTCACATCAGAAAGAACTAATACCTGTTGAAGGTGTTCAGTGCTTTTCCTGAGGACTTTCAGCCTGATCCATGGCCTCCTTTAACAAGGAACAGGATAGAACCAGCTTCTTGTAATTTTCTTTTCTCTAAAGTAGGCTGTGCTGCTGGGGGAAGGGGTATGAAGATTCTCCTAGAATTTCAGGAACAGCACTGATAAAGAGTTCACAGTTCAGAAGTGTGATATCACAAAAAATAAATATTAAGTCTTTGTTCCCAGTTCCTGGCACACAACTCCCAAAGTCTTGGAGTCTCGGGGGTGATGGCTATCTTTTGTATGCTAATGAGATGACTGGTGAGTGGGGGCCCCAGAGAGCTTCTGGGAGGGGGCTGGTCTCCAGGAAGTTCAAGACAGATGAGAGGGTTGGGACTTTCAACTCCACCTCCACCCCTGACCTCTGGGGAGGCTCAAGCGGCTAGAGATTGAATTCAATCACCATGGTCAATGATTAATCCACCTACATCATGGAACCTCCATAAAAACCTCTAAATGACAGATTTCAGAGTGCTTCCAGGTTGGTGAACACATCAAGGTGTCAGAAGGGTGAAACACCCAAAGACACCATAGTATAGAAGTGCCACATGCCTTCCCCCATGCCTTGCCTCATGCATCTCTTCCAATGGACCCTCCTGAGTTATATTCTTTGCAATGAACTACTGATAGTCAAGTGTTTTCTAGAGTCCTGTAGGTCATTCTAGCAAGTGATCAACCATAAAGGGAGGGGCTGTAGCCAAGTTGAGCAGAAGCATGGGTGATTGAGGGACCCAGTAGTTGTGACTGGTGTCTGCACCTTGTGCCTGAGACCTTTAGCTTTGGGGGTCTGCATTAACTCAGCGTCAGAATTGAATGGAATCATTGGATACCCACTTGGTGTCACAAAAAAAGAGAATTGGTTGATGGGAGAATAAAACTTAACAGAAAGAGCTTGTAGGTGCCTATTGGATACCCAGTTGGTGTCACAAAAAATGAGAATTGGTTGATGGGAGAATAAAACTTAACAGAAAGAGCTTGTAGGTGCCTATTCTGTGTTTGTGCGATAAAAGGAAAGCCCTAAACAGGTGTCTAGGTGCAGCTGCAGAGGAGAGGTGCTGAGTGGTGTTCAAGTCCCCTCCCCCATGGACTCAGGAGCTGCACCCCCAGCCTTTCTAAGGCACTGCCATCATCCCTCCTATTCCACATTCTCACCTCGGCAGCCAGCTATCTCTACCCCCTTGCCTCTATATAGTCCTGTAACCACATTAGCCTTCTGGGGTCTGTTCTAACTTTTCATCCTTTCCTCTAGAAATTTGACTGCCCTCTCTTTTACCCAAAGCCAATAAAATCCCTCCCTCCCAGAGATCTCTTATTTCTTTCTCTGTTCAAGCCAGTTGGTGGTTTTAAACAGAAACTAAAGTATCATCTCTTCCTGAACAAGGTTTGTCAGACATAAAGCTTTTCTGTTTGCAGGAAATGAGAACTCATTTGAACTCACCTGAGCTGAAATTAGAAATTTATTATAAGATATCAGGTTGTCCTTGATGATCAAAAAGAAGGAAGAACAGCTAGATGGCAGTTGGGCCATAGAAGGACAGAAACCAGAACTAAAAAAGAGCCAGGGATCCAGGCTGCTACCTCTCAGGTCATTCCCTCAGCTCTCAGGGACCACTTAATTCTCAACATCATTTCACTGTGTATCTTCAATCTTCTCTCCACAGGAACTTTCTCTGCTTCTCTGCCTGATAACGGAAGATGGTCTCATATAGAGCCCAAGATTTACAAATCCTCAGGTTAGGCAACCATCAGAATTCTAACTCCAAAATCCCCAAAGGAGGGAATGTATTTCATACTCCCCACCTGGAATATTAAATAGCCATACCCAGAGAGGCAGCCGTGTAATATCAATGTGGCTGCGAGATCTACCTGCACTGAAGGAGCAGTCCTCAGAGAAGGGGGGATGCTGTCCTGGCTGGATGCTCCCAAATCTTCACAACAGCTGTATTTAGCATTCCAGTTGCTCATTAGAATTATGTACAGTCAACCTACAGAGAAGCTTGCAAAGGCCACTTGTGTGGGGATAAAGGTGTCTGTAGCAAGGAGGGCAGTGCACACCTGTCCTGTCCTTTAGTCAACATTTTTAGCGGTTGGAGCAACTTCCAAGAGCAGTTGGAGATACAAGGTGGCCATCTGCAAACACTTGGGCTGGCACTGGCAGTAGACAAACAGGAAATAGACCGGGATGCCACTGAGTAGGAACAGAAAGATGTACAGGAACTCAATCTGGGGGTGGTCGATGACAGGAGCCAGCACCAGGTAGAGAGAAGCAAGGAGCATGATGACAGGGACGATGGTGGGGACCTGCAATGGACACAGAGACCTGGATGATGGAGAAGCATGGAGTGTGGTATATGGCCCTTGGGCTCTGTCCCTCCTGCCCGCTTGCCTGTTGCTCTCACTTGGCATTGGCTTCTCTCTTCCAGTCACTGCCACCCTACCTTGCCTGGCCAGGGAAGCCATTTACAAGGTTACAAGGGGCCATCCAAGGAACGAGGGCTTTGGGACCCAGGCTAATCCTCTCCATGAATCCTACTAGATGTGTGCATCCTCTCTGCATTTGTCTCCTATTGTTCTCCCTCAGGGTCCTCCAGAGGAGAAATGAGTCCCCAGTCAACAGGATCAATGCCTTGTGATCCAGATGTCCCTCATCCCCAGGAAATATAGAAATTTTCTACCAAATATGACATTCTTTCTCTAGGCCCCAAGTGAGACTGTGGTCCAATGATCTGCTTCATGCAAGAGCCTAGGGTTACAAAAAGCCCAATGTTTATTCCAAAGACTACCTTGTAAGGTCGAGGAAGATTCTTCTTCTTTATTCGCAAGTACAAGAGGCAGCCAATGGTGGTTCCATAGGTGATCCAGCCAAGGAAGCTGAAAGGCAGACATGAGCCACTTACTCTGAGGCCCTGCCCTGGGTGGGCCTGCAAGCGGGGCTGGCCTACTAGGTAAAAACCCGGGGCAGGAGTACAAGCTCATCAGGGACCTTTCAGCTACCTCCAGGTGCCCTTGTCCATGCAGACTAAGGAAAGAAGAAGGCAGGCTGGTGCACCAAGGACAGGAGTGCACTGGAGGATATTCCTGTCTCCCTCATCTTCAGTCACAAAGTGACTCACACACAAGCCCAGGCACTCACTTGGCTCCACATTGGACCTTCTTTGACTGCCCCTGGCTGGACAGAAAAGGACAATTTTTCAAAGAGAGGAGGAGCATTTGTGTGTCTAAAAACAGGAGTCTGGTAGAATGTCAAGGAAGCCTATGCTCTCCTCAAGGACTAGCACACTCACAGCAGATGCTCCTACCTTAGAGTGGGTGACAGGATAGGCCACTGAACACCCAGACAAGCCCCTGGCCTCTGTCTGCCCCACTGTGGGTCATTGAGTGGCTGATCTAGGTCCAGTGAAAGTCTCATCTGACCTTGGAGATGGGATCCAGGCCAGGCCATCTCTTGAGGCAGTCAAGACTGGGGGACATGGGGTCCTTGTTAGGATGGATCATCCGCAACATTCTCATTCTGTGCCAGAACATTCTCAGTCACATTCTCAAATCTCAGCCCAAAGAAACCCTAGGCTCACCATGGTTTGATATTTTTCTCATCATATAACGATTTTATCCTTTCTAATGGGAAAAAGATAAAAAGAAAACCAGATCTGTTACTTAATGTTCTGAAGAAAGTCACATCAAGCACTATATACCCCGTTCCAGAAGATTAATTATACTTATGACAACAAAGAAGAGAACACGCGATGCCTGAGAAATTACTCTGAGAGCTCCCTTGGCACCCAGACGCCGCACTTGCCTATAAGTGTAAAGACGTACCCGTGAAACCTGTTTCAGATGAGCCCATAAAACCACGACTGGATGGCACAACAGCCCATTATTTCTGCCCCAGGGAAGGTAATAAAGGGGGTCAGAACATCTCCCCATTTTGATGCAATCTCTGATTATACCTACCCAACTTGGTTGTGGGTCTGCCCTGGGCTCAATCAAGATATGCTGGGTCAGAGTCCTGAGCACAGATCAGACTGCAAAGGGAAAATCACACTGCACCCATGGCGACAAGGTGTGAGCCTGAAGATAGCTTTAATGTGATCTCAGCAACAGAATAAAGGAACGAGGAAGAATAAAAAATGACAAAGACAACACAAGCCTTTAACTTGCCTGCTTCTTGGTGAAACATTTGTCTCATTGAATTTTTGGAAACAGGACAAGAGAGGAGGGAGCCACATTTAATTTTGGAAACATAACTGGGAGAGAATGGCTGAAATGTGTGTGCATGTGCAAGAGCTCTGGGCTCAGGTTTCCAGAAGGGTGCATGTGTATCTTTATGTGTGATAGTTATACCTAGGGGCTTCCAGAAGTGTGCACACACATATTTATATACACACATGCATGTGTGTAAGTGTGCACACAGAGGGGACTTCTATATACACATGAGTGTATGTGAGTGTGTGCACAAAGGGGCCATGAGATACCCAGCACGGGAGGGCAGTCTCACTTGCCTCAAGAAGTTCACAATGGTGCCGAAGCTTCCTGGGATGACCAGGATCAAAGCCACTGCCGAGGTAAACATCAGGGCCGGAGTCGGTGTGAGGCGATGCACATGAACCATGGACAGAAGTTGGGGCTGGGAGCAAAGCCAGGTGTCAGACAACCCCCTCAAGGGAGCCACAGTAGGTTTCTGCCCTGGGAAGCTCCCAGCCCTCTTCCCCGGCCAAACTCACTCTGGACACCAGTGCCCCCAACCAATAGTTCCCAGGCCCCACTGCTTCCAGACGCACGTCTCTGTGGCTCACCTGGGGTGAAACCAGGCCCAGCGTACAGCTTGGGAGGCCAATCGCTCCATAGACCCAAATAGCTCAGGATGTGGGCTAGAGTATAGAAAGCTGACACAGGTGTCTGGCCAGGGT
This sequence comes from Hyaena hyaena, assembly GCF_003009895.1. Taxonomy (NCBI): domain Eukaryota; kingdom Metazoa; phylum Chordata; class Mammalia; order Carnivora; family Hyaenidae; genus Hyaena; species Hyaena hyaena. The sequence continues at coordinate 429,764 of NW_024081504.1, read as the reverse complement.
GTTCAATTTTCGATTGCTCATCCCCAAAACAGGAAGAGGGACCGGGGTGGGAAGACAGAGGATGGGGGAGGAGAGGGTGGGATGGTTACAGATGGAGCATGGAATGGGTCATGGATTATGGTAGTAGACTGTATTCCTACTCAGCAAATAGTCTCGCTCTCCCACCTCTGTAGGAGAAATACTATGATTCTTCCCCATCCATTGATGCTGGGCTTGGCCAATGAAATGTGAGCAGGAGTAACACAGCAGAGGCTCAAAATATGCCTGTGTGGTTTGGCTTGGTCTCTTGAACCCCTGCCACATGCTCTAGGCAAAAACATGCTTTGGCCTGGGTCCCTGAGACAAGAACAGACTCACAGTCCCAAATGAGAAAATCTGAACACAAGCCCCAGGCTGAAGCAGAGCCATGGCAGACCCAGGGACCAATGAGCAACATGAAATATTTGCTATTGTAAGCCCCCTAGATCTTGGAGTTTTCCGTTTCAGCATCATTGCTGCAAAAGCTACCAGAGAGACAGAGTCCCCAAGGGGAGGGACCCTGAGTGTACACACAGGCTCTGCCCCTGTGGCTCTGCCCCCTGCCCCCACACCATTTGCTCTACACAAACATCCCCATCACCTACAAACTCCACACTGATCTCCCAAAACGTGGAAGTCAAAGGACTGGAGCTTAAATGGAGATGCTTGGGATGCTTGAGTCTCATTCTTAGAAGAGAAGAGGGCTGGGGCACCTGGGTGGCTCAGCTGGTTAAGCATCAGACTTCAGCTCAGCTCAGGTCATGATCTGAGTTCAAGCCCCATGTTGGGCTCTGTGCTGACAGCCCAGAGCCTGGAGCCTGCTTCAGATTCTATATCTCCCTCTCTCTCTGTCTCTCTCCTGCTCATGCTCTGTCTCCTCTGTCTCAAAAGTAAATAAACTCTAAAAAAAATTTTGGGGGATGCCTGGGTGGCTCAGTCAGTTAAGCATCTGACTTCGGCTTCGGTCATGATCTCACGGTTCGTGGGTTCGAGCCTCTCATCGGGCTCTGTGCTGACAGCCAGCTCAGAGCCTGGAGCCTGTTTCAGATTCTGTATCTCCCTCTCTCTCTGACCCTCCCCTGATCACACTGTCTCTCTCTCTCTCTCTCTCTCTCTCTCTCAGAAATAAATAAAACATTAAAAAATTTTTAATATAAATAAATAAATAGATTTTTTTAAAAAAGAAAACATGGGGGCTATGTCTTGTAGGGGAGTCCTGGCTTAGGCTAAGTGCTAAGTTTAGGCAGGAGAAAGCTTAGCCCGCCTACAGCCCTCACCACCTCGCCCAGTCCAGACCCCATCTCTCACCATGTGGCCTTCTCTCGCAGCCGCATAGCACACACGGCTTCCACCGAAGAATGCCCCGTTAGCAGAGCCAAATGTCGAGAGTACGACAGCCAAGGGTACCAGCCAGGCCCAGGCCCCCAGCACCTGGTTCCTAGGACGACATAGGGATCAAGGGAAGGAACTCCAGCAGCAAACTGGAAGATAACAGCAAGGAAACAGAGCAAACAAAACAACTGGAGGCAAATTGAAATACACACAGGACACGATCCTTCCCCAAACTGAATTGTCTGCCCACTGGCCAAGGAACACATGCCTGGACTCACTTACCCCCAGCTCACAGCCATAGCATCAGAGGAAAGGATCTCAGTGGGTGACAACACTAGCAGGTAGCTGATGTTGACCAGGAGGTACAGGCTGGTGACCAAGGGGATGGCGATCATCACTGCCCACACCAGGTTCTGCTGTAGAGTCCAGGAGAAGAAGCCACGTGTTAGTAGGCGAGTTCCTTCTCAGGCCCCCGGAACAAGCTCACCAGTGCAGTGCTGAGCTCATCCTGGCCACAGGGGACATACCAGGCCCTGAGGGCCACACAGGCTGTGTGCCCCTTGTCCATGTGCTCACAGTCCATGCCATGGACCCACAAACAACAGATGTGCTATGTGGGGAACTAACCAGTCTGAGCAGTGGAGGTACAGAGGGCCTGAGAGGAGTGGAGGCGACCATGAGAGCAGAGGCACAGAGAAGGGACAAGAAAGTTAAAGATCTTCATTCTTGGCTGTTTATCAACCTTTCCAGCTGTAATATTCCAAGACCACCATGCCAACCCTGCCTAGTTTCTGGGTCTCCAGGACTCAGGCCCACCCAGGCTGAACCTCCTCCAGAGGTTCCACTCTGACCCTCAGGCTCCTCAACTGGAAATTGGGGGTCATTGGGGATCTGTAAATGGGACTGGCCACTGCTCTGGCTCCCTGCAAGGTGTGAGAGTCAGCACCGAGGAAGGAAAAGGAAGGGCCTGGACACAGGGGCTGTGGGCACTCAGAGCAGCTTGTCCTGTGGAGGCTCGGTGCCAATCTGACATATGGTCTTTCAATAAAGGTACTGAGTAGGCGTCCAATAAAAACGGAGGAATAAATGAAAACCAGGTAAATCATAGTGTACTCCCTCCCACTTCATGCCCCTCAACCTTGGACATCATTCTGGAGCCAGGACCAAATGGAAGGAAGGGGTCTCTCTCAGGACCCACAGAGCTCTATTCAACATTCCCCAAGGGAACGCCTGGATGGCCCAGTCGGTTAAGCATACAACTTCAGCTCAGGTCATGATCTTGCGGTTTGTGAGTTCAAGCCCCGCATTGGGCTCTGTGCTGACAGCTGTGAGCCTGAAGCCTGCTTCAGATTCTGTGTCTCCTTCTCTCTCTGCTCCTCCCCTGCTCATATATTCTATCTCTCTCTCTCTCTCTCAAAAGTAAGTAAACCTTAAAAAAATTTTTTTTTTAATTTCCCAGGCGTTGGCCACCCTGGATAGACATCTACACCTTGAAGTAGGAAGTGCATGTCCAGGACACTCCCAGCCTCATGGAGGGCTTTCTCTAGGCGTCCTTTGGCTTACCTTGTGAGGGGCAGGCAAGCACTGATGAGACCAGAGCCTCCCTCCTCGGTACCAAACGGGACACCAGAACCTGGTATTGCTGCCACTGACCTTACAGTGTAACATGAAATGAGAAGAGGTCATTCTGTACCAAGAGGCAGGGAGGTCTTGCCAGACTTGGTACAGAGCTTTCCGCGGGAGGGCTATGCCACAGTCCCACACAGACCTCCTTGCCCACCACTAGGTAGAACCCTCCCCCATTTAAGTGTCTGCCCCTGGTTAGCATATCTTCTCTTCTTCAACATTACATAAAAAGCAATTTTCAAGAGTATCTGGGTGGCTCAGTCAATTAAGTGTCCAACTATTGATCTCGGCTCAGGTCATGATCTCATGGTTTGTAAGTACAATCCCGCATCAGGCTCTGTGCTAACAGTGCCTAGCCTGCTTAGGATTCTCTCTCTCCCTTTCTCTCTGCCCCTCCCCCACCCATTCTTACTCTTTCTCAAAAATAAATAACTATTTTTAAAAAAAGGCAATTTCCAGAGTTTTCTGCCAGGGCTGAGATCTGCCACAGAAAACTCTGGAGGCAAGCACGGGAAGAAGGGCATAGGGGCACTGAGGTCAGAGTATTGATCTCAGGGCCTGTCCCCTTACCTCGCTCAAACTTTCTTGAGACACAGACGTGCCCTGTTCTTCCTGGCCTCGGCGTTCCTGTTCACGCTGCTTCTACATGGCTATTTTGCCACAAACCACATCAGCCCTTCAAGGCTCAATTCCAACCCTCCTCTCACAGAACTCTTGCCGGACTGCTCTGCCTCATGAGTTCCAGCAGCAAGTGGAGGCAGCACCCCAGCAACCTTTATTATATCCAAGTCTCTGTCCCATCCTGTCCTGTCTTCTAAGGGCAGGGGCCGGGGAGAGTGACCAATTGGTCCCAGCTTGCCTGAGACTTCCCTGCTTTTAACACCAGAAGTCCAGCATCCCTGGAAGTCTTCAGTCCTGGACAACCTGGTCAGCAGACCTAGCAGGTCACGTGACAGATGCGTGCAAGTAAAGTCACTAGGACAGCAATGGGTCCTCTCAGGTCTCCTCTAGCTCTCATATCTGGGGATGGAGGCCCCAACCATCGCTTCAGCATGGCAGCTAAGTCCTCATCTTCCCAGTTCTGAAAGTGTGTTCTGCCTGGGCCGAGAAGAGGCCACTTGTAGCAAAGATGGGCAATGGAGCAGAGTCCCAGGTTCCCCCTATGGCAGGCCTCACGGTGGGGTGCCCTCAGCAGGTGAGCACCCACCCTGCATGGCCCAGCCACATGCCAAGTCACAGGGGAGGGATATGACATGCTTTTGAATTTGACTCATCTTGGACAGCCCACAGGCCAGCTAATGAGCTATGACAGCCCCACGTTGCACCCGGAGAACACTGAGATTTCCTGGCTTCCTTCTCGAATGACTTAATTCTTCACACAAATTTCAGGGCGCATGAGCATAAGGCTGGACCAGGGTTGGCATAGGTTCTACAGTTTCTTGAAAAAGAGTGTGAAACAAAGATACACTTAACATGGGCTTCAGAGAGCAGAGTTAGAGCCAGAATTTCAATTGCCCATCATTCAGAGGCATGGCTTTGTTTTTGCTCTGAAACCCACATTTGTCAAATATGCAGGGGTGCCTGGATGGCTCAGTTGGTTAAGTGTCTGCCTTCGGCTCAGGTCATGATCTCAAGGCTGGTGAGTTCAAGCCCCTTGTCAGACTCTGTGCTGACAGCTCAGAACCTGGAGCCTGCTTCAGATTCTGTGTCTCCCTCTCTCTCTGCCCCTCCTCCCTTTGCAGACTGTCTCTCTCTCTCTCCCAAATATAAATGAACATGAAAAAATGTAGAGGTCAGCAAATTACAGCCTGTGGACCAAATCCAGCTCACTGCTTGTTTCTGCAAATAAATTTTTATGGGGGCACAGCCACCCTCATTTGTTTACCCATGGCTATTTGCACGCTACAGCAGAGTTGAGTAGTCATGACAGAAGACTCATGGCCAGCAAAACCTAAAATATTAGCTCTTTGATACTTTACAGAAAAAAATGTGCTAATCTATGCTCTATGGCATGGGAGCTTGTCTCACTTGCCTTTGGGCCCCTTGCTCTTTCCCTGGACCAGCTCCAAGCCCAGAACCTGGATTCAGAGAGAGAGAAGCCTAGCCCTGTGAACTAAATGAGCCAGTGCCCCTGCCCTGCAGCCCCAGCCCCCACCCCAGAGCCACCATGAATGCACACTAACATTTACCTGAAATTACAGCTGTTTATGGCACTCCATCCACAAGTGATTATGCCATTGATACCTTCAAGCCCCATGCGGTAGATGGGTCAGCTATTATCCCATTTCATAGCGAGGAACTAAAGCACGAGGAATTACCTGCAAGAATAGAATCTAGGTCCCAGGACTCCTGGCTCTCACCCCAGTCTCTCTGTGCTCTTGGACTTTAGTCTCCATGCTCCTCTTCTCCTCCCAAATTCTCCCAAACCCATCTCTAGGGAGCCTCTGCTGAGAGGTGAGACATGTAATGGCCCTTGAGCCAGCCCCAAAGATGTAGAGGAAAAGACTCAGTTCTCATCCTCTGAAAATTAAAGACTTCTGCAGGCAAAAAGAAAACAAACAGCAACCTAAGCAAATATATTTATAGCAAAGAGTTAATTTCCATAGTAACTGAAGAGTCCAAATGTTCCAACTATCAAGACAGATAACAAGCTGAGTCATCAAGCATGGCCTCTTGCTAGTGGAATGACCTCAAAATCACTTCCCCCTTTCTAAGCCTCAGTTTTCCCATGTGAAAAATGGTGTCGATAGTACTGACCTCACAGGGCAAATGAGACCACGAGTGTGATCCTATAAAGTTCTGTGCTCACTTGGGAAGTTATTATTCATATAATTCCATAAAGCAATTAAGGTAGACAATGGGCTGGCATTCATGACTTCAAAAAGAGAACCCCCATTTTCAGCTGCTTTTGCATTAGTCAGTTCAAATAACAATAACTGGAATAGCTAATGTTTGGTGATTTCACCCTCTGAAGAAGTATGATGGACTCACCTTTGGGTTCTTGAGTTCTTCCACCACATAGTTGACATTATTCCAGCCATCAAAGGACCACATGCCCTGGTAGATGGCCATGCCAATGCGCCCAGACTGATGTGTTGTGTTGTGGAAGGCAAACAGAAAGGCTTCCGTGTGGCCATGGCCCTGGCTCAACACCACAGCCCCACCCACCACGATGATTAGCAACGAGAACACTTTGGCGACCGTGCACACGTTCATCAGCATGGTGGTCAGCCGTGAGCTCCAGCAGTTGACCAGCATCAGCAGCAGGATGCAGGTGGCAGCCACACCCTTGAGCACAGCCTGGGGCATCGAGGAGCAGCCAGAGTAAAAGGGGGCCACTGCATACTCAGCAAGGCTCAGGGAGACAGCAGCAATAGCCGCTGGTCTGACCAGCAACACAAACGTATAGATGACCAGGAAGGCTGGCAAGGAGCCAAAGATTTGCAGGATGTAGGCATACTCCCCTCCGGATTTGGGAACCAGGGCACCCAGCTCAGCATAGCACAGGGCACCCATCACGGCCAGGAGGCCACAGGCTGCCCACACCACAAGACTGGCTCCAGAGCTGCCCATGTAGACCAGGACCCCCTGTGGCGACATGAAAATGCCAGAGCCAATCATACAGCCAGCCATCAGGGACACGGCACTCCACAAGCCAATCTCCCTTCTCAGTTGTAGCCCCCCCACACCGGGCTCCCGTCTTGCCATCCCCTCACCGCCATCTCTTTCCTGACTTCTCTCCATCTCAGGACTTCAATAGTTGCTGTGTCTAGCTGAGCAGAAGCAGATGCTCTCATACCTATGTCTTGTGGGCTTCCACAGGAGTTAATGATTACAGCACTTGAGGAAGTCTGAACCAGAGACCAGACAGCCAGGGCATGGCATTCAGAAGGGACAGAGCCTTCGCTGATCGACCAGTCCCTGTCTGACTCAAACTCCAGTACAGGCAGTTTGCAGGAGCTGTTTTCCAGTGTGACCTAGGAAAGATCAAGGGAAACGGGATTTTAGTAGAAATCCCTGCTGCCCAATTCCACAGCACTATGTGAGGAATAACAGTTGGATGAGTGCTCTGTGCCAACAGTAAGAATACTGAGAAACTGCATATTAGGAACCAAAAAAAAAAAAAAAAAATCTCTGCAATAGTTTTATCAGCCAAGCAATAAAACTCCTGTTTTATTAGGATTCCAATTAAAATTGCATGAGCCCTACTTTAAGGAAGAATCAAAACAACCAAAGAAGATTCAAATAGTTAAGAACAGAGCTTGTACCCCTACAAGGAAGGGATCAGGTGGTTAGAAGCACAGTACAAGGTCTGCATTCAAATCCCAGGTTTAGTCCCTCATAGTCGTGTGATCTCAGACAAGATCTCTGAACCTCACCCTACTCATCTGTCAGTTAATTACAATACCCACCACACAGGGTTACTCTAAAGATAGCATATAGTCCAATCAAAGTAGCTAGAATAGTAGGTGAAACGTAGTCGACTTTCCTTAAACATTAGCCAACACTATCTGGCTAAGAATTTCATTAGTTCTCTAGTTTCAGATATATATATATATATATGAATATTATATACGTATACATATTTTAATATATATTTCATTGATTTATAAATAATGTTCATTTTAGAATATAGCGTATAACTGGGGCGCCTGGGTGGCTTAGTCGGTTAAGCGTCCGACTTTCGCTTAGGTCATGATCTCGTGGTTCGTGGGTTCGAGCCCCGTGTCGGGCTCTGTGCTGACTGCCGGCTCAGAGCCTGGAGCCTGTTTCAGTCTGTGACTCCCTCTCTCTCTGACCCTCCCCTGCTCATCCTGTCTCTCTCTCTCTATCTCCTAGAAATTAAAAAAAAAAAAAAAAAACTTAAAAAAAAAAAAAGAATATAGCGTATAACTTTTTTGTTAACCCTCTCTTATATATTTTTTTTATTTTTGATAGATAGTGTGCATCAGCGGGAGAGAGGGGCAAAAGGAGAGAGAGAGAGAGAAAGAGAGAGAGAGGGAATCTTAAGCAGGCTCCATGTTCAATGGAGAGCCTGACACAGGGCTTGATCCCACAAACCCAGGATCATGACTTGAGCCAAAATCAAGAACCAGATGTTCAACCAATTGATCCACCTAGGCACCCCTTTCCCTTATACTTTTAAATTCTTGGGTTCTAGAACCTTTACTAGTATTGTTATAGAAAGGTCAGTGGAACTCACTAGCATTTAGAGTAAAGATGCTGACACCCAAAGTGGGCAGAAAGACACCTGTGATCTCCCAGACAGGCTGACCTAGCTCAAGTCAGCCATAATGGCTACCTGGATCTCTTGTGCATGTGTATTAATAAAGCTCTTGACAGATACATGGGCTTTACTGTCATTGGTTCCTGGGGTGTCCATCTTACCTCCTCCCTTTGCTTCATGGAAGCGAGGTCCTCATTGACACAGGTCCTCAGAAAAGGTAGGGCCATCTTCTTCAGAAAACCCCTGAAAAGGGGGCCCTCCAAAATTCAGAAGAAGGTCTTCCAAGATTCTTACCCAGTATAAAGAGAGAGAAAAGGGCAGAGAAGTAATTAAGGAAAAAAAAAAGGAGCTAAAAGAATTGGAGGGAATGAAGATAAAAAAAGATAGAGTCCTAGAAGCTCAGGAAAGAAAATTAGCTTCCTTCCTGGCCATAGCTAAGTAGTAACTAAGTCACTTAAATGTCAACCCTCTTCTTCTCCAGGGGGCTGCTGCTAGTGGATGCCAACTGCAATGTCTGAGAACAGTCCACAAGACCACCCTGATCTCTAACACTAATGGCAAGTTTGGAGGGTTCCAAAACTATCCTTATGGTCAATAATTTGCTATAAAAACTCACAGAACACACTGAAAGCTTTTACACTCAAGTTATGTTTTATTACACTTAAAGGTCCAGATTCAGGTCACTCAAGAGAGAAAAGACATAGGGCAGAATCCAACAGAATTCCAAACACAGAGCTTTCAGTTCTCTTCTCCCCGAGGAATCAGGACAGCATTATTCTCCAGGCAACAATGTGCGACAATAAGCGCATCATATTGCCAACCAAGGAAGCTCATCCGAGCCTTGGTGTCCACTCTTTAATGGGGTTCTATCACATAGACATGGTTGACTGCTCATGTGGCTGACTTCCATTTCCAGCCCCTCAGGAGATCAAGCTGATATTTTATGACCCAAAGCCTCTATCCAAAAATCACATTGTTACTATCTGGCTGGCCCAAGTCTCCCCAGGCAAATAAAGATACTGCAATCAAGCATGACATGCCAAGGGCTTAGAGATTACCTCCCAGAAGCTGAGGGCAAGGGCCAGACCTCTCCTTGGGCAACGTTAAATTCTTTACTACAGCGAAGTTACCTGTGAGTTGAAGACCATTCGGAGAACAGAAAGATTGTTTTGAAAGACTCATCTTGTCAAGTAGTGTGTCTACAGAGGAGAACCCTAAATGCCAGGCTAAGGAGCTGAGACCAGCCAGAAATGGGAAAGAAGATGATGAGTAGAAGTGAGTAGGAAGGCTCTTCCTGAATGGGAAGAACTAAAGACTCTGAGGTTCTTTGGGCTTCAATTAGCAACTCCCACTGCCCTCCCAGAATCTGACAAGTGTGGTCTTCAGGTCCAGCATCAGGCCTGCCTGTGAGGAAGAAACATCTGAAACAGAGTTGAGCCTATATGGCATTCCTGTGCTGCCATCACAAGTGATGGGGTAACTGATGGACCCAGTCTGAGGCTCAGCCAAATGGATGCCTTAGTTAGAAATTCAGCACCCAAGGACCAAATAGCCCTGTTTTTACATCACTGTGCATTCAATGGGATCTTTACTAGTTCCATTTCCCATCAGGAAAATGATGGGGCGCCTGGGTGGCTTAGTCGGTTAAGCGTCCGACTTTCGCTTAGGTCATGATCTCACAGTTCGTGGGTTCGAGCCCCGCGTCGGGCTCTGTGCTGACTGCCAGCTCGGAGCCTGGAGCCTGTTTCAGAGTCTGTGACTCCCTCTCTCTCTGACCCTACCCTGCTCACGCTGTCTCTCTCTCTCTCTCTCTCCTAGAAATAAATAAAACATTAAAAAAAAAAAAGTTATCAGCTGCAGATTATACAAATGTCCACCTAGAAAAGCCAAGAGAATCAACTGAAAAAAAACCATTAGAACAAAAAAGTAGGTGATAAAATTATTTCAGAAAACTCAACAACTTTTTTTTTTAGTTTTATTTATTTAAGTAATCTCTATACTCCACATAGGCCTTGAACTCACGACCCTGAGATTAAAAGTCATGTGTTCCGGGGCACCTGGGTGGCTCAGTCAGTTGAGCGTCTGACTTCAGCTCAGGTCATGATTTCACGGTTTGTGAGTTCGAGCCCCGCATCAGGCTCTGTGATGAGAGCTCAGAGCCTGGAGCCTGCTTCAGATTCGGTGTCTCCCTCTCTCTCTGCCCCTCCCCCACTCATGCTCTCTTTTTCTCTCCCTCTCTCTCTCTGTCTCTCTGTCTCACAAAAATAAATAAATGTAAAAAAATTTTTTTAAGTCACATGTTCTTTCAATTGAGTCAGCCAGGCGCCGTACAAAAATCTTAAAAACCATACCAGCAATAACAGATGAGAAGATGTAAGAGGAAGTATTCCATTCATGATGGCAACAAAATCTATAATATATCTAAAAATAAACTTAGGAGGAAATGGGCAAGATTTTCACTGAAGGGCATAAAAGAGCTGAATAAATAAAGACATACACCAGGCTCCTAAGTGAGAAGTTTCAATATTGGAAATATGTCAGTTCTCTATAAATTGATTCTGACTCCAGCCAAAATCCATGTCTGTTTGGTTTTTTTTTTTTAACTTAAATCTAAAGTTAATCCAAAGACTTCATGCCCAAGAAGAGCCAAGAAAATTTTTTTAATGAAAAATAATGAGATGAGGATTTGCCTTACCAGATATCAAAACAACTCAAAGGTGTAATTCTTAAGATAGGTACTGGCACAGGAAAAGACAAACAGATCGATAGAACAGAGTTTATAAATGAGCTTTCTTAATAGAGATAGGCAGAGATACATGTACATACATACATGTATAAATGAATTTACTTTATATGTGAGTTTATTCTATGATAAGGATATAAATCTTATAAAGAAAAAAAACCCACGATAGGATACATAGCTAACTGCTGATAGGATTACCTCCAGGAAACATGATGCAATGATAGGAAGTACTTTATGTATTTATACTTCTTTTTTTTAATTTTTTTTTAATTTTTATTTATTTCTAGGAGAGAG